>NC_092207.1:11403356-11457745 GCF_043381705.1 Parasteatoda tepidariorum | reverse complement strand
ATATATATATTATTTTGGTGTTTTACGTTATGCAAGTATTAACGTTGCATTGTTAAGGAATAAAATTTAGTATTCTTTTTATTTATTTATTTATTTATTTTTTACATTTATACACTTCCAAAAAAAAAAGAGGAAAAAAAATAAAGAGTGTGAGAGAGACGCTGAATAAATTGAGTTTGATTAAATCAATCAAGCTGATAAGAGGCCGCTCTAATAATACATAAGCACCTAAAGAGCGGGGGGGGGGGATTTGGCGCAAGGGGTGTTGCGACTTTTTTACATAAACATGGTTGGGATTTGATTAATTTTGTTAAAAGGGGGAAAGAGAGTCGAAAATTGCATTAAAATTTGCTTTCGTAATATTTGAACGAATCTTTTAATGTAAGCACAGAATTTCGTTGTAAAATGTGACTTTCCCTGAATGAACGTTTTGAGCTATATTTATTTTTTAGCCCGCATTTTGTGTATGTTCATTTTTTACTCGCACATTTTGAATTACATTCATTTTTGAACTCCAATTTCAACGCTAAGTTCTTTTTTTTAAATACACATTATAATTTACATTATTTTTAAAAACGCATTTTCTTAAGTTATGTTCCTTTTTTTTAAAATTAGCATTTTGAATTATATTCATTATTTTGTAATGCGCATTTTAAGCTGCTTTCATTTTTGAAATGCACATTTTGAATTTAATTTTTAAACGCGCATATCGATCTATGTTCCTTCATTTAAATACGCATTTTGAATTATATTCATTTTTCTTCTAATGCACATTTTAACCTGTGTTCATTTTTTTAAATGCACACTTTGAATTTAATTTTTAAACACGCATATTGATCTATGTTCCCTCATTTAAATGCGCATTTTGAATTATATTCATTTTCTTCTAATACGCATTTTAAGCTTTGTTCATTTTTTAAATGCACATTTTAAATTTAATTTTTAAGCACGCATATCGATCTATGTTCCTTCATTTACATGCGCATTTTGAATTATATTCATTTTTTAAACGCATATAGCACTCATAATTTTTAAAATGCGCATATTTGTAATTTTAAACACACATTTTCAACTGTACCTCCATTTTCTTAAAAAAAAAAAACGCAATTTGAGCTATATCCAAGAAAGAAAAAAAAATCCCCCGATGTTAAACACTTTTAAACTGTAAAAAAACCAACGACATTTCCTTATATCTCTTTCTTGAAGACTGCTTTCCAGTGCCATTTGTTATCTTAAATGAGCGTCTTTGTACCGCGAGTACAATAAAAATGCTTCATTAAATTATTCAGCGTTTACAAGACGTTAAGCTTAATAATTCAGAGCACAATTCTGCGGAAGTTATTCACGCTTTGTCAATATTTGTTCAAACAAACAAAACAGCCTTTTCTAAACAATCAGATCTTTAAGAGATCTGCTTTTCTTTCACAATAATCGAGTTTTTATTTAAAAGCAGTAAACGCTGTACAATAAAAAAGAAGAAGAAATCAGTCCGCCTTCAGAGTCGGATCCATTACATTTTTATTTCATTTTTGAGTTGATATAACATAAACTATAATTACAAAGCTTAATACCTTTGTTAAAAACGAAGTTTGTTTTATGTTTGATCATTTTCTCCAAATTAAGATTTTATTATAGGATGTTAACAATCCTTTTTCTTTTCCTTGTTTAAAATAAATAAAAATTTTATTAGATATAAATTTCCTGTCAAGAGTTTGTTAATGTTTTACGCCACTGTTATGTGTCCTAAATAAATTATCGGTATTAGCCACACATAAAATAGAGTTTTCTGCAAGATTAGTGAGAATTAGGTTAGAGTTTATCAGAGTTTTCTATAACATAAATTAGATTATTCTGCAACATAATCAATCTATAAGCACTGTTAAAAATCGGCTGTATTTTACAGCAAAAGTTGCTGGCATCGTGACAGCCAGCAGGTACTGTAAAATTTACAACAAATTTTCGATTTTGTAACTAACAGCAGAAGGATGTAAAACGTACTGCAAATTTGCTGTTCTGAAATTTACAGCAGACTAATAAAAATTTCACAAAAAGCTAATAATATTATAACAAACTGCTGTTGATTTCGCAATAAGTTTATTCTGTCAGTGCTGTGAATATAACTGCTCATTGTTGTCAATTCCCATGTTGCTGTTCCTGTACTGACAATGTTGTGCTTTGTCAGTAACAGAACGTTGTGGAATTTGCATCAGTCTGCTGAAAAATATACAGCGGTTTCATTACAGCAAAATTGTAAATTCTGCACATGCTGCTGGCAGCTAGTTCTGATACATAAGATTTTTTAAAGTGTATATAGAACATATTGAACTTGTAGGACTATATAAATAATTATATATAATTAAAGTAATTCATAGCAATAAAAATAAAGTCAATAGAGCAATTGTATAAAGAAAAACACAAATGAAGTAAATATAAATTTATTACCAAATACTTACACGCTTTAATACTTACATACCTGAATTAATACTATAATGCAAAATCTAATTGAATAAAATTCTTTATAACAAATTACTAGACATATAATTATAAAATTTCGACTTCCGAAAAAAGTAAATTCAGTAGTAATTTTATTCAGTTCTTTTTTGTTTCAATTTAATTGATAATAACATCATAAAGCTACAATTCATATGAGCAACAATTATTACCAAACGGGCAACTGAATCTAAATGTTGTAGCTTTTATTTAACTTAATGAACTAATATAAAGCTGATCGTAAGTATTTTGTGATGATTATCTATCTTTGAATAACGAAAAATTTTTTTCGCTTCCATTAAAATGTCCTTACAAACCTGTATCAAAAGTGCATAGTTTTTCTTTAAACAAAACAATTTTTTTTTAATTAAATGAAGGGAAAACTTCTCTTTTCTTCGGTTGTCCCTTAATGACCATCCTTACTAAGTTATTTATAAATTCATAATAATTAAGTAATTTGTAAAACATCAGTCTGTGTTGTAATGTGTTGCTGTAATGGTGGGAAGAGGGCGAAGTGTGCACTCGGAGCTCACGTGGACAACTTGGAGCTAACGCGGATTTTGTTATTTATCATTCACGATTTCACAAAATCATCTAAAGTATGGGACATAAGCAGTTGCAAGACAACGCTCTTAGTTGGTAAGTAAAGTAAAAAACAAAGTTATGTTAGATAAGCAAATTCTTAATTTTCAGTTTAATTTGTTTTTTAAGATTCTTATTATTCGTCGTTTGATAGGAGATATTTTTCTTGAGCATTCTTCTTACATATTTTAGAAGTCAAATTCAATTTACATTTTCTTAGTCAATTAATATTAGGCTTAAATGAACATATGCTTCCATGGGATTAGGAGGGACACATGATTGTGGAACTATTGTTGGCATATCGATATTAGTTTTTCTATAATAACGTGATAAAGTATTAATCATTTAATTGCTGGTTTAAATCAGTTTTAAAAGCAATTAATTTATAAGCATTTTTTTCTAATTTTATTATACATTTCGTTCGATTTATTTTTGTGCTAGGAAAAATTTAGAAAATATATATTTTAAGTTTTTTTATTTAAATGTTTTTTCTATTTCCCGGAATTCTATTATTTTTTTTAATATTAATAGTATGAGGTGTCTTGCCAAAAGTTTTCCTATTAAATATGAGCTGTCTCTCAGTTGAAATTAAATATCGATTTTCCAATTTAATTTATAAAATAAAAGCAAAATTCGCTTTGTTTTATAAGTTCTTTACTAAATAAGTATTAAAATTGATTTATAGCCTCGTAGACAAATATTTATATGGTTGGAATATAGTAAAGTTTTAATAGATAAAATTATATTTATTATTTTGTAAACATAAAATTATATTTATTATTTTTATACATAAAATTATATTTAATATTAAAATTATAATTAAAATTCNATGGAACTAAATGAAAACGTGATAAATTAATGTCTGATATTTACAGGCTCCCGATAGAGGATGTACTCGAGCGTTGCGATCGCGAATACATTTCGCTCGATTTATTTTTGTGCTAGGAAAAATTTAGAAAATATATATTTTAAGTTTTTTTATTTAAATGTTTTTTCTATTTCACGGAATTTTATTATTTTTTTTAATATTAATAGTATGAGGTGTCTTGCCAAAAGTTTTCCTATTAAATATGAGCTGTCTCTCAGTTGAAATTAAATATCGATTTTCCAATTTAATTTATAAAATAAAAGCAAAATTCGCTTTGTTTTATAAGTTCTTTACTAAATAAGTATTAAAATTGATTTATAGCCTCGTAGACAAATATTTATATGGTTGGAATATAGTAAAGTTTTAATAGATAAAATTATATTTATTATTTTCTAAACATAAAATTATATTTATTATTTTTATACATAAAATTATATTTAATATTAAAATTATAATTAAAATTCTTGTGAATATTTATGTAACTATTAACTTTTTAGGTCAAAACTATTTCTGAATTTAATTAAATTCTAGAATAGCCCACCCCGTGGCGATTTTTTTTAAAAATCTCGCCAAGCTGAATTCCCGGAAGATATTTCGGGGAGATTATTTTGAACGTCTGATCTCACCAACTAAATTCTTATACCTGATTGGTATGTATACCTACCTTTATTTGATATGTATACCTACGCTTGGATTTAGTTAAAAAAGAGGTAAAAGGGTTTATTTTTTCGGATGAATTATATATCATGATTTGATGAATTTAATTTGATTTAAAAGATGAGCCACCAGAGTAAAGGTAAGTTATTTTTTATTCTATTAAAAAATATTTTAATAAATTTGCAATAATTTAAATTGTTTTTTTTTTTTTAAATAATCAAAAAGCAACGTTGATCCCAGTAATAATCGCCAACTTGGCGATATTTCAAAAAGTCGCTATCCTGGGATTTTACCCCAGTGCACTTTTCTGGTACACGTTTTACACTTTTTATGGCAAATTTATAAAACTTATTCTCACTATTTCTCTCACTCTCATATAGTAACACTTATATGTTTGTTTTTTCAGAAAAGAAAATTCATAGAAAATAAAGGTGTGGAATCAACGAAGCAGAACAGAGAGGAAGCAACCGTTATAACAACTCATGCTTGAAGCTATGGATATTACAAAATGGCTATCTCCGCACGAACTTGCGTCATCTTTGTTTTAATGGGTCCCTCAAACAAACATCAAATCTTCCTCACACACTTTTCTATTTACTTTTAATTCAGAAAGGTTTCGTGGTTTTTTAAACAAACACTTTTAAATCAATAAATCATTTTTGTTCAGGCTCTGCATTAATTTTTAAAATCATAAATTGATTTTTAAAATCGTTTGTAAAACGATTACCCATATTTAAATAAAAAGTTAGATATTTTGAAACAGAATATAAAATTAACTTTATGCATGAACCAAATTATTATTTGAAGAAAATATAAATACAGGTTGAATAAATATAGATTGAATATATAGGTTGAATCATAAATAGTAACTATCGTATTGAAAACATATGCAAAAATAAATGCATCAGAAAATGAAAATTGAGATCAATTAATAATATTTATAGCTTTTAATGAAACGTAATTTAATTTTTTGTTTCGTTATTCTTTTATCCATTAAATTCTGCATCTGAATAATTAAATCTAATTCAATCTGTTTATTAGAGAGCTCTTCACATTAAAAGATATAAATGAAGTTATAAATTTAATTTAATTTACACGTTTTGCTACTAATAGTAGTTATTATGTAATTATAAACTTAATATGCAAATTTTTCTATATATAGTACCTTTTTTCTTACATATTTTCTTTAAGTAATAATATGTTTAATATGTAAGTTAATTTTTTAATTGCAATTTTCTGTTTTAATATACATATTTTTTTTGTTCAGATAAGGATGCGATTATTATTAAACAAAACATTAAATTAAAGTGTATGATTTTACGTCTCTTTGAAATAAATAAATTCTGCACAATGAAAACTATAATTTAAAACGCATTTATTTGTTCTATTTCAAAAAATCGAGCCTTTATTTATATTCTTTGTAAAAACTAAATTTTCATTGTCCTTTTCAAAATTGGTTTTTATAATAAATATTTGGTAAAAACTTGCTTTGAAACTTGAAGTTGCTTTGGTTGTAGATTTAGATGTGTTATAGTTTATAATTTTTCATTCAAGTCCATCAGTAAAAAACAGAAAGTTTCCAATTGAACTTCAAGAAGAAGAAGAAGACCTCTCATACCCACACATGTAACCTATGACATCAGCTCCAGCTAATCTTTGTCAGCGAAATGGCGTATTAAAGTTGAGCTAAGTTTCTCTACATAGGTAAGAATGTTAATTAACTATAGGTTAACTAAATACTACCGTATCGCACATCGAATTAGTTGAAATATAATTCTTTCTCGTCTACTCATTTTATTTAATTTATTTATTTTTTTTTTATGTATTTTATTGTAACCGTGATATATTTTGGCTTTGTGTACCTGGCAACTTCAATGCAAATTACTCGAATCATTTTTATTACGTGTACCTCAAAGTATGTAAGGTTAAAATAAATTTTGTACTTTAAATAATTATTCTCAAGAAATCTATGTTTATTTACAGTTGGAAAAATTATAAACTAGTGCATCTGTGTCATTAGTAAAAATAAAAAAATAAATAAATCTTTGCAAGTAACTAAATTCAAAATAAAGAGAGAAAAACAATAGAACAGATGTTTAAAAATAAACTATTGTTAATCATTAATAGTGATAATTACTAAACTACTATATACTTAGCTACTATATTTATTCGCGTCTTTTAGTTATTCGTAGCGGAAATATTTCATTAAGCTTTTAAAGTTATAACACTTAGCATTGTGAATTGTGTATGGTAAAAATAGTGATATGATCGCCAGATAGGGATTATTGGCGACATTAAGTACACCATCAGTGAAAGTGTTATTAATGTATTTCTATTGTTCGCAGTCAAAACATATAATCACTTCATATGACGAAATGAATAGTTAGCGTGATTTTTGCGCAACCAGGAATTCCGCTGATGATTTAAAGTAGAGCGAAGTGCCTATGGGGATTATAAGTGAAAGTAAAGTTGTCAATACACGCAATTCTTTATCTTCAGATCATACTCCTTT
The DNA here is from genome assembly GCF_043381705.1 of Parasteatoda tepidariorum. NCBI lineage: Eukaryota > Metazoa > Arthropoda > Arachnida > Araneae > Theridiidae > Parasteatoda > Parasteatoda tepidariorum. The sequence goes on along the minus strand of NC_092207.1, from coordinate 11,450,636 downwards.
TTTTAAACAGCATTGGAGAAAATAAAAAGAAATGCTCAATTTCACCTGTCTAACGAAAAAATTGATTGGTGTTGTAACTTTGAAACATGTATCTGGTATGATCTAGTTTCTTCAAAGGACCTAATACCTACATTCTTAATCATAACTGTATTAAGTGTATTAAAAAAGAGGATTCTCCCCCCTCCCCCTAAATGAACTTAGTAATTAATCTAGATTGTTTTCCTTAAACTGGAAAGAGTCAGAGCTTAGAAGTAGATTAATAGAAATAAATTATTTTTAACTTTAAGTTTATATAAAAAAATGTGATATTTCAGTAGCATAGCAGCACGTTTTTCTAAATAAGTGGGTAAAAATATACTTGAGGGTGCCCCTTGGCGAAATTGGCGACTTATGTTTGGCGCCATTCCTGTTTGCGGAGAACACCGTGGTAACAGGAATGGCGGCGAAAACATAATGATATTTCAATAAAACATTGTAAAATTTCAACAAAACATCGGCCAATAAAACTTTATAAAATTCCAATAAACCCAATATAAGCAAAATTAATAAACCCAATAAAATGCATTTTGAATCGAGACAAAAATTAATGGAGTAAGCACCGAAAGAAAAGGATAAAAACAGCTCACTTCTTCATTAAGCTTGAATATCCTCAGGCACAGAATTCTCTTGTAGCAGTAAGTTACTGTCTAAATTTATCAAGAATAGAATCTGTGTACCTCCATCGCCACATAAATTCGGCGAAATATGAATCAAAAATGGCGTCTGTGGTACCGGACTGGCGGTGACATTTTTTTCTTAAGTCCCTTTTTATGACTGCCCACATACCTTCGATCTTATTGACCAGAAATAAAAGTAACCTTACTATCCTGTGTCCAACGTAAAACTAATGGTCCTCTGAAATTACATATACCGTTGAACATTTGAAAATAACGCTAAAATCTAAACCAATCAGAATCACAATTGGGTTTCAACATCGCTTAGCTTTGCAATCAGCCGCGATCACAACTTGGTGAGAATCAAGGGGCCCTCTCAAATATAGTCTACCCCGATAGTCTTTTCAGTGAACTAAGATGGAAGGTTGGCATCCAAGCCTGAATTTCTATTTGAATTAATTTACAATTAATAAGGAATAATCTAATATTGCTATAATTATTAAATTTAACGGATTATTTTGGATACTTAAACATAAAGTTACGACAGGTACTCATTCAGAATATTAAGTTAGTGCCGATGCTCCGAATATTAGAATTCGCGATTGCAGCGAACTATAGGGGGCGTTGTTGTATGAGACGAATTCCTGCGATTTCCATAAGAACACAGTCATTCAGTTGCTCTGGAAATGTCTTCAGTGTAGCATTGTAACGTTCCTATTAAATTTAAAAAAGAAAAATGTATGATATTCTTTCTTATGCAAGTGAAAACAAAATGGTATCTCTTTTTTTTTCTTAGAGAAGGAACATCCAAAACACACCGAAAAAATATTTGTAAATAAACAGGACAAAAAATATGTATAATCTTATTAGAGTTAAAACCTAATGCCTGAGAAATAGTTTTACTAAATTTAGTGATATAACACGAAAGGCCTATTTAAATTTTACATTCCATAGTTTTAAAAATCATATTACTTCAAACATTAAAATATGCAAAAAGTATACATAAGCTCACAATTTAATGTAATTTAATTTTGCAAAAAAGTTTTTTGACAACAATTCTTATCGAAACATTTTAAGTTTCAGTAAAAATCATTATTTATAAACTAAAAAACGTCAAATAAGGAATGCTTACGAAACAAAAAAATGATTCTAAAAATTCCTCACATTAAAATAAAAAAAACTTTCATGTTTCTTCTTATTCATAATCGGGCGTAGAAAACCATTCTATAGAAACTTATCATCAAATAAGAAAAAAAATTATTTACAAGTAAAATTTTTTATTATAAAAATTGTAATACTTACCTACTATAAATCCAGTGAATTCCAAAATGATATGTTCTTCATTTGAAAACTTTATTCTCAAATAAAATATACATAGATTATCCCTTCATTACTTTAGAGGATATACCACACAATAAAATGTTATAATTACAAGATTTCGATATGAATTTCAATATGTAACTTAAAAACAGAATAGCTGAATTCTAGTTGAAATTTATCATTCAAAATTAAAAAATATTTACCAAGAAAACGATAAAAATTTATTAATAATCAGCATAAATGATATTATTTCAAGTAATTCGGATAATTCTTTATTTGCTGTTTTTAGAATTATATAGATTCATAAATATATACTATTCTATAACTATTACAGTTCCGCATGTTCTGAAATTACATTTGTTCATTGGAACGAAGTAAGCAACGTTAACTTCACTTTAATTTGTAATGAATTGAAGGCAAAAAAAAATGGATTTTACCACAATACACACATCTGTAACAGTATGGAAATTATCGGTTGCAAGTTTGTTGATAATGGAAAAGTGAAAATTATTGAGAAATTTCTTTAAATGTTGAGTGCTTTCTGTTTCTGAAAGATTTACCAATGTACTGGGTCGTTTTTTCAAGTTCTTCTGCCTTTTCTTCAGGGAAATTTTGCGTCTTATTTGCAACTAAGAAAATGGCGTCCGACTTTGCCAATGATTATGATGCATTGCCAATGATTATGATTGAACTAAATGCCTGATATTTTCAGGCTCCCGCTTGAGGGCGCACTCAAGCGTTGCGATCGCGAATGCTAAAAACGTTGAAAATGTCGGGTAACTTAAAGTACTAAAAATATCATGTAACTAAGTACCAAAAATAACAAGGGACGATAAATAATAAAAATACTAGGTGACTATGAATGCTAAAATTTTTCAGGCTATTGCGATTAACTAAACTATCAAGTTTTTATAAGAACGATAGTTGGATTGTTGCTGATGTCTTTAAAATTCACTTCCCCTCTAAAGATTTATCTGCTGATACGATTTCTGTTGTCTAATTTGAAAATGAATAAGCATAGATGCTAGACATACAGTGAAAATCTGCATTTAACAGCTCTTTCTTGATTGTTACATAAAAATTTTGATAAGTTCGAATGCAACCATGATTTATAACAAACACGGCAAAATTAAAAATCCCTTCTCAGAAAAAAGTTGTACTTCATAGTCTTGAAAGTAATCTTAGACACATTGCAAAAATGGGTTGCAGTAATGAATGTGCCAGTAAAATCCTAAAATAGCCCACATCTTGGCGACTTTTTGAAATCTCGCCAAGTTGGCGATTATTACTAGGATCACCGTTGCTTTTTGATTATTAAAAATAAAAATCACTCGTCCATTCGCTTGCCATTTTCAACTGGTATCGCACAAAAAAACTAACAAATGAAATAATAACGGTAATAAATGAAATAACGGTTAAAAAATGAAATAACAACGATGATTCTAACAGCAAGAGATCAGAAGCATAAATGGCGAAAAAATAAACCTTTTTACCTCTTTTCTAACGAAATCCAACTTTCGCGTAGGTATACATATCAAATAACCAATCAAGTTTAAGAATTATGGTGAAGTGATCGAACGTTCAAAATAATCTCCCCGAAATATCTTCGGGAATCCTAGTTCAGCGAGATTTCAAAAACTTGCTTGGCCGATATTTTAAAAAATCGCCACGAGGTGGGCTATTCCAGAATCCACCCGAATGTGCCTATTGCCCTCTCCTAACTGCAATGCATCGAGTTTCCATACTGCCAATTAGGTTGTCAAATGTGAAATGGAAAGCAAAGACTCGAAGAGGAAAAGGAAAACTTTTTTCAGTTCATATAAGAATTGTAGAGAATGACTCAAATTTTCAGCTAAGGTAGTTTCAAACATTTCCTATCGAACTTAGGTCTGGAAATAAGACTGACCTATCCCTCCGGCGAATTTCTTCACATCCAAGAAAATGCTCAACATGATGGGGTCTATAGCTGTGTCTATATAGAACCCTCAATTCTCTCTAAAAATGAGACAGAGAGAGCTACAAGAACACATCACGATACTCAGCCAGTAGCAGTGCTTCTTTCAAAGACATTGGGCATTCGGCCATAGGTCATTCGGCCATAGGTCATTCGACCATCCAAAATGATGCCTTCAGATTATCAAATCAATTTTTACTACAGATAGAACAAAACAGTTTCAGGTAATGTCTCAGTAATTTTTTAGTTAATTTATCTACGTTTAATATGAATATACACTTTAAAAAATTGTGGCTTGGGCATCAACGGATTAAAATTTATGACACTAGTAAGACTATCATGCCATAAATAAACAATGCGCAAAAAATTAAATCAGCTACCCTAAATAATTTATAATCTAACGATAGGGTCTTCACATCCTAGGATTCAATCTTAATAATTTGAGGAGGTAGCCTCAAATTTGCTAATTAATTGGTGCAGACGATATTTTAAGTGATGAAATCAAACACAAAAACGTACTTTCTCTTAATAAACATCCCCTTTTTTTCGACGGAATATGATTTCTGGCCCTCAAAGTATAGAGGGCAGCAGCAATCTGGGAAGTAGGGTTCCAATAGTTTGGTGAGAGCGGTCAAAAGTTTGGACCCTTTAATATTAATTTTACTTTTTGCGCATTTTACCATATCTCAAGAAACTTTTGAGTAAATTGAAAAATCGATTATAAAACTCATTTAGCCAAAGCAAATTCCAAGCAAAAATTGACTTTTATTATATATTTATTATTTTTTATCAATTAATTTAATACTTATCAAAACAGTTTTGAATTGTAAGGTATGTAATTTTTAACATAATTTTAAAGAACATAATTTTAAACGGCGAAATATGAAATTTAAGCAAAAATCGGTCTAACAGTTTCTTAGAAATCTAATTTTTAAAAAAGTCTTATTTTTATATTCGTATTATAAAATATTACTGACAGGACTTGAAAATTTTAACAGTTAGTCTATTTGAGGATTAAAACATTTATCGCCGCTATTTACGTGATAAAAATAGAAAAACCATTAAGTCGCATTTTTACTATTTGACCAATTGCTACCTCCATTGAACCCTGATTAACCTCACGAGTTGCGTATTAATGGCCGACAAAAAAAAGTGACCAATGGATTCATTGGATATTTACCACCATCAAGCTACAGTGGATAAACAAGGTAAACCATCAACAAATTCTAACTTATGGATCTTTTTGTTAGTTAATGAATCTTTATCACGCACAATTGAAGTTTCTGAAAAAGAATAATAACTCCATCAATTAGTGAGTGAGAGTTGGAAGTTATTCGTGTGTTGGAAGCGTGACCTATTAAGATAAGAAAGTAAAGGAATTGGAAGGTTTTTCAGAACGTTTCTGGATCCCCCCTTTGTGATTCGAACAGACCTTCAAAAGCAATACGAATCTAGTTTCTTTTTTCTTTTACCTGCGATGATATAACCTGATTTTTTCTTTTTCGGAAGTATTGGACTACTGGGTGAGAAAGGGGAGGGTCTTTGTGGGGGAGAGAAAAGGGTGTATTACTCTAAATTAGATCGTTCTGAATAATTGTGCTTTGGACAATTGTTCAGTTGGTATATAAGTGCTAAGTACGAGTGTTTGTTTTCATTTGGGATTTGGTGGTTTAAGTTTTTAGAATGCAGAACTTTTTGGTAAGTTCATGAGTTTAAACATTATCTAAAATATATTTTTTAATATAAAAAATCATTACTAGCATTAGAATTAAACACCAACAATAATGTTCCTATTTAACGACACAATGGACTTCCATAATTGTGAGAGATTCAAACAAAATAATTGAGGAAATTTATAATTCTAAATTACTTTTTAAAAGTTAAAAAGCATTCTAAAATTTTCAAAGATATTTTTATTTGTAATTTGACTGAAGAGTTTTAAAGTTACGGAACACCTTATTACCTATTATATTTATCAATTTCCATTGAAAATTCTCACGAAAAGGAGGGAAAACATTGCATTAAAGAATATAACTATGCACTGAGAAAAAAGTATGGTCAAAACTACCAAGGTATGGTAAACGATGACGAGTCTCCGGCTCTATAGGAATATCAAAAACCTTTGTAATTTTTACCGAAGTCTTTGGCAATTTTTTTTTCTGGCAAAATTAACATTAAAATATGGTTTCATAAAAAATTATAAAGTTTGGTAAAAAAAAAATTCTTAAAAAAATTCTTAAGAATTAAAAAATTCTTCAATAAAAAATTCAATTTTGAAAACCAGAATTTCTGGTAAACCATTAAATTATGAACGGGAAAATTACCAAATGAATGTTTTAAAAACTGTATATTTTAGTTTTATTAGCCAGAATTATGGGATTTTTTTTACGACAAATTTCTTTACCACACAGTGTGGAAGTTTGACCAGAAATTTTTTCTTCGGGTGCATTACATTGGTTCTATTTTTTTTATTATTTTTTTTCCTTTAAACAAAAATTGAAAGAAAATTTAAATTTGAGCGTACTTGAACCATATTGTAATAACCTATGTAACACTTAATCATTGTGTCAAATTGTAACTAAACAATTATAAAATAATTCTGAAAAGTGGATTATGTGGCATTAATACAGATTAATTATTTCTTTTAGATACTTTGTCTAGCGGCATGCTTTTGTGTAGCAGTTTCTTCAGGCATCGACTTTTTGCATCATGATTTTGATGTCCAAATTCATCCAACACATGGACATGGCCATTATGGTCATGGCGACCATGGATTTGCAACTAGCATAAGATACGACGAAAGATACCACCACAAATTACCCGTATATTCTCATCTTGATGATTCAGTATATCATTACATCTTGGACGGTCACCATAATGATGATATTCATCTTTATTGAAATCATAAAGAGTAAGTTAAATTATTTTGCACTTGCTTTATTGATTTATTATTATATTGAGTTTCAAAATTTAATGTAGCCACAAATGACAAAATTATAAACATTTCTCAATCGGGGTGCTTTGTGAATGCTTATTTGGCTCTGTTGCACTGACAATGTGACTTTCATCATTAATTTTATTCTTATTTTAGTGATTAAACATTAAATAAGTTTCAAAATTTAACCTTAACCGCAAATAATAAAATTAGAATCAATCCTGTATTGGGATGGGTTTTCTTAATGCTTATTTGGCATTGGTTTTCACTGACGATATGGCTTTCTTATTTTATTGTATGCTTATTTTCGTGATAAAATATTATACCAAGTTTCGCAATTTAATCTTAACGCAAATGACAAAATTAGGATTATTTCTGATTTGGTGCACGTTACTAGCTGCTTATCTAGCATTGGTTTGCTCGAAGGTATGGCTTCCATAATTCATTTTATTGTGATTTTCTTTTATTAAATACTGTTATTAAGTTTCAAAGTTTAACCTATTCGCAAAGGGGAAAAAACAATTTAATTTATTTCTAGATTTTAGTGTATTTATAACTGCTTATTTAGAACAGGTTTATAATGACGTTATAGCTTTTATCATTTATTTTAATACTTATTATTATTCGAATTTTCGGCCATAGATGGCGCCACTGGAAAACAAGAACAATCATACCCCTCTGCCTTAACAGCCATATGCCAACAAGAACAACAATACATATTATGATGATTTATTATTGTTTAACAAGTTTTAAAATTTTACTTAACCACAAGGAACAAAACTAGAATTATTTCTGAATTGAAATGCATTTTTAAATGCTTATTTGGACATTGGTTTGCTCTGACTCTCGGAATGACCCGGTGCACCGTTTACCTTGAGACAAATTCTTAGAAAACTTCGACCTAGCCAGGAGAAAATATAATAGTACAACATCTTGTTGCTACAGTGTTTTTATTATTTCGCTTTCGTGCCTACGAGAGTGAAATCTCCAATACGCTGGAGTACTTTAAATCTCTATTGGTTATGTGCATGATGACAATGCATGTCTACGAGAGTGAAATCTTGCAATCAAAATTTTTGTCATTTTCCAATACGCTGGAATACTTTAAATCTCTATCGGTTGTGTGCACGATAACAATGCTAGTAATAATTATTTTTTAACCACTTGAATCACTGTTTGCATTTTATCGTTAAATCAACATTCCGACGTCTTCCAACTATCTGGAGTGCTATACGTCTGATTACTTTTCACCATGGTGTATATTGAGGATTATTAAGCTTTGAAAAATGAATAACTTGTAAAATATCTCTCCCCGAGAGTTATTACACGGTGAAGATGGACCATGCACATTTTTAAGACTGATTCAAGTGATTTAATTCAAATTTAGGATAATGCAATAAATTTGCCTTGCAAATCAAATATCATTTTAGCAATACAAAAGCTGATAACCTATAAAAGCGAATATAAAAACATACTTACTCTACACTGCAGAAACTGCGGTGTGCTATTTTTCTGAATTTGATGTTGAACAACCTAACAAATTTTGTGAACAAAGACTTTTCAAGTTACCACCAAATTGAGCTTTCATATACAACAGGGTTTAGTGGAATCCAAAACTTTTATAGTGGAAAATATTTCCACCAAGTCACGCGCATTCACACCATATGTTAAATATTTTCACTTCCGAACACCTATGTCAGCAAACGTTTAGTCTCGTTTGTAGATTTTTTTTTCAATCTGGTAAGTTGGTGTGAAATCAGCGATATTTTTCACACTGCTATATATCTACGGAAACAAAAGTTCTCCCTTACGCATTGTATGTATGTTTTAAGCTATGTAATAAGAATATTCATGTTAAGTCTCTGCAAACTGTATTAAATACTTTTATAATGAATAATTACTATTCGCTTCTATTCTGTTAAGCCTAATTTGAATTCATCTTAATGTTCTTCCTGCGTTTCGCGTATGTTTGATTTACGAATTAATTTTATTTTAAGAATTAGTGTATGTATGTATCCTAAATTAATGATTTTTATTTCTCGTAAAAATAACTGTAAAAATATACTTAGTAAAAATAACTTTACTGACTCTTAAGTGTATCTTATCTTACGGTAATTAAAAATTATTGTGTTTCTGAGTACCAAAATATGGTGACAGCTATTTTGCATCAAGTTGAGTGAAAAAACGTAACTGGTGCTTCAGAACAACACTTGTGAAATAAATAGTTGTCGCCATTTTTTGTGTAAAGATACACGAAAATATTTTTACAATGTGAAGCATCGTCATTAAAATTACCTAGGAATAATTACTATCCACTTCTGTACTCTTAAGCCTAGTTCGAATTCTTCCTAACATTCTTTCTGTGCTACGGGTATATTTGATTTACAAACTAATTTTATTTTAAGAATTAATGCATGTATGCATCCTAAATTAATGATTCCTATTTCTCGTAAAAGTAACTGTAAAAATATGTCTCGTAAAAACACAATTAAAATAATTGTGTTTCTGAATACCAAAATATGGTGGTAGCTACTTGCATCAAGTTTTGTAAAGGAACATAACTTGTGTTTAAGAACAGCAGTGGGGAAATTAAAGAGTTGCCACCATTTTTAATGTAAAGATACATGCAAATTATATTTTACAGTGCTAAGCATCGTTATTAAAATAACTTATAATTTATAATTAATTTATAATTATTACAAATTATTTTTCGTATTAAATTATTTTTGGGCAAAAACGTTCTGTAATTGTTTGGAAAATAAATTTTCTATTCGTATATTTTGGTTCTTATAACTAGAACCATGGTTTTTTTATACCAATAATATCATTATCATACGTCATGGTAATTATACCAGAATTATTTTTCTAAATTTAATTTGGCAGCTTTTGTAACCATCAATTGAATGTACTGATTATTTCGCATAAGTAAGATAAACTATTTAGATATAATTTTAGTCGTGAAATTCGATCATTAAAGCAAAAATTAGTTATAATTATTTATTTTTTCTTTGTTTGTGGACGCAAAATGATTAATAATGAAATATTAACTGTTAATATTTCCTATTTTTGTTCTTTTACAGATAAAGCTGATTCCTTGTCAAAGAACTGCCAAACATCCGGATAAATCAGGGATTTCCCAGAAGCTTTATGTTCTGTGTTTAGTTGTGCCGTTAATTGTTTTAATTTAAGAAATGTAAATAAATTATTTTCGAAAACATCTATTTGTTTCAAAATTGGAGGCTAAATTGATTGTTTTCTATGTTTAATAGTACCGTAACATGTTTTTGTTAGGTTTTTTTTTAAATCACACTACGTTGAGTTCATTAAATTAGTTACATTTTGTTGATACAGTAGGCTGGTTATTGCAAGCTCTAAACTTAGTTGATTTTTATTTTAAATATTATTTTCAAACACCTTTTCCACCTTTTCCTACATATTCAGAGATACATTTTTAAAAGAAGCTTTTCGTACCAATAATAAAAACCTAATTTTTTCTCTTCTTTTTCTCAAGGAGAAAAAAGCTGAATATGGTGAATGCCCAGTGCACCAAAACAGAAACGGAGCACTCTGAATAACTTTTGATCTAATGATGGGATCTTTACGTTCTAGGACTTAATCAAGAGGTTCGAGAGTTTAACCTCAAATATGTAAATGAATTAGTGCAGATGATATTTTAAGTCACGAAATAAGACACAAAAACGTACTTTTCTTAATAAACATGCCTTTTTTTCTTTCTTTGCTGTGGATTCGGATTTCCAACCCCCAAAATATAGAGAGAAGCCGTAGTCTAATATATGGTCCCGATAGTTTGATCAGGAGAGCGATCCAAAGTTTGGTCCCCTTAACGTTAATTTTACTTTTTGCTTATTTCGCCATATCTCGAGAACTTTTTAAGTGAGTTGAAAAATTTTTGCACACAATTATAAAATTTGTTAGTCCAATGATAATTCCGTGCAAGAAATAACTTTTAGTAAATACTTATTATTTTTTATTATTTTATTTTATAATGGTCGAAAAAATTTTGAATTGTAAGGTACAGATTTTTACATCATTTTAAAGCATGTAATTTTGCATAACAAAATGCAAAATTTGAGCCAAATTGATTGAATAGTTCCTGGAAAATCTAATTCTAACTATGCTACTTTTTTAAAATTTGATTTCTCAAGAACTATTCAGCCGATTTCGCTCACATTTTGCTTGCGTTACCCAAATGAATTTAAATCAGTAGCTCAGAGAAAAAATAAATAATAATAGTTGGCGAATTTCATGATGCTGATCGTGATCAAGAAGTACAGGAAATAGGAGAGCGTTGACACATTTTTTACAAAAATCAAATTATCAATCAATTAAAAATGCAACATTAACCTAAAATTATAAACATACTACAATTTTCAAATTGACATTTGATAATTTATAACGTTTGTCATTTGTTTAGATTTTTATTTTTATCTAAATTATAAGCCAGCCTTTTTATTAAATGTTCTTAAGAACGTACAAACTGAGTAAAACCTTCTTACACTGTAAAAAATTTGGGTAAAAAGTACCGGCACTCAGGGTGCCGGTACTTCTTCTTGATTTTACTTTGATTTTGATTTTTTCTTGATTTTAATTTTGGTTTTTTCTTGATTTTGATTTCTCTTGCTTTTTATTTTGATTTTTACATTTTTTTTTAAATTTTTTATTTTTATTTTACTTCCAATAAGCTGAGGGAAAAAATCATGTAATTTGGCTTGATGACTTGATGTAATACCCATCAGCTAAATAAATATTTAAACATAAAAAAGATGATGATAAGATTGGTCAAATTTCTCATGTTTACTTTGTACCTTTCCTGGTCTCACGTAGAAAACTCTGTAGTTCCTTAGTGATATTGTCTATAATTTCTCAGTTTTGTTATAATGTCAGCTTATGACATTTTTTTTCTCCTTAACTTGAATATATAATGTATTTTAAATTAAATGCAGTATAATCGATATTTCATCTGAAAATACCTCCTCTTTGAAACTTTCGCAGAAATATACTAGTTCTTTCTATATATAGAAGAAAAAGAAAAAAAAAGAAGAAGAAAAGAGGAGAGCTGTAATATATGCTACATTCAATTTTTTTTTTTTTTTTTTTTTTNTGTAAATAAATTATTTTCTAAAACATCTATTTGTTTCAAAATTGGAGGCTAAATTGACTGTTTTCTATGTTTAATAATACCGTAACATGTTTTTGTTGGCTTTTTCTTTTTAATCACACTACGTTGAGTTCATTAAATTAGTTACATTTTGTTCATACGGTAGGCAGTTGAGACAGGTTATTGCAAGCTCTAAACTTAGTTGATTTTTATTTATTTTTATTTTAAATATTATTTTGAAACATATGAACCACCTTTTTCCTACGTATTCAGAGTTATATTTTTAAAAGAAATTTTCTGTACCAATAATAAAAACCTAATTTTTTCTCTTCTTTTTTTCAAGGAGAAAAAAACTGAATATGGTGAATCAATGTCCAGTGTACCAAAACAAAAACGGATCACTCTGAATAACTTTTGATCTTATGTCTTTGACCTTTATGCTCTAGGACTCAATCTTAATGGTTCGAGAGGGTAACCTCAGATAAGTTAATTAATTAGTACTGATGATATTTTAAATCACGAAATCAGACACAAAAACGTACTTTTCTTAATAAACATACCTTTTTCTTTAATGTGGATTCGAATTTCCAACCCCCAAAATATAGAGAGAGACTGTAATCTGGAAATACGGTCAGGAGAGCGATCCAAAATTCAGCGCAAAAAATAACTTTTAGTAAATACTTATTATTTTTTATTATTTTACTTTATAATGACCGAAAAAAAATTTGAATTGTAAGGTATAGATTTGTTACATAATTTTAAAGCATGTAATTTTGCATTGCAAAATGCAAAATTTGATCCAAATTGGTTGAATAGTTCCTGGGAAATCGAATTCTAACTATGGGACTTTTTGAAAATTCGATTTCTCAAGAACTATTCAGCCGATTTCGCTCACATTTTGCTTGCGTTACCCAAATGGATTTAAATCAGTAGCTCAGAGAAAAAATAAATAATAATAGTTGCCGAATTTCATGATGCTGATCGTGATCCAGAAGTACAGGAAATATGAAAGCATTGACACACTTTTTTACAAAAATCAAATTATCAATCAATTAAAAATGCAACATTAACATAAAATTATGAGCATACTGCATTTTCCAAATTGACATTTGATAATTTATAACGTTTGTCATTTGTTTAGCTTTTCATCTGAATTATAAACTAGCATTTTTATTAAATATTCTTAAGAATGTACAAACTGAGTAAAACCTTCTTACACTGTAAAGAATTTCGGTAAAAAGTACCGGCACTCAGGGTTCAGGTACTTCTTCTTAATTTTTCCTTGATTTTTATTTTTTCTTGATTTTGGTTTTTTCTTGATTTCGATTTTTTCTTGATTTCGATTCTTCTTGGTTTTGAAATGAATGTTTAAACATAAAAAAAGATGATAAGAATGGTCAAATTTCTCATGTTTACTTTGCACCTTTCCTGGGTGCACATAGAAAACTTTATAGTTCCTTAGTGATGTTGTCTACAATTTCTCAGTTTTGTTATAATGTCAGCTTATAGCATTTTTTTTTCTTTAACCTAAATACATAATGTATTTTAAGTTAAAGGCAGTATAATAGATATTTCATCTGAAAATACCTCCTCTTTGAAACTTTCGCAGAAATATACTAGTTCTTTCTATATATAGAAGAAAAAGAAAAAAAAAGAAGAAGAAAAGAGGAGAGCTGTAATATATGCTACATTCAATTTTTTTTTTTTTTTTTTTTTTTTTGCACTATCTACGGATTTACCTTTTTTTTATTTTATTCACAAGTGAATTTTGTTTCTTGGTTTGTCTTCTGGTTCTACTTACCTACATGATTTTCTAATCTTTGGAATGTAATGTAGTCAGTGTCGCAGCTAAGAGGGATTTTGAGGATTCAAACTCCTCCAGAAATCTTCCTCAAAAATTAATTTAATTACTGTTTGATCAGAAAAGAGATTTGATTCCTAAGAAACTGTTCCAGTGTAATGAGAAATTGAAAACAATTCAAAAGTTTCTCTCGTCAATCTTACAGTATTAAAAAGAATTTGCAAATGTTCCTAGTGCTCGACGTGACAAATAACTGAACCATGATTTGGGAATTGTGTAACAAATATTATAAAGCGTGCAATTTTTAAAATTATCCCAAAATGCAAAGAGTTTTAATTATTAAAAAAAACATGAAGTCGAAAAATATTTCAAAAAATTGTAACAATTAGTTATAGTTCGAAATGAATATTAAAAGAATTCTAATTTTAATTTTAAGAAAAAAGCACTAATTATGCTCAAAACGATTATCAGTAACCTTTTTTAGCAAAAAGTGGTAAATACTAAGTCCATATTACACTGTAAAAAATTTCAGATCAAATTACGGTATAAAATACCGGCACTTTGAGTGCATCATCAGTAAAATAAATTTTACCGGTAAAATCAATTTTACCTTAAAAATTATACCATAATTTTTACAGTAATACATATTTATTAAATTAGAGTGACTATGTGGTTTTATGGTAATTATTATTGTAAAAATTGCAGTATCAGACTTTTTGTTCTCTTACATTTTTACCGTAATTTAATCAGGAGTTTTTTACAGTGCTAATCCCTCTCTTCTACACATTAATTTATGGATTTTATTCAATAATTTGATTTAAAAGTAGTTTATTCCTTGAAATTTCACTCTTGTGTATACCTTGTTTTTAAAAAGTGTGAATATTAAAAGCTACAATTATAAATTTCAACTCATAAATTTTTTTCTAGCTGCGTTAATGAATGTAGTTTAAATTTGGTATATTATAAACGATCCCACACTACTAAAAATTGTGGTGTATAGTTGCCGCTATTTTTGGTGTTGAAATAAACTAGATACTTTTTTAAGTGCAGAACTGAAGTAATCTTCTAAATTATAAGTTATTAAAAAAATTTTATAAATGTGACAAAATAACAATAGTTTGAAAGAATATTACTAAAAATGTGCTTCTTTTTTAGAGATATATTTTTGCAATAAAGCCAAAATTGATACTAATGGGCCTGAAAATATGTTTTTAGTAAACAAACAAGCAAAAAATGAATAAATAACTAAAAAAAGACTATAACAGTGAAAAAGTAAATAAAAAATTTGACTAAAGGCACTGAAAAAAAATTTTAGTCTACCTCAACACCAAAAATTGTGGCAACTCTACCCAACAATTTTTACCGTGTACTCTTATTATGATCTGTTTTAAATATCAAGATTAAACTAACATATATTTCATGCTGCATTGCAGACTAGTATCAGAATAAAATGCGCAATAATAGGTATGACAAAGGGTCGAATTAGTGTTTAAAAATAAAATATGGTTTTTTAATATACTTGGCCAAAAATTTGAAATAATTTCTGATCCATGACTCTACAATGCCTTTATCGGGAATATACAGCTTTCGTCTTTAAAAATACTTCTTTTGTTTTGTTGAAACATATGGCGACCTTCGGGTCAGTGTCGCCAAACTCCACCTTAAAGAATTGCATTCCAAAAATCCATATTTACCGAAGGTGGTTGCGGCATGAGATCGTATGGTACTTTTACGAAACTTTTATTGAGTACATCAGAAATAGTAATCTACGAAAACAAACAGCTATCGTTTCCCTTTTTTTTTTCACCTTGCCCAGTTCCTGTCCCAAATGCAAAACACTGTAATTTTTTTTTTCATTCTTTATCGATTCGAATGGTTTGTGCAGATGTCATTAAGCTCATTATACGACATTGTTACAATACACGACCCTTGATCTTCAATTTGTAGAAAGGACAAACCAATCTTGAGGAAAGGCGTGCTTATATCAGGGATTGCGAGTGCTGTGGTTTCCTCATTGTGTTGGTTTTGGGGAAAAAAGCTGGTTTTTAGACATAATTTGAAAAAGCGTTTTGACATGGACAGCAAATGGGTAAGTTATGTATAGTTTGAAGAATTGATAACTTGAATTTTTGGCTTTATGTAAAAAATATCCCTTATTAGCTTTCGAATGAGTAATCCTAATTTATATTGTTTAAAAAATATTCATAAATTTCTACTCCTATTGATTTTGAAGAAAAAAACTTCAATAATTGTGGTAATAAAATAATAACTAAAAGGATATATCTTTCTTGAAAGTGTTAATAAAATATTTTCGCACGAACAGTAAGTGAACAACTTATGTATAATTTGAAGAAATGGTTTTTACCTTCATATAAAAAGTACCCATAATTAGTTTTCGAATAAATAATCCTAATTTATATTGTTTAAAAAGTATTCATGAATTTCTACTCGTAGTGATTTTGGAAAAAAAAAACTTCAATCACTGTGGTAATAAAATAAGAACTCGAAGGATCTATCTTTCTAGAATGTTTTGATAAAATATTTTGACATGGACAGCGATTGAGTAAGTTATGTATAATTTGAAGAAATTGCTTTTAGCTTCATATAAAAAGTATCCACAATTAGTTTTCGAATACATAATCCTAGTTTATATTGTTTAAGAAATATTCCTAAATTTCTACTCGCAGTAATTTTAAAGAAAAAAAATTCAATCATTTTGTTTCTAAAATAAGAACTCGAAGGATCTATCTTTCTAGAAAGTTTTGATGAAATATTTTGAAATGAACAGCAAGTGAGTAAGTAATGCATAATTTGAAGAAACTGCTTCTAGCGTCATGTTAAAAAATATTCATAATCAATTTTCGAATAAGTGACCCTAGTTTATACATTGTTCAAAAAATATTCATACTATCAGAAGTTTTGCAAAAAAAAACTTCAATCATTATGTTGCTACAATAAGAACTCGAAAGACCTATCTTTCGTGAAAGTGTTGATAAAATATTTTGACATGAACAGCGAGTGAGTAAGTTAAGCATAATTTGAAGAAACTGTTTCTAGCTTCATGTAAAAAAATATTCATAATCAATTTTTGAATAAGTGATCCTAGTTTATACATCGTTCAAAAAATATTCATAGGGATTAAAAATATTCATACTATTAGAAGTTTTGCAAAAAATCTTAAATCATTATGTTGCTAAAATAAGAACTCGAAGGATCTACCTTTCTTGAAAGTGTTGATAAAATATTTTGACATGAACAGCAAGTGAGTAAGTTATGCATAATTTGAAGAAACTGCTTCTAGCGTCATGTTAAAAAATATTCATAATCAATTTTCGAATAAGTGATCCTAGTTTATACATTGTTCAAAAAATATTCATAGAGATTAAAAGAATATTCACAGAGATTAAAAATATTCATCTTAGTAGAGGTTTTGTAAAAAAAAAAAAACGTTCAATCATTATGTTGCTAAAATAACAATTCGAAGGATCTATCTTTCTGGAATGTTTTGATAAAATATTTTGACAAGGATAGCGAGTGAGTAAGTTATGTATAATTTGAACAAATGGTTTTTAGCTTCATATAAAAAATTATCCATAATTAGTTTTCGAATAAATAATCCTAGTTTATATTGTTTAAAAAACTTTCAACTCATAGTGATTTTGAAAAAACTTCAATCATTGGGTTGTCAGAATAATAACTCTAAGGATATGTCTTGCAATTAGAGTATTTTATATTTACGAACACTATATATTTAGTATTAGTTTAACTAATTTTAAAGAATTACCCATCTTCTTCAAATAAAGTCTTGTAAAATAATATTTATATGGATGAAAACAATCTATAAAAAGCTTTGAATTTCGAAATTTTCAGAAACGAAATTTGTAATTCGAAATTTTCAGAAACGAAATTTGTAAAATCTAAAATTTAAAATTTAAAATATACATTGCATGGTTGTATATTAAATGAGTGCTTCTCTTTCCTTGCAGCGCAGTTAATAATAGAAATGCATAATTTTTAAATGACTTTTTAGAAGTAAATTGGGAAATACCGAAAATTTAATAACAAAATATGTCACAGAAGATATTATTTAAAACTTACTTTAAAAAATATAAAAATATTAAATTAATTAACTTGGAAATATCAGTATATTTATTTTAAGCTTAAGAAAGAAGAAACTTTAAAGAAGAAAATTATTTAACTCTTTTTGTTTCCTCCTGAAATACAGTTAATTAATACAGCATTCATTCATCAAGAAATTTCTACTGATATTATTTCCTAATCTCCACAAGCAGTATTTTAAAAATTGTAAATAAATAGAAATAAGTGATGTGGTGTAAAATAATTTGTCATTTGATATAGAGAACGTTGGCTTATATCTTATTTCACAATAATAAGACATATAATCTCAGGATCATAAATTAATAATATTCATAAGAAAATAAAATATTTAATCACTCTAATGGTAGGAAGTTGTTAATATTATATTGCGATCAACAATGTGAATTTTTCAAAAATAAATTATTTTATTATTGCATAGTTAAACAATTCATGCATTCTATAACATTTTTCAAAAGATATAAGCCAAAAATCATAAAAGATAAGAGAAAACAAAAAGAAAGGAAAAAGCACTTACAAATTTCTATGCCACTGTGTTAAGATTGTCATTTGATTACTTATTATTATGTGAAGTAATTATTCAATCAAAAAAAAACATACATGTTAAATGTTATGGAATTAAGCTTTAAGGAGTAATCAATAGTTCTTCCTTGAAGGAGGAATTTAAAAAAATAATTACAAAAATTAATACAAATACAGCGCTATTCTATTTTATTATTAAATACTGCGTTTTCAAAACTGCATCTCTAATTTTTTGTGTTTCCGTTACTATTTTATTTTGGTAACTTTAAAAGAAATCATGCTAGAGAAAAACTGCTCCATTGTTATAGATTTTTGAGTAATACATAGTTATTTTTTGATGAAGGAATAGAAAAAAAAGATTGGAATAGAAAATTAATAAAAATGCAGCGTTTAATAATTTTGTTATTGAATATTATATTTACAAAAATTGTGTTTCTGGATTTTGGTTTTTGTTACTATTGTTATTTTATAACTTAAAAAAACACTCAAAATTATGTACTATTATGAAAAAAAATTTACTATTACTACAAGCTAAAAATTTCCAAAGCATAAAAATTAGAATTAAACTTAAAAATGAGGAATAAGGAATAGTTCTTCTTTCATGTGGGAATGGAAAAATGATTCAGTTACAAAATTAACTGAAACAACAGCCCCATAAACAATATTCTATCAGTACAGTAACAGTGAAATAGATCTGTAGCATTTCTACAAATAAACTGTAAATTGGAAAATTAACAAAACTGTAAAAAATCAAAAAATTAAAAAAATTAAATAGTCTGTATGAAAAATTAAAGAAACTGGAACTTGGATAGAGAAACCAATTGCAGATTTTAAATAAGAGATGCGAAATTATTTAAGTTGAATTAGAAAAAGCTCATGCCACAGAAAAATAAATAAAAAATTGTTACGCTGTGTAATTAGTCAATATCATTAATAGATAATAACAAATATTTTAAATTTTCGACTAGTTCTAAAACTTAAAACCAAAAATTTAACTGTTTATTGCTGAACGTCGTTTTTTCAAGAAATATTCTGAAATGTTTAAAAAACACACAGGAATTGTTTCTTTTGAATTAAAATTTACATAAATGCAAATAAGTACTCTTTTTTTTAACTTCATAAATGCTATCATGAAACAAAGCATTCTTTTTTCTCATTCAGCTGTTAATTTAAAATCAGACTAGAATATATGTAAACAAACAATGCCCTTTTTTTCTTAAGCATTTTCTATTTTAAGAAGAGAGTAATCAGCTTGCATAATAATTTGTCGATTGAGCAAATATAGTTAAGAAACCCAGTAGCGAAAACCCTGAAGCCCGGAAGAGACGGAAGTTTATGTTAAATAACAGAATAGCACATTTTAAAGAAACATTTTATTGCCTGCATGTAAACTGCGGTTACTGCTTTCCACTAAGGAAACTAAGTAGTTTATTCTAACCAAGTTTAAGTATTACTTGCGAAGTACGTCAACAGATGACACCTCTGACTGCATGTCAGGTCATTTCAATTTAAATATTGACATGGGCATCAATAAGTCAGTAAATTTTGTTCTGAGACTATAATTTCTGCAAACTGTGGTTATTTTAAAAATGTTTCACAGTTTTCTCAGTTTACAAATGTTGACGAACTTTGTAACTGAGTTTTAAATTTGGTTAGAATAAATACCTCGTTTTTAAAGCGTAGCTCAGCAAACGTACATTTCTATCTTCTTCAAATCATTTTTTTAAATGATTGCTCATTTATCGAAAATATGTGAAAAGTGACCCACTCTGAGAAAAAAGGTATGGTCAAAACTACCAGAATATGGTAAAATTTACCGTGTTTCTGGATCTATGGGGACACCAAAAAGCTCGGTAATTTTTACCGAAGTGCTTTGGTGATTATTTTCTTAAATTTAACAATAAAATGTGGTAAATATATGTAATATGGTAAAATTTGGTAATTTATCATGATACCTTAGAACATGACATAAAAACCATTTATTTAGTTAAATTCAGTTTTTAGTTTTTATTTCTAAATGTGTGGTAATAAGAACTACAATTTAGAAAACCAGATTTGGCGGTAAACCGTTACCATATGGACGGAAAAATTACCAAATGACCAGTTTAATTACCATATATTTCGTTTTTCTTAAATCTATGGGTTTTTCTTTACCAGAAATGTCATACCATACAATATAGTAATTTTAACAGAATTGTTTCTCCCTACAACTTACTGTATTCCCTTTTTCGATATCTAATTTCGTTTCTTAATACTTATTGTAAAATAATAATGTATTTTATAATAATATTGTAATGTATTTAATAATAATGTATTTTATAATAATATGTAGTAAAATAATAATATTGTAATTTTAATACTTAGTGTAAAATATTTTAATACTTATTGTATTTTATGTAAAAGTAATCTTAATTTTAACTACTGCAAATTATGCGCCAAACAAATGAAATGCTTGTTTCTTTTCATTAACTATTAATTTTCATTATTCATTATTATGAGTTTTAATTTATTAATTAATTTTAAGTGTATAGTACAACATATATATTAATATTTTTTTCTATCTAGGTAACAGTTGTACTCCTTATTGTGATAGCTTCACTTTCAAGACAAGTAACAGGTATGAATCACTATTACCAACAATATGAAGACAGTTACCCTCGGAGAAGACCTTATGATGAAGATCGGATACTGTACACTTTTTCTTCAAACAATCCTCATTACCCACAGAATCATCCAATTTGGGAACAATTCTGGGATGCTTACAACTATAAAGGTCCATTAGAAGAAGATCCCCGATACCTTGAAAATAACTTCGGAATCAATAACGATTACTCAAGACCAGGATATTTCGTACCAAGTAGACCAGTTTCTGTTGTTCCTGCTCGTGGAGTAGATTCAAATAGAAATGAAGCTTATAACAGATACCGAGAATACTTCTTTAGACGTTATGGAAGTAATTACATAGACTAATACAAAATAATTCAAAGGATAAAATGTTTTCTTTAAGTACTTTGTTTAAAATATTTCGTGATGTTGTTCCGCAAAAACATTTGTAATTTTTTATTTACAATACCATAATTTAACATCAAAACAACGCAACATGAAAATAATGTTTATTGCATGTATTTTAGATGTTTTTAATCACATTTTTAAAAGTTTTATCATTAAAATATCATTTTCTTTTATAGACTTACTCTTCTTTAAAAAAAGCATTTATTTCAAGGAAGGGAGGAAACACTCTATCATATCATTGATGTCCCAGTTACTCTTCACTTTCATCATGCTTTCAATTACCGTAACATTGTAGTGTAACCAGTAATTTACATTATTTTAGTTTGAAGTGAAACACATTCCAATTGGATGCTTCTGGTAGCAGATTGATGATCATTGATATATTTTCAGCTGGTAGGTAAATGAAGTTGTTGTTGTTGGCTTATGCCTGTTTAGGCAGGGGGTGCGATTGTTCTTGTTTTACAGTGGCGCCATCTATGGCCAAGAATTCGACTTATGCCACACCATACTTCACACTCGTTTATAGGGTGGACCCATTGATACATCCATTCATTCATCTACAGTTCGTAATTTTGACGTGAATCAGAGAACGATCAATCTCCAATCCAGTACCCCCAGAGGTATTGATTTGTTATGGGAACATGGAGGACTTTTGCGACTCGACAGATTTAACGTGCATCAGTCACTTTACTACACGGGGAGTCTTCGGCCGGTGGGGTTCGAACCCAAGAACTCTCCGACATGAGCCCATCGACCAGGCTATCCCGGCCTAGGTAAATGAAGTTGGGCCAGCATAGGCATCCTTCATGTAGTGTAAAATATTCTTAAGCAAATTGAACCACAGTATCAATCAAAGTTGTTGTAACCAATGTAAGGCACTAGGCTGAACCATATCATCACACTTCTTATACTTTACTACACAATACTATGGTTCAACTTTAACGGAAACATAGTTTAAATGAAAAGTTACAGCAAATTTACATGATATTGAGATTCAATGTACACTGTTAGAAATTTCTCGAAATAATAATAAATAGTGGGCTGCGCCCCCTGCTCGCTAACGCTCGCCAACTCCCGAAAATTGCTACGCAATCTTATATGGTTTGCTTCGCAAACCAAGCTCGCTTCAATCGCTGCTAACTTCGATCCATTGCAAATGCACAAAATTCTAAGAATTCAAATCCATATAACAACTTTTTTTTTATAAAAATATTACATCTTTTTAGTAAATACAAAGTCATTAAAATAAATTTGAATTCAAATAAAATTCGTTAAACCTATTAGAAATGTGCTATAGTATAAAATCTTAAGATAAATTTTTTGAAACTGATATCTCTTTAAAAAGTTTAAAATTTTGGCTAGCACGCTTCTTTTGATTATATTTCAAAAGCGTAACAGCACGACTGAGACTCATTTTTCAATGAATAACTAAAAACAATAATAAAACAAATAAATTCGTGATATGAATCAGAAATCGTCAAAAAAATTCGTAATATATAAATTCGTGAAAAAAGCTCTTTCAACAAAATACTAAAATAGAGATCTATCGTCAAAGACTCCTCACTTCTGCCTAGCTTAATAGTATGAGATTGACGCAGCTGAATTGTTATTTCAGTTTCCGTTTTTAAAAGCGCTATATGTTGAGCCATCTCAGCTAGATTTGGCATGTGACATTTTTAGCGGCAATCATTGGTCAATTTCCCAGCGTTGCCATTCGGGGAGTTGTAATGAGGCTTTTTTTGTCGCCGTGTAAGAGAAATATATATATAGATTTATTTAGTTTTTATTTTACTATACTCAACCAAAACAGTTAAATAATTACAAAAAAGATGATAGTCAAATTGTTTGTGAGAAAAAAAGTTTATTTTCTGTTTTTGCTTAATACGGTTAAACAACCAGAGTTTTTTCCGCGTCAACTAAGCACATCTTATAAAGCCTCTTAGTTCCTTGAAACTGTATGCTTATTATAGCTGAGAAAGCTAATCTGTTATTCTAATGGCTAGCTAAACGGGGGTTCGTTTCCCACAATATTTCTCTCAATCCTTCAACAAATGATGAGTTTCCGGTGTCCTGCACTTTGTAATGGTGACTCTGGACTATCAGAATACGAACCTCTCATATACACATAGATCGCAGTACCAGAGCTGCTTTGCTGAATGCAAACGTCTAGTATTTCCTATTCCATTGCGCTGAATGGCACCACTATATAAGCTAATTAAACCCCATTGAACTCAAATGTCCAATCAAATTTCATTTCGACGGTTGAGAAACTATGCTTAGTTTTAAATAATTACGAAACAGCAAAAGTAAAAAATGTTGATAACCATAAGCTTTACGGTTAATTGGATTACGGTTAATTACGGCAGACTGCTGCCAGTCACTATACCGTAATTTCAGAATGAAAATTCTAACAGTGTACTGATACTAGAGTTCAAATTTGAACCAATTTTGCTTAGAGTGTACCATTAATGAGCGATTTTTTAACTGAGCAAAACATTGTTTTCTTTATTTTTTAAAGAAAAAATAATAACGAAATTTTAAAATATACATTGGTTGGTGGCACAAACTTAAACTCGTGTCTCTACAGAGCACAAAACGTCTTGAATATTTTCTGGAAACGTTTCCAGCAAAACGTCTTGAATATTTCCTGGAAACGTTTCCAACGTGTTCGAAATATATTTTTAAAAAGTGCAATGATATCTTAAAAATAAAACAATTCCATTCAATCAAAAAAAATTTTGTCGTAATTAATATATTTTTTTAACGTTCCAAAAACGTAAGTAAAATATTTAAGTATTTATTTAAAATATGGAGCGAATTACATTTTATAATGCACATACAGGCATTTTTGGAACTATTAAACGCTTTAAAAAATAACGAACAAATACTTTTTGCTGCGTCTTAGCGATCTTTTCCTTCCTTGTATTCAACTGATAAATTATGTTACTGTGTTGATGTGCTGTGTGGAAAAAAAAAAGGAAATTAATAATGGATTTCAAAAACAAACAAAAAATGAGAAGAAAAAAAGCTTAAGAAAAACACATTCTAAGAACTAACATGTTTTGTTATGATAAAAGAGTAAAATAGTAATCAGCACTACAACTCAAATATTATAGATACTGATCTACGGTATCTATGGCAATGGTCAATTAGATTATATAAATCTGTCAAATTTTTACAAGAAATTAGGACTAAAACTGTTATTAAAGAAAACAGCACTTTCTATTTAAACTCATACTATAATGATTGATCGTTGTTCTTTTTGTCTAGATTTTCCTTTTCTTTCTCTTTTTTTCTTTCTTTTTTTTTGTTGATAATTTTCTGAATTTGAAAATACAAACGTTTCATTTTGGGTTTCTGGCCAAAAACATAAAATCACTTTCATTTAAGAAATTACCCCACTACATACTAAATTTGAAATTTCAATATTTTAATTTTTTGACTTCAAATTTTATATTTTTGCTCTAATCGCGAACTCCTAACTCCTTTAAAGATCCATTTTAATACTCTTAATTTGAATGAAAAAATATTCGCATTCTAATCATTTTTAAATACCCCCACACTTGCTTTATTGATGTTATTTGTTTAATATCGTGTTGAGTTCTTAAATCAATGAATAAAAAATAATAATTAGCATTTCAAAAACAATATGGGTAATTAAAAAAATATGACATCCACATCTTAATATGAAACCAGAATCAAATAAATGAAAGCAAAAACTAAATATATAAATAAATTTTTATCTAAAAACTTGCAAAATATCTTCTCTTATGTAAACGTTATGTAAATGTTCTGAAAATTTATGGGTATTTTCAAATCATATAACACCCAGATCCAATCCAGAATCAAATGAATACAGTAAAGCAAATAATTTATAAAAAAATTTTTAAAAAAATCAATTCCTATAACAGTGTACTATATATTATCTTGACCTAGTGTGTCTTGGGCAAAATAAAATTTAAATTAAAAAATGTTTCCTGATGGAAAGTCTGTCCATTCAAAAAGTATGTCAGCCATGCAGCAATATGAAAGCAGATTTAAATGAATCTCGTTGTTAAAATTTGTATAAAAAATTTACGGAATGTATTACGTAGTGTTATTTTAGGATTTTTATTATGTTACAATTAAATACGCTCTAATGTTGGCGCTACACTGCTTTTACACTAATTACACTGCTTTTAACGATTATTGAACTAAATAAGATTTCAATAATAATTTTTGTACATTTCTAAATATATGTGGGTGCTTTTAGAATGTATAAAACTAATATTTCAAGGGAATTCCACGTTAGAAAAAATTATTTAAAAAAAAAACGCAGTTTTTCTTCTAAAATTTGCTTTAAAAATGCACTATACTTCACCGAGATAGGACTATATTGATTTGTTTTTTTTTTTTAGATTTAGATAAATATTTCTAAACCAATATGGAATTTTTTTGGAATGTATGAAGCCCACATTTCAATATGAAATCAGTTTCGAATGAATCCCATGCTGCAATAAATTATATAAAATTCGCTGAGTAGTTATTCTAATATTTGCTATTTATATGCTCTGCCCTTAGCCAAGATTGAACTAAATAAGATTTTTTTTTAATTTTTTTAAATATTTCTAAACATATAAAGGGGAATTCAGAATGTTTGAATATTTAAATAGGAAACCAGTTTCAAATGCATCAAATATTGCAAGAAATTATTTAAAAAAAAAAAAAAAAAAATGAGTGAAATGTCTATCTTTATGTTTGCCCCATGAACTGTTTTTCGCCAGGATTGGACTAAATAAGATTTTTAAAATATTTCTTAAAATATATGGTAATTATTCTATTGAAATTATCCTACTTATAACTATTCTAATTGTCCGGATTACCCATTTGGCCAAACTAGGCCATGGGCCCCCAATGATTAAGGGCCCCCTTAAAAAAAAATTTTGAAAATAAATTTTAAAAAATTAAGAGAAACAATGATATTTTAAAAAAAAAGTCTATTTCAAATATATATTAAAAAAATACGATAATTTTTTTGTTCTAATTTAACAAAATAAAATTAATTTAATTTATTATTATTCATTTTAATTTTAAATTTGCTTTCTTAAATGAAAAGATATATAAATACTTTTATATTTGAATAAATAAAAAAGATACGAGAAAAAAAAATTTAATCTAAGGGTCCCAAAAATTTGAATGACCTAGGGCCCCGCGTCCGCTTATTCCGGCCCTGAAGAAACTTAAAAAACAGGTACTAATACACTTAGGAAAATTAATTCATTATTTTAGCATCTAAAGAGTATCAAATCATTGCTACTATATTTGAGTTTTAATAACTTCTTTATTCGTTCTGTTTTTGAACCGTTACAGTTCGCTTAATAGGTGACCTGTACTGCAGCCCTAATAATACTGCAGCCCTTCGCCTAATAGGTGACCTGCCACAATATGATCCTTCACCATAGGTTTTCTCACCAAAAGAAAAATAATAATACCTCAAATGAAAAGAATAAATTTCTTCTTAATCACTAAATCGTGGATTTTTTTAAATTTGATATACCACTTTTATATAATTCAAAGTTAAAAAATAATCCTAATTTTTTAAAGTTAATTTAATGAGCAGAAAATTTTTTTAAAAAATTTATAAAATGACGTCAGATTTATTAATTTAAGGGACTAGTTAACAAAGATTACGAAATACCTCATCACAATTTTAAAATAAAATCGCTATAGCTTTTCAAATTGGCTATAAAAAAAACTATACTTTGCAAAAGAAAACCTTACCGCATTTATGAATGGAGTTCTCTTTGTTGATGAGGTTCTCAGAAATATGTACCGGCAAATTTCCGGTCTGTGCATCGATAAATTGCGGGGGTGTTACACACGCGCACGACGTAATGATTCTTCTACCCTTTTCTAGGAAAACACTTACTCATTATTTGTTTCAAATTTCAATAACTGTTGACTATTACAATTGATTTCTTAAAATGATTTTGAAAAAAAATCGGGTATATTTCGTTGAAAATAGAAAAAAAGACAAACGTTCTTAACAATTACATTTGATGTTTCAAATATTAGAAAAATGCAACCTTATTTATAAAAACTTCTCCAATAATTTTTTCTCAAACTAATGTGAAAAAATATTTTCTTGGTTATGAACATTTATTTTAGTGCTGCCATCTATACATTTCGCATCTTAATAAAAACAATGAACGCATACAAGACACATTATTTGACATAATTTTAATTGAAACAATGTCTTACTAATAAATGGCATAGAAATAATACAGCTCGTAATGGTTCTTTGGAATGAGTTTTCTGTCTTATTTCGCGAAAGAGATGGAAATTGTTTTATTTCTTCCGCAGCCTATAGTAAAATGCCCCGAATTTATATTTACAGTGATTTAGGTAATTTAATGGCTGTCGGACAAATTTTAAATTCGTACAAAAATATTGATTGCATTAGGAACAATATCGCGGACATCTTTTGAAAATTGTCAAAAGTGAAATTAAGGAACTTTCACGTGGCAAGAGCTGCGGAAAACAGCTAGACAGTGAAAAAATTTGATTAATATATATTGTTTAAAACTAATATATTGTTTAAAACTGTATATTGTTAATAATAATAATATATTGCTTAAAACTAATTAAGATGTTAGGATTGGAGAATTTGAAGAATGCGAATATTTAATTACAAATGTGACGTGCATTCGGCTTGGTTACAGTTAAAGTTTACATATTGTACAACATAAATTGTACTGGCGACCAAGCTGGCTACCAAAGGTGGCTTGTATCTTACATAGATAGTTAAAACATTGTTTAAAACTGTAAATTGTTAATGATAGTATATTGTTTAAAACTAATGGAGGTGTTAGGATTAGAAGGGTTGAAGAATTATTCGAATATTTAAACACAAATGCGTAATCATTAAAGTTCATATATTGTACAATATAATTTTAAGCCACCTTTGGTGACCAAGCTAGTCTATAAAGATTGCCGGCATCTTATATTGTTTTAAACAATGAATAGAATTGTCTAAAGTATCAGTAAAATAAAAAGTAGAAATTTACTTTTCCACCATTAAAAAAAAAAAAAAAACTTTGTTTTATAATTTACTACTTAGAAATGAAGTTTTTTTCCCACGCAACTACAAATGAAGGCGTGAAACTGCTTCAAAATTCTGTTAAAATTGTTTAGGGAATCAGAATTTTCTGATGGATAATCGAAGGATTTCATCGTTGTGCCCATTAATGTGTTGATTTTATGAAAAAGCTGGGAAGCACCTTACTAGAATGTAGCTAAATATCGGTAGAAAACGTTCTTCGTTTTGTCAACAAAAAGTGAGCTGCCATCTCTAAAAGACATCTATTGCCAGTTTCAATATTCATTCTTTAAATTTCAAACTATTTTAAATGGACGAAATTGAACTTGAAGTGAAAGAAATGTAGACTTTTAAGTTTTGCTTCATCGATTTGAATGATGCAATATTTTTAGATACATTTCACGATTAATCTTGTAAGAATAATAAGCAACAGTAATTTGATAAGAATTTTCACAAGTCATCTGGTAACGATCTCAAATCAAAATATTGCAGGAAATGTTAGCAGAAATGTTTTTAAAAAAATTATGGGAAAAGTTCAATTAATTGAATGAAGAATATCAACTGCTAATCTGTTAATATTCTTCATTTCTAACAGTTAACTCTAAAAATTGTTTACAATCAACTGAAACATCACAAAAACGAATTTATAATTTTGTGAATCTTCAATCAAACTTTACGAAACTAATATGATTCCATGTTAGTTTGATAAAAAGAAATTCAATTTTTAAACGACACTACACGAAATACCATCATTTAAATTTTAGAAATGCGATTATAGTGATAATTTTATCAGCACAAATGAGCTAAAAGACACATGAAATACTATTGAATTTGTGTTGCTAAAAAAGGTTTCCAAAAGTCACCAAATTAATTATATTGACTATATTGACTGAAATGCAGATATCTCTGCTTTTCTCCCAATAAAACAAATGAAAAGCAAACAAAATTGAATTTTTCAACAACGCTGAACTAAATTCGATCTTTGAAATCTTAGCTTCAATTATTTGCAAATAGAAAGTAACTTTATCAGCACAACTGATCTAAAAATTGTAAAATACTGTTCAATTTCCATTGCTCTTAAATGCTTCTAAAAGTTACCAAATCATTTTCATTGAATCCCTAGAACGCAGATATCTCAGATTTTCTTTCAATTTGAGCCATTATTCTCCACTTTATTTCTAAAGATTTATTGTCATACAATACTCACCAACATAAAAATTTGTACAAATTAAAAGAAAAGATATTAAGGAAACAAAAATTAAAAAATAAAGTCTCAAATCCAACTGACGTTGGAAAACAAAATAGCTTCTTAAAACAGAAAGCACTATATCCATATGTCTTCCCTCAAACTTTGCAAAACTGTTGATGGACTTAAGGTAAAGAGAGGGACTTAAGAGCTTCCAGAAAGTTATTCATTGATCTACTAAGTATCTATCACTTAACCTACATCTTTTTTTTCATTAAGACCCAAAATGGCGCAAAGCAGTTTCTGCTGATGACATAAGTACCTAAAATCCCCTTTATGTAGTCTGGCGCGATGAAGATTAATTACCTTATAAACGGTGATCACGACATCGGTTAAAACTGAAGGTGTTTCATTTCTATTAAAAGAATTCGAAAGACGCTTAAAATATTTTGAAAGAGATTGCAGAACGGAATTACATCAAGGTATTTGTCTACTTATCATTCTGTCTGATCCACATTTGTATAAGACATTTATTACTTCAATGCTGTATTGCACTTATAGTTATACTTTAGGTGCATTTTGTGCTTACATAATCATGTAACCACAAATAAAAAAAAACGATTCATATAAGAATTTGCAGTTTAATTTTGAGCCGAATCTGAAAAATAAGCCAACTTCTAGACCAAGAATTGGGACAAATGTGCCTTTTCCGAAAATCTTAAAGTTCAACCACTGTATTTGCACTACATGGTATGATATTGCTGCATCACACTGGCGTCAAAATTTCTACTGCTTAACTTTATCAACTTAGTTTCGTAGTTTTTCGTTCGGAATGTAACTTGTTCACTTCATTTCTTGCAACCGATTTTATCCAATTCCGGTTGCAGTTAATCAAAAAGGAATCGATATCAGGAATTAAATTAATTAATTGAGTAGTTAAAACGCTAAAGCTGTTAAAATGAATGAAACTAAGTTATCTTTATATTTAGTTCGAAAAACAATGTAGCTGAGTTAATAAAGTATGAAACTAAGTGCAGCAACATCACACGTTGAAGAGGATAAAGCTGACACATAATCACGGCAATTTTGAAAACCAGAGCTCTAACACATGATCCGTCCTACCCTTGGAATAATTCGTGTCAGCTCTGTCGTTGAAGCAAAGAGGAAGCAGTATACATTATGAATAGTTATCGCTGGGATACGAACCCGGATCATCTCATCCAAAAATGAACTTTCTCTTCCAGAATAACATTAGAATAACATTTAAAATTTGAGTCCAACGATTCAAATTTTAGAAGATCCCAAACAATAGCGTAACAGACAAACAATGTTTAAAAAAAAATTCTAGATTTTTCGTCCAGCATGGAATTGAGTGATAAGCATGTTTTAATTTATTACTCATTTTTAATTCTAATTACAAGTAAAGCATTTTATATCCGGATATTTTTTTCACTGGATGGATTATAGTAGTTTAAATTAGGAGCAATATCTATGATATTCTCACTGTCCCAAATAGATCTTTTTATTTTTTTTAAATGTTATTTAAATATATTTAATGAAAAAATATAATGAATTTAATAGCATTCAAGTAGTTTAAGACCATTAATATAGTTGAGGAACATTCAAATAGTTATAATAGGATCACTATAGCATTCAATTAGTTAAGAAGTTTAGTTTAAAAAAATTTAAAAAAATAATTAAAGACTATTTTAAAAAATAACCAAATGATTTGTCCAAAAGAAAAACACGTCACTTATTGGAGCACAAAATATATTTATTTACAGGTAAATAATTAAAAAGAAATAAAGGTGTCTCAAAGTTACACAACATGCTATTAAAATAATATTAAATTAGAATTTAGAATTTATATTATTTTTTCAAAAGGGATTACAGAGTTTAAAATTTTTAAAAAAAACTCAAAGAGTATGCTGTTATAAAACAAATTACAGTTACTAAATAATTTGTAGACTCATTGCAAGGGAATTATATTTGTTTCAACACTGCAAATAATTCCGGATCAAATTACAGTATAAAGTACCGTTACTTTAGGTGCATTATCCGTAAAATTCATAATTCCCAAAAATCAATTTTTACTGTAAAATATTATATCGTAATTTATGTCGTAATATTATATCGTAATTTATGTCGTAATATTTATTTAATTAGAGTGATACTGTGACTTCAAGATAATTATTACTGTAAAAATTACGATATTATGTTGTTCCGTGACATGTTCCGGTAAAATTGGATTTTAAGATAAAAAGCATCTGCCCTCTGTATTTTTTACAGCAATTTAATATGAAACTTTTTTACATTCTACTATTTGTACGATATTTTCTGCAATTATTTAGTAATCTAGAGCAACCGACGTTTCACATTAGCCCGCAACCCCTCGAAACTGCTTATGCAGTTCCCTTCAGATTGCCTTTCTATCTGACTTAGCTTCACTAGCTTATTTCACCTTAGTCTTATTCAATACCAATGATCTTATACTTTAACTTCCTTCATGTTGCCTTTCTATCTGACTTTGCTCCACCAGCTTATTTCACCTTAGTCTTATTCAATACCAATGATCTTATATTTTAACTTCCTTCAGATTGCCTTTCTATCTGACTTAGCTCCACTAGCTTATTTCACCTTAGTCTTATTCAATACCAATGATCTTATACTTTACCTTCCTTCATGTTGCCTTTCTATCTGACTTAGCTCCACCAGCTTATTTCACCTTAGTCTTATTCAATACCAATGATCTCATATTGTAACTTCCTTCAGATTGCCTTTCTATCTGACTTAGCTCCACTAGCTTATTTCACCTTCGTCTTATTCATTACCAATGATCTTATACTTTAACTTCCTTCATATTGCCTTTCTATCTGACTTAGCTCCACTAGCTTATTTCACCTTACTCTTATTCAATACCAATGATCTCATGCATTAACTTACTTCATATTGCCTTTCTATCTGACTTAGCTCCACTAGATTATTTTACCTTAGTCTTATTCATTACCAATGATCTTATACTTTAACTTCGTATATGTAACCCTAATTATATGACCTAATTATATATTATATATATATAACCCTAATTATTCAAATCCAAAACGAAAACAGACAATTTGTTCACGCTATCTTCCAAAAACTGGGGGAAAAGTCTTTTTTTTTTTTTCCTTCGAAAAAAAAACGAAAACAAACTTTAAAATTGTATGAGCTGAAAAGATTTTAAAAAGAAAATTTAAAAATTCCGAAATTTTAAAAAGAGATATTGCTATCTTTAAAGCACTTGAGTGCTTTTACTTGGTGCACTTGATAAGTGCACTTGATTACAAAAGATTATAATTTTGCTGCTATTAGTTTCTTTTACATTATAAAATCTGTAAATCTGAAAAGGAGATATTTAATAACTGTAATTCTGCTTATTTAAACAGAATACTCCTATTGCAACATTAGAATATGCAAATATTTTTATCCTCCTGCTAATAGAAGTTCGCTAAACTTAAGCCCTAACCTAACCTTAAAAAAACCTTAAACCTTGACGCATAATTACTCAAAAAATAGTGATCGCGGCATCAAAATTTTCGCATCGAAGTGTCCCGTAAATTTCTCAATAAAAGTGCTAAATTTCATATTTTATTTTCATCCATTAGCTTTTGCGATTTGGGCTGAAAAAAGCGTGCTACAAAAAATTTTCAAAATAGTGCTTTTTTTTCTTTTTCTTTTTTTTTTTAAATAACGAAAGATTTTGCATTTTTAGATATGGTATGGGGAAGAGTTTCAATAGATACTTTTGCACAATTTTATTCGGAAAAAAAGACTATTCATTTTTAAATCGTGAATGTCTCTGAGAAAGCACTGCCCAGGAAAAAAAGAAAGCTTTGATTTATTTATTTCAGCTTATTTAATTGAAATAATTTTGCTCATTATTGAAAATGAAAACAGTATATTTTCTTGAAGTTACTTAATCGAATTAAAGTTACATCATAATTAAAAAAAAGGCACTGCCCTAGAAAAAAAAAAAGAAAACTATGATTTATATATTTCAGTTTATTTAATTGAAATAATCCTGTTCATTATTGAAAATGAAAACAGTATATTTTCTTGAAGTTACTTAATCGTATTAACGTTACTTCATAATTAAAAAAAAACGAAGTTTGCAAACAGCTATACTAAAACTATATAAAACTTCCTTAAACTTTTCTTTTTGTGGTGTTTGCATTATTTTCTATCTAATCAATAAAAATTAACATCACGCTAAAATATTGGTCGCAGAGCAATATTACTCTCGATCGGCGTAAAAGCAGCTCATTTAACATATTTAATTCTCAAAATATATAAAAAAAAATATTATCATAGTACTTTATAATTATCTCATTCCCATGAGTATTCAAAATTTGCTAGTAACCTACAAAAAAACGCTTATAAATAGTCGCTTTATAATTTCAAAACATAGCTCCAAGAGTTAAATTTAGTTATTCAATAGTTATTATCCCGATAAAATTTCCGAGTGTCTGGATGTTATTGATGGTCTAATATCTGGGTATGAAGTTTAGAATGCATTGAATTTTACTAATGGAACTGCTTAAAATAATTAACCGAATGATGCTTCATTAAAAAAATTTATAAAAAAAAAAAATTGTGAAATATAAACAATAACTCAAGCAAAACCATTGAATAAAGTATATATCAATTTTACTTTAAATTATGTTTTTTGAATATTTTTTTTTGTATTGAATTTATATAATGTTGACGCCTGGTGGCTGAGCAGTAGCGCTTCTCGCTGTCGTGCCACAGGTCCCTGGTTCGATCCTCGGGCAGGGCAAGTCAGTCTTTCATCCCTTCACCTTTCATCCCTAACTCAGCCTTTCATCCCTTCAGTGGGTCGATAAATGACTACCAATCATGCTTGGGAACTAAACACTGGGGGTTCCGCGTTCGGCTGACCACCTGACCGGAACATCTGTTCCTGCACCCCAGAGCCTAAGGTCAAGAAAACTGAGATGGGCACAGTAGGCCTTGGCCCTCTATGGGCTGTCGCGCCACTGAGTTTAGTTTAGTTTAGTCTATATAAAGTCACTTGACAATTAATTGAAATGTTTGCAATTTTTTTTCACTCGATTAGTTTGAAACTGAGTCGTGAAATCTGTGATGTAATCGATCTGTATAAAAATTTACCTTCGTTTCAACATAGTGTGATGCACAATTTTTTGTAAAAACCATCCTTTAATTAAAATTTTTGCGTCACCATTATTTTTCACTCATTTCATTTTCTTATTTTTAATTGAATCAAATACTTAAAATGATTCACTCCCATCATAGGGAATTTTGCAGATTTCCCCTAATTTTTGTTACACTGAACAGAAAAATAGGAAAATTGATTTTGTAACCGATTCACTTGCATTAAATTATATTAATTTATAAACAAACTTATTTTAATATATTAAAAATTCAGTTATTAAAAGGCCGTTGGCCTTTGATTGGTCTCTTAAGACGATTAACGAACTACAAACATAAACATTTACTTTGCTACACGAGCCACGTGGATCAGACAACTCTTACAAGACTTAACATCCCAAAAACCAAACTTCATTACCCGGGAAAAATTATATTTTTTCCAACCCTTCAGACACAGAAACTGAATTTCGATTTATAGCTTCATCGATTTTTTTTTTAAAAACAAACTGTTTCGAAGAAACTTCATGATTTGTTTTGTTTTTAATTTTTCTTCCGGACGCTACCGGATAATCTTAGCCAGGACTGACGTCAGACCTGTGGTCTGGACAAATCGATGACAACATGGGTGTCTAATCCTTCATTTTCCGTCATCTGCAGGAACTTAAGAGCGACTGATATTTTCTGGTGAGATATTTCCGAATGTTTGTTTTAAAGAACAAAATGTGTTTGACATTTTTTTTTAATGCAGAAGGATTTTCTGGGAATTAAATGAATGACGTCATAGAAAAGTATACAGACAAATTGAATAACGGAACTATAAAACTGAAGATCTAAAGGAGCTGGCAACACGAAGCCCTTAAAGATCTTTGCCAGATTTCAGCACAATGGTTAAGGTAAGTTAGAATCAGTCAATTGCACGAATAGGCTTTAAACCTTTTTGGCTTCTAAAATTCAGAACCAATTCTAGTAAGTTAATTAGAAATAGTTGATAGGCGAATTCTAATTTATAAAAAGAAGTTTTTTCGAACATTTTTCTAAGAAAAGTTACATACTTATTAGTTTTAGAACTTTTACCCTTTGACACAGAATTTTTGTTAAACAGATTTTTTATACTTTTTCATCTTTTTGTATTAGTTTAGATCAAAATTAGTGAAAAAGTATCGATTCAACACTTTAATAATTTATGGTTAGGAAATGCAGCATAAAACACCGGTGTCATTTTGAGAGTTAAAGGTAAAATCTAAAAAAAACACGGCTCACTTCCAAACAATGATTTTTCAATAATTCATAATTATTTGATCTAAGAATAATAGTTGTCCATCATTGAAATTGCTTTAATTCATAAAATAATGATTTATCAATAATAATTAATAATTAATTGTTAATAAATTTTTGGAATCTGAATTTTAAAAAAATAAATTATAACTACGTTTTACGGATTTCATTACAAAAATTATTGCGATAATCTAGCAAATTTGTTTTAGTAGCTATTAGACAGTTTTTTACAATTAAAAACTACGAAATATACTTTTTTGTGATTAAAGAGTCAGCAAAAAATATATAAAAGTGACACCTGTGTCCTATCTACGTCAAAGGATTAGATTTTGCTCTTTCAAGTAAATTTCAGTACAAATAATCATTTACCAATACACATTATTCATCTATGAATTCTTTTATTGCCTTAATTTCAATTTCTTGAGAATTAGTTAACAAATTATATTAATTTTATTATCATCTTATAGTATTGTATAAAATAATATTTGCTTTTTTAGATCTTGAAGCAAAGAAGATCCGATAAACTAGTTTGAAGCACTTCTTAAAATTTAATTCAAATATTCAAATTTTATTTTAGCATAGTTTACATGCTTGAATGTTCTTTTGAGTTGTCAAGGGAATAAAGATTTTAATCTATGAATATATTAAACATTTTTATATTCACATCTTTAAAATTTCATGTGTGAGCTTTTAATCACAATAATAAATAAGTTTATAAAATAATAAAAATAAAATTATTATACATAAAATATTTGATTTATTACTTAAGCAATGCGCAGTTAGTGATACAATAAAATTATTACATAAATTTCTTTGGATAAATAATACAAATAAAAACATTACAAGCTTCAATTTACCATAACAGTTATGCATATATTTTTGAAAATAAATTTTAGTAGAAAAAATTGTTGTATCCGTATCTGAGTTTATTATTCTCAGCTCCAACTGTAAGTTTATAATAAATTATAATTATTATTTATTTATTACTAATTCGAATCTTAATTAATTAAATAGTTATAAAATTAGTGTCAGATGTTTAATGCTTTTTAAAATAAAATGTTTAATTATCGAAACAATTTTTATACTACTTTTAATTTAAAAAATGTTTTAATTTAATTTTTGATTTCAAAATTTATTAAGTTGAGCGTTTGAATCGGAAATAATTCTTGCTGTTGAAACACTCTTAATTCGACTTTAATTCCGAAATCAGTTTAATTTGTGTAAGTAGTAGATTTTATACTTTTACAAAAATACTTGAAAATACTCTATGAAATCGAAAGAAATGTCTGAGGTATTGAGAGTCAATAAATCTAACAGTCAATAAATCGGAAGAATGAAAAGTTCTAAATAATTTGTTCTTTTTCTTTTCTTTGTACTAATCAGCAACATAATGAAAATAATTCCAAAATTTATCTATTTATCTTTCGAGCATACGGTAAAATATTTGCATTCAAATATTGCATTTAGTAAGTTTGCGAGTATTAAAAAAGCAAGAACGCGTGGCATTGCATTAAAATGATGAATTTATTGAACAAATGAAAGAAAGCTCTAACAATTAAATAATTAAAACTTAAAAAGTGAGGATAAAAATGTAACTTAAAAAATTGAAATTTAATACAATTCTTTTTAAAAATTTATCTTAATTTTATCTGCTTATGTTTTGTTGATGTTTGATTTATTTTTGTCTACAAACCAAAATTAATTTGCGGCATCCTCCACCATGGCATGCTAGTTTTGCGATCGGATTTTTAAGTATATTTAGTATAGACCTATAATAATAGTAATAATAATAATTAATAATAATAATTAATAATAATATTTAGTAATAATAATTTATAATAACAATTAAGAATAATAATTAATAATAATAATTAAGAATAATAATTAAGAATAATTAATAATAATAATTTATTATTATTATTATTATTATTATTATTATTATTATTATCATTATTATTATTAATTATTTATTTAAACCTTATAAATTTTTCATGAAGCTTTTATTCATCAATTTATAATTAAATTCAAATTAATTTTTTGAAAATCTCAGTTATTTGTTTTTTTACTGAATATTTTGAATTAAAATTATTATTTTTTTAGAAACTTGCTCCTATTTCAATGCTTTTGTGCGCTACCATCCTACATTCTACTCTGTCGATGAATAATGCACTTCAGGTACGAGCCTGTGGAAGTAACCTAGCAAATTTACTGCGAGATGTGTGTACAAGATTAGGAGGCTATCCTGAACCTATAAATCAAAAACGAAATACTGAAGTGCAGTCTGAAATCACAGGTATACCATTTAAATAAATATACAATCGGAAACATTGAATGTACGAGGCAAAAATAACAAAATGATGAAATCATAAAATAAAATTCCACAAAATCACAAAATTTTCTACCCCTTAAAAATTAAATTATGTTATTTACACTGTAAAAAATTCTGGATCAAAGTACGGTATAAAGTACCGGCATTTTGGGTGCATTATTCGTAAAAGTCATTTTACCGTAAAATCTTTTTTTAATATTAATATATAATTATTTAATAAAATATTTATTTAATAAAAGTTATTCTTATTTAAGTAATATTTATTTAATAAAAGTTATTCAATGATTTTACTGTTATTACTGTAAAAATTATGGTGTATCAAATTTTTATTCAGCAGCTTATTCCGGTAAAAATGGGTTTTATGGTAAAAAGTACCGGCATCCTGAGAGCCGATACTGTTTCCCTTAATTTAAACCGGAAATTTTTACAGTGTAGATGTTAATTATAAATTGTGGACAAATAAAAAAAATAATAAGTGTTATTCATTGTTAATAATAAGGTTTTTTATATAGTATTAACTATACTATGTGTACAGATACTACATATCTATACAGATACTATATAACTATGCTATATTAGAGGAAACATACTAATATATTTACTCTAAATTATACTACTTCTCTAAATATATTAACTCTCTTCTACGGATGTATAAAATGAAAAACTTGTGGGGAAAATTGCGATTAAAAATAAAATTCGAGTTTTGATATGCTTAAACTTGAGTTTTTTTTACTATTATTCTCATGACATTAAATTCAAATTCGTAGCTGTAAGTAACACTGTTTGTCCCAAATCAACATAAGCAAAGATATAGACATAATGCACAAATCGACGTAGATACAGTGCAAAGATTGACTAAAATATCCTTTTAGTAATTTTGCAAGGATTAATCTTTTTTATCTAATAAACTTTATTTTAAAATTAACTACCAGTGTAAAAAATTATACATAATAAATTAATATTATGAAGGCATTTAAACTACTTGGTACAACCATAAATATCATATACTTTATACATTCCAAATTTTAAATCATAAAACTACATTATCATAAACTCCGCTGAGGAGGATCAGAATTGCAATGGAATGTCTTCGGATCATCCCCCAAGGATGTCTCCCAGACCGTCGCCAATAGCCTATTGTGCAGCTCTAGTGCGAAGTAAATAAAGTACCTACCATAAAACTAAACTTTTCTCGATATATCATTAAAAAAATTACCGTCGTTTCTCAGTTTCGTGCATTTCTATTGAGTGACATTCTATTTTCGTGCATTCCAGAAAGATCACATGATATGATCATAAGTAAACGTAGAAACACGACTCCATTAACTTTCCCTTAGCTTAAAGTCATCGGAATTGGTTACGTGCAAGTGACGTCATCGTGGTATTTGTCGAGTCAGAAGCCAATCGGGTTCAACACACAAGCGTGACGTCGCTTGCAGGTATCCAATTGTACTTTATTTTAATCACATGGTCAGGACTAATCACTTCACTTCTTCTCTGTTGCAAGTACCCAAATAATTAAAGTTTTATCGGTATTTAACTATATATTTTATATTTATCCCTCATTTAATGGTTCTTACTATCAATATTCATCCGTCATCCATTTTTAATATTAAACTCAACTATTATTGCTTTTTTTTTCTATTTTGATTTTTATTCAAAATTAATGGCTTAGTTCTAAAAGCGTTGTTTCTTTAAAGTAACCACGTGATCCTCGGTCATTACACAGCACTTTAAGACAGCTGTATTTAGGTACCGTTTTACAACTATTAAATGAGAAATAAGTTATATTTACTTTTTTATAAGCTACATTTACGTTTTTAAACAGTGTTTAATGATTTTAACACAGTTATGAGAAATGTTTAATATATTGACCTCACCAATATTTTATTTTTATATCAAAAAGATTTTCATTTGGATTAGCAATTTAAATATTATTTATTAACTTTAGCGATTTTATCGATTTAGGACCAATGATATTCCAACTTCAAAAAAAATATATAATTTATTGTACATGAGAGTAATTTGTAATAAAAAGAGCCAAAGATATTGAATGAAAATAAATGGAGTCTTCATTCATGTTTAAGAGAGGAAAACTATGTCAAACATTGGAATATAAATTCTTTCTTAAAACAATGAGCACTAAAATGCTTGAAATAATCGGGTTTCTGGATGAAATTATATCCATTAAAGCCATGCATGGATTCCCATGAATGAAAAAGTTTCCATACGTTCTACGCAGTTCTGAGTAGCTCTTTTTTTTTTAATTTTGAAAGAAAACTTTTAATTTTAAAATAACTAATCAAATTAGTTTGACAAGTTTATAATATTAAAATATAAATAGGTGTGTTC
Source organism: Parasteatoda tepidariorum (assembly GCF_043381705.1). NCBI lineage: Eukaryota > Metazoa > Arthropoda > Arachnida > Araneae > Theridiidae > Parasteatoda > Parasteatoda tepidariorum. The sequence continues at coordinate 11,409,815 of NC_092207.1, read as the reverse complement.
GATTTGATCATTGCGGTGTAAAGGAGTAAAAAAATAGACACGGTATTAACTTTATTTATATTGCTGTCATCATACTTTGAAAAAAGTCAAAATCTACCGGAATATGGTAATATTAGCCGTATTAAGAAAATAAGTGTCGTAGAAATTTTAAAACAGACTTTCAATCTAAATGCGAAAATATTATTGAAACGGAACACATCGTAATACATTTTCATACAACTGAACAGAGGAGGAAAGGGAAGGGGGAGGCTCTGATGACGTTTTCAAGTGTTGCAATACGAAAAAAAGTACCATGTTTCTGGATTTAAGGGAACATAAAATAGCTCGGTAATTTTTACCAAAGGGCTTTGGTAATGACCTTGGTAATTTCAAAATTAAAATATGGTTTTATAATGCTTGAGAAAACTTGGTATAAGAAGGAAAAATTTGGTAATGTTATAATGATACCTTGATGCAAAAAACATTTATCCGGTTAAATTTAGTTTTCAGTTTCGTATTTTTTCTAAATGGGTGGTAATAATAATTATAATTTTGAAAATCAGAATTTTCTGTTAACTTTTACCAGCTGAACCATATATTTTGGTTTTGTTAATCAGAATTATGGTGTGTGTGGTCTTTTTTTTTATTACCGAAAATATCATTACAGAAGTTTTACCAAAAGTTTTTTATCCGTGAACTATTTAATTTTTGTTTTATTTTGTTCATCGCAATTGCTACTAGAGTCTTTATTATCGCTATCAGCAGATTTTTTTAATAATTTTTACCTTTTTTTTCCTCCTCCAAGCTGTGGGCATGAACCTAGGTCATTACGGACCCTTTACCATATAGCCCAAAGCTTGGCTACTGGTCCGGCTCCACCCCAGCCTAGGAACGAGCCCTGTCAGCGGGAAGATAATTTTTACTATACTGTATGAGTTTACAATATTCTGGTTGTTGTTGTCGTTGGTCATTAAGGCAAGGGGGCAATTGTTATTGTTTTCCAGTGGCGCCATCTATGGCCAAGAATTCGTTTTCTGCCACACCCATTCGTCACACCAGTTTTTCAGGCGGACCCATTCATACATGCATCCATTCATCTACAGATCGTAATTTTGACCTGAACCAGAGAACGTTCAGTCTCCAATTCAGTACCCCTAGAGATATAATTTGTTATGGGAGCATGGAGCGCTTTGTGACTCGACAGATTTAACATGCACCAGTCACCATTTACTACACGGGGAGTCTTCGACTGGCTGGATTCGAACGAAGAGTCCAGTGCCCTGCCAACCAGGCTACCCCGGCCCATGAATTTACAATAATATTACATTTTTTTAATGAATTTTAGAAATACCTTTTAAACATCATATAATTAATAAAATAATAAAATAATTTANTTCGAACGAAGAGTCCAGTGCCCTGCCAACCAGGCTACCCCGGCCGATGAATTTGCAATAATATTAAATTTCTTTAATGAATTTTAGAAATACCTTTTAAACATCAGATCTTTATGTAATGAATAAAAATAATTTCTTTCATTTAGATCTCTTCACGTTTCAACCTATAGATGCATTTAGCTATGTTCTTCGCCAAGTACGATCTGGAGGAGTTGCATCCGAGTGCTGTCATCGATCCTGTACTCTGAGTACTCTAGAAGCATACTGCGGGAATAATTAAAATAGAGCATCGATCTAAAGCCTAACTTACTTAACCATACTATTTTTCTATCATAATTTTCAATTCTGCTTAGAGTTGAATTTATATTAAATTTAATAACTTACACATGATAATGGTGTGTCTACATATCATATCTCTACTGTGTTTAATAATAATTGTTTGTATAAATATCATATATATGCACGGTATTTAATATTAATGTTTGTGAAGAGGGAAAAGATAAGCGTTTGTTTTCGTTCTGAACGAAAAGGCGTAGTTAAACTCTATGTCTGACCAATCAAGTACAAAATTGTAAATAAATGCAATGTAAGGCAAAATTTGATGAATGTATTTTATTTTTCTTCTTTTATAATCACTATGCTAATCATAAAATAAGAATCAAGTATACTCAAAATATGTGTTTCAAGAGTTGGAATAATAGGAACTGGCACTCAGGGTGCCTGTACCTTTTACCATAAAATCCATTTTTTCCGTAAAATTTTCCAAAACAAAAAATCTGTTACATCCTAATTTTTTATGTAAAATAATATTTACTATAAAATTACTGAACCACTCTAATTAAATATATATCAATGTAAAAATTAAGGTATAAAATTTTACACTAAAAAAAGTAATTCACGTTAAAATGAATTTTACGGAGGATGCACCAAGAGTGCCAATATTTTTTTTACCGGAATTTGGTAAGGAATTTTTTATTGTTCAGCTCCTCCCTGTCGTATTATTTTGTCCCCTATTCTTTTTGCAATTTTTTTTCTTGCTTTCCTTCATTTCTCGAATACAACTTCGCAAGAAATAATAATAATTAAATGAGCATATACTACAGTGAAAAAAAATTTATCGCCAAAACTACCAGAATACTGTAAAATATAACGTGTTTCCAGCTATATGGAAACACCAAAAAGCCGGGTAAGTTTTACCGAAACTCTTCGGTAATTATTTCGGTTAAATTAACCATAAAATATGGTGTTATAATGTGTGATAAAACGTAGCAATCAAAAATCGGTTATTATTTCGGTAATTATATCATGATTTCTAAGAACATGGCTTAAAAACCATTTATTCGGTAAAATCTATTTTTCAGATTTGCATTTTTCACTAAATAATTGGTATAAAGAACTATAATTTTGAAAACCAGAACTTCCGGCTAGCCGTTACCATATGAACGACAAACTTACCAAATGAATCGTTTATAAATACTATATCTTTTTATTTCGTAAGCAGAATTCTTTTTACCAAAAATGACATTTCCGTAAAGTGCAGTAAATTTACCAGAATTTTTTCTCCATGTAAATATATTCTGTGATTTCGAGGGACTGACAAAACTTAGTGCAATGCATGTGAAATTTTTATTTTCATGTAAAATATTATACATGAATCAATCTCCTTAAGTTTACGAAATCAACGTAGGAACTATAACTTTAAATAATAGGTCCCCAGATATCAATAACCGACTATAAAATTTCGAATGATTGCTCAGTTGTATGTGACACACGAACGGAAAAGTTCAAAACAAAACTTCTGTGCATAAAACCAGAAGCTCTGTCAGCTGAACAAAAGAAGTCAATGATTTTTAATTTTTTACCCGAAGATATTTCACATTATAGATTGTGAACCTACTTTGAGTATTAATATTTATTTTTAGCATGTTGTATTATAATCTTTATAGTTTTTATTGTCACGTGTAATAAAAAGTAACGAAAACATAGTTATTGGTTTTTATTTGTACTTTTTTAAAAATGTTCAGCACCAGAAAATAAGAAATTACTTATTTGAAATTATTTTAATAAAACGGAATGAAATATATAATGAGAATATATAAGGAGAATATATATATGTATTCTCATTCTAAGTCCTATATTTCAATCTATTGATGAAATATATATTTGGATTATTTTCAAAATGGAGAGGCACTTAGAAAGATTTTTCTTAATTAAGTATTCGATTTACATCAATGAATTGATACAAAAATTAAATATTCTTATAAAGATTTTGGTTTCAGTTGAAATGGTTTTTGCACTTGAAATTTCGTAAGGCAGTGCACTTTTTGATTTATATACATAAAATATATTACATAAAATAATATATTACATAATTACATAAAATATAAAGAAATAAAACATTGACTTGAATCTGCAGTTCTTTGCAAATTACTGAGCTTCAATCATACAAAAAATTACTACTCACCTATATTTCTTTCAGTAAACTGAATCCGTAATAAAATACTAAATTAAAAGTTAATAAATTAAAGTTGAAAGAAATCTTTCTCGTGATACTATCTTATATTAAGCTTTAAAAGAAAGACATACAATTTTTTTTAATTATTTCTTATTTTCATTGCTTAAATTTAATTAGAATAATTAGCAGTAGTGCAAATAATAGATAAGGCTAATTTTTAAATTAAAAAAAAATCTTTTTTTAAAATTAACTACCATGAGCATGCTAGCATAGTGGAAGAGTAACAGAGCAATAAAGAAGTCATTTTACATAGACAGGTTTCATTGAAAAGAAGTGTTTATACAAAACTGAAAGGCATAATTTGATATTACCATTAAAAAATCAAATGAATATTAAAACAATAAATTTAAAACAATAATGTTAGCAACAGAAGGGGAACTTAATTATTAAAACAACCTCGCCTAGTCTAAGCTTTATTTTCTTAGAATAGAGCAAATGTAAAGACAATTTTTAAAATGGTTAACTTAGACAATCCAAGAAGAAATTCAAGCCATTTTTGCCAACTGAACAGAAATACTTTTATAAAATACTTAGAGTAACAGAGTGGGAAAAATCCTTGGACAACTTTAAACTGTTTGATTTTTACTCAAAAATGATTTCAAAACTTCCTTTTTGATCAGCTGTGCTTTGTAATACATATAGCACAATTTTCTCAACAAAATAAATTTTTTAAAAAAAAATTTCTATTAACAGCTGGTTTCTTTGCTGTTAAATGAGAGGCAAGGAAGGTTTGGACATAGCAATTTAGCGGTATCGGTCGCATTATGACGGTATTACCCACTCAAGCATTTTTTTTAAAAATACTTATTTTTATCTATCTATATTTATTAAAAACGTATAAGTAAACTAATTTCAATTCGTAAAAATGTTATTTGGAATTTTATTTCAGTTATTAAAAATTTCTTAAAATAATAGGACATCAAATGTACAAGTGTTTCTTCTTTTTTTTATATATAGATAACCGTCGTCGAACAGCCGACCCAATTTTTAAGTTTACGACTGCTATTAATCTACTCGGTAGCCTTGTTACTTTCAACCCTATCCAGAAGACAAGGGAACTCCTGGATCAAGTATCGGGAGAAATTTGTTTTCGTTGAGTACTTTCTGATGGAACTAACCCACATTTGCGTTACATGGAGAGGAAGACCACGAGAACCTCCCACGATTAGCCTGACGGCAAGGGGACTATAATCCGTCTACCACTGAGGATATTTCACGTCAGCACAGTGGTCGGTGCAAGCCGGATGCGGAATTTGTATCGACCAGCCATCGCCGGGATCGAACCCCGGTTCACCTCTTTGGAAAGCGAACACTCTATCCCCTGGGCCATCGCGGCTCAATGTGTTATAACCGTCGTTGAACAGCCGACCCAATTTTTGGGTTTATAACTTCTAATGTTCAACTCCATAGCCTTGTAATTTTAAACCCAGTCCAGAAGACAAAAAAACTCCTGGATCAAGTATTGGGAGAAATTTGCCTTCGTAGAAGACTTTTTGATCGAACTAACCCGCATTTGCGTTACATGAAGAGGAAGACCACGAGAACCACCCACTGTTAGCCTGACGGTAAGAGGTGCTTGGAAAAAGATTCATATATACCAATCTTAGTAGGAGGTGTTTATAAATAGTTTCATGAGCTTAAAAAAGTCATCGAAAAGCTGAGACGCCCAGCTTTTATATACTATTTGAGTAGGAAAAAGGAGTGATTAAAATATTAAAACTGGATTTTGTGATGATATATCAATTTCAGTACCAAAACACATTTTTATAGCAGCCCCAAGAAATTAGTAGTTTCAATATAAAATTTTGAAGTGTGTCAAACCATCGTTAAAATTTGCTGACATTTATCGAAATATGGCGCCAAATCTGGGATTCCGAAAAAAGTTCGAAACTATAACCGTTTTTTTCTTTTTTAATAATTCCTTGATATGTATCGTAAAAGATAGCATGAATTAAATTTCTGTCTAGCGTATTTTACTTTTAAAAGCTTTTAAATTGTTTTGAAGGCATATTTCTATCATTTGACAACGAAATAAAACAGAATTATACGCAGTCACGGAATTTTACTTATATCCTACACCGCAATGGTGTTTTCTTAACTTGCAACGGAGTATCTATCTATCTATATATATATTTCTCTTACACGGCGATAAAAAAAAGCCTCATTACAACTCCCCGAATGGCAACGCTAGAAAATAGACCAATAATTGCCGGTAAAAATGTCACATGCCAAATCTAGCTCAGATGGCTCAACATACAGCGCTTTTAAAAACGGAAACTGAAATAACCAGGGAGAGCATAAGCAAGGCAGAAGTCTTTGTCGATAGATCTGTATTTTAGTTTTTTGTCGAAAGCGTTTTTTTTTTTCCTTCACGAATTTATGTATTACGAATTTATTTGACAATTTTTGATTTATATCACGAATTTATTTGTTTTACTAGAATTTATTTGTTTATGCAGGTTTTTCCATTGCAATTTACTTATTTAATTTTTTAATAGATTTAATTACAACCGAAATTTTAACCTTTTTAAAGAGATATCAGTTTTAGAAATTTTATCTTAAGATTTTATA
>NC_092207.1:11355192-11403261 GCF_043381705.1 Parasteatoda tepidariorum | reverse complement strand
ATGCATTGAATTTTTTTATATTTCGCGTTTATTTATGCATTGAATTTTCACGCTTTAAAATGCAGAATATTAGTGAAGCAATATTTGATAATTTATTTTGCTAATATGTTTCTTATTTAGCAAACGTTTCGATTTTTTCACCATGTACAATCTAAATAGCTAATATACTTTTTTAAAAGTCGATAAGAACATTGGTAGAATTCTTCTACATAAGTACAATACTGTGTCTTTGATGATAAAATACTATGTCTTTGATGATAATATATTATGTCTTTGTGCTAGAACATTGTGTTCATTGGCGAGCGAGCGCAGCGAGCCATGGTTCACGGCGTGAACCACATAGGATTGCGTAGCAATTCTCGAGGGTTGGCGAGCATTAGCGAGCAGGGGGCGGAGCCTCCTAGTAGTTTTTTAATACTCAACTTAAATAGAAACAATTTAGCAACTAATTTAAATTGCGTTGTTATGGATCAGGGGAACGATATAGTTCATTTTGTGTAAAATTAATTACACCATAATATGTAAACGAAAACAATTCAGTACCAAATTAAGATTGCAGTATTGTTTCAAGGCATATAGTTATTTTATCATAGCGTATTTGGTGTAAGCTTGATTACACCATACTATAAATCTACTAAATTGGAAACAATTTAGAACCTAATAATAATTAATTGCAATATTAAAGTTGAAAGGAGGCCGATGTCATAGTTCAAAAATCATTAAACCTATTGAAAAACATATTATAGGCCTGATACTGGAAAAATTTCAATATCTTCAGAAAATTACTGAAGAACTGAGAAAGTTGACATGTTTTGAACGTTCATAATGAGGCACCCATTTTAAAGACCCACAAGATATAAATGAGAAAAACAAAACCATTTTTTTAAAGAAAAGGGGGGAAAAAGAGACCGCAAATTACCAATGGAAAATAGAAAAGGAAGTTGAAAAACCAGAATAAGAAAAAGTACAAAAGCCGAAGAAAATATCGGTTTTCAACGAGACTAATCAGGACAGGATGCATTTCCAAGCGGAATAGAGGATTTTCAGCATTCGTATGAAAACAAGATTCCAGAACTTCAACAATGAGCTGATGTGAGAGAGGTGACAGAACTTTTGGTGTTAACAAAGTTTAACTTGTTTCCATGGGTTCAAAAATGTGCAGCAAAGTACGATTTGTCGAATTCTTGATGACGGAGATATCTACTGCATTTTCTTAAACTAAATTTTAAAGTTTGCGGTTGGTTTTGGTCTTGTCGACTTTTTTCTCCTCAATAATTTTTGAAGCTAATAAAGTTTTTTCAGTATGACGCATATTTTTCCGCTTTGGTTTCCTGGGATTATTCATTTAAGATTTTATATGACATCTTTTTCTTTTTATACTGTAGAATATTACTTTTGAAATAAAAAGTGAGAAATAATTGTCCGTTTTTTGAATTTAAGTTTAAAAAAAAGTATTAAGCAAAATTAAAAATGGCGCAATTTACGACAGTCATTTAGGTAGTACGAACAAGTGTCATTGTGAGCTCCAAATCATTCGTGAGCTATAAAATAATTGTATCTTTCTTTAATTAATTTACTATGTCACTATTTTACTTTTTATATCAGAAGCAAGTTCAAAAAATAAATTTTAAAAAAATAAGCAATAAAAATTTGCTTTCTTACGGCCTTAAAGAAATTCAGAATTTTTTTTCCCTTTTAGCCTAGGTCACTCAAGGTCAATAAAATAAAGATCATATGTAAGATTACTGCCTGTGAAATATTATCTAATACTCAAATAATCAACGATTAAGTAAACGTTATAAAATCTTAAGCTTGTCTCATCTTTTTAATCCGATAATGAAAAATATTTCCTGAATTTAAGAAGTTTTGCCAAATAATAACGATTTTGTCTACGACCATGAATTCATATTATCCTGTTTCAAGGAATTAACTATTAGCAAAACATCTAGGTCAGTTGGTCTGGTACATTCTTTGCATCTACTTATGAATCCGCAGACGAAAATCATAAAGAAAGGGATGTAGCGGACAATAAATCTTGTTCAAGTTCGAATTCATTTTCGAACAAACAAACAAAATCAACTAGGATCGATATTTAGAACTTAAGTTAATTAAGCTTGTTTCATTTAACTTAAATGAACATAAATAAACTTGGTTTATTAACGCAACTTTCTTCTGATTCATTTAAATTTTATTTTAATCTGTGTGTATCCAAGGTTTAGTTTTTAAAAAAGTGGTTGAATACATATCTCGAAATTTCATGCAAATTATTTTTAAGAATTCTTTTTCTTTTCTTCAAACTTTTATTTGGGATATTTTTATGAATAAATTTTCAGCACAGATCAAGTGTTTAGTTGAAATAATTTAAATCGATGAATTTTTTTTAACGCGTTAGTTTTAAAAACCTAAAACAAACTGAGATCGGAAGCTGAAGTTGGACGGAAACAGTTCATATAAACCAAGAAACTGTTTTATAATTTTGCTTAAGTTATACTTAATAATTTAGGCAGGTAACATAAAAATTAAAAGCCATATTTTAATTTTAATGATACTTGTTAATTACATAGTTTTCGTATTAATTTACGCCAGAAAGAGAAATTTTGATGAAAAATACATTCAATGGAGATCATACAGAAATATTTTTTTTCCTTTCCGAATCTTCTTCATTGGTTTTTATATATTTTGCGAGTTTATATTAAAATCCTAAAATTTATCGTTTTGTATATTACAAAAAATTCTGCGAATTATTTGTTCTAAATGTAATTTCCAATTATTATTGAAATGTATATAAAACAAATCATAATGCATATAAATCAACAATTTCGCAGAATATATTGCATATCTTTAGAATTTCATTTTACAAAGAGAAACAGTGTAAATACAAAGCTAAAAGTAAAACAACTTATGATGAACCAGCTAATATTGATTGCGAAAAGAACAGAAAGGAGTTACAGAAACAACTGTTTGCCGGCGTTAGCTAACACCGAAAGCAGGGGAGTAGATACTTAGCAATGTTTCATTTTGTAAGTGTGTTAAAACATTAAATAGATAAGTCGAATCCAAATTGCGTTTTTCATACTATCATATGTTTACTATCTTTAGTTATTTTCTCCAAGCACGCGTGGGCTAAATTCTTATAATCAAAAATTAAGGTAAAGTAAAGATTAAAAAACTAAAAACATTTTAGACTAAGAAAAAAAGTACAGTAGAAACTGCCAGGTTATGGTATAATTTAAAGTGTTTTATGGCTCTATGGAAACACCAAAAAGTACGGTAATTTTTCCGCAGTTAATGACTTTTGGTAAAGTTAAAAATAAAATATAGTTTCATTTTCATGCTACTTCGAAACTTTATCGAAAGAATCGAAAATTTTAACAGTACTAGTATAATTTAAGGCTAACAGAAAAATTTTCCGTTCTGTAACCTCCATTTATTAAGTCAATAGTTGTTAACTTTGTTTTTGATGGTTTCGTTTTATTCATTTTTATGTAAACTATGAGCTAACATCTACCAACTTGCGTATTTGTCAATATGAAAATATGTGAACAAAGCTGAACCAAATCAGTGACTTAACTATTACATATCAGGCTGTCCCAATGTTTTAAAATAGAAGCGTGGAGGAAGCTGGTTTGAATCCCGCCGCAACCCTGGATATATCTTTTTAATTTATTGCTACTCCGAAGTATGTAAGCTTAAGTGTTCCTTGCGAAGTTTAGCTTAAAATCCCTTGTCAAATTGAAAACCCGATAGTTTAAGGTAGAAAAAATCAGCTCAATGATACGTTAAAGGATACGGTGGAATTCAAAGCCACTACCCCAACTCTTCAATAGATGCATTTTTGTAAATTCCTCCTCTAACTTGAGCTTTCTATACTTTTATTTGGCCATGTCTTATAAACTGTGTTTTACAATGAGCACACTAGATAGCATATGTAGGTGTAACAATAAATAAATGTTTAGTTTGTTTAGTTTTTTATACATTCGTTTTACAGGGGCCTCACTGGGACTGAGCAGACTCACCGTTCTAGAATGGAGTTAGCGGGTTCGGATCCCACCGCTATCTTGGATGTATAAATAAATACTCTTTAGATATACAGTGTGATTCTAAAAAGATGGGCAAAATTTTAGGAAGTGATAGTACACACCCAAGCAAACAACTTTTATCAAAGAATGCCTGGTCGAAAACAAAATGCAAAGGTACTGGCGCATTTGGAAAGTTGTTTGTTGCAAACGTGAAAGCTCCATTCCTGTTGCGAGTTACTGCCCTGCGAGTTATTATTTGCATGTTGTGGGAAGAAGAAGAGCTCATATGCAAATTTTTCGTCACGATTCATACATAAAAGCTGCTGATTCGAGTGCTATAATGTCTAAAAATATTTAAAAAAATAATTGACTTTTTGTGGGGACAGCTGGAGGCTCTCATGTATGAGACTCCCATTGAATCTGCAGAAGAAGTTGTCGCCAAGCTTTCGGCCACTGCAGGGAAAGTTCGTGATATGCCTGGTGTGTTTCAGAATGTTCGTCTATCTTTTCTTCGCCGTTGTACTGTGTGCATAACCACTGCCAGCCACTGTTTTGAACACTTATTGTAATCACATGCCATTAAATTTGCTTTTATAACTTAATTTCATCGTTCTTTGTGTGTTTTTGCCTCATATAAGAACATAAACTTTGACGCCCTCCAGCGGTTTTGCGTTTTGTTATCGACTACTCATTCTTTGATAAAAATTGATTGCTTGGGTGAGTACTATCACTTCCTAAAATTTTACCCATCTTTTTAGAATCACCCTGTATATGCAGGCCCGTGTGTTTAATACACAGAATGACCTGTCTCTTGTCAAATTTAAAAACAGGGAGCACAAAATTGAGAAGGACAGCGAAAATATATTAAAGTCGATTAGTCTACGCTTCAGAGCATTTAACAGGAAAAAAAACTCAGCTACGGAGGCCCCAATTAAGTTTAGTTCTCCTACTTGAAATAAATCCTAGGGGACATACTAGTGAAGTATCGCTATTCTGCTAACTACTCTGAAGAGTAGATGTTTTGGAATGCTATACCCACTATAACAGTGAATGCACATTTAGACTGCCCTTCTCAAATTTGTACAACTGTTTTTTTTTTTTTTTTTTTTTTTTTTTTTTTTTTTTCAAATTGAAAAGAGCAACTTTTTTACTTGCCTATTTTGTCCACCATGTCGGGTTAAAACACTTCAAATATTTAATGTGTATGATTATTACATGAAAATGTGTTTGAAAATTAGCAATATAACAAATTTTTAAATTCATATATTTAAATTACCGAGCTCAGGGGAGACACAAAATATTGTTTTTAAATACTTTAAAGTATTGTAATTATTTTTATTGTTTTGAGTATTGAGTATTGTGTGATTGATTATTATATGAAAATGTGTTTGAAAATTAGCAATATAACAATTTTTTAAATCCATATATTTAAATTACCGAGATCAGGGGAGTCACAAAATATTGTTTTTAAATATTTTTGAGTATTGTGATTATTTTGAGATTATGCGTTTCTCTGATTTTTTGTTAATCTCATAATAGTATATTGATGTTCATAATAGTATATTGATTTTTTGAATATTCACTTAATGTCTAAAAATAAACAGTTAATATTAAAAGACCACAATCGGGAAAAATTTTAAACAATGGTAGAGAATGATTGGGGAAACAAATTAAGTTTACTTATTCCTATCTACAAAGAACTATCTGTGAATAAAAGGAACTATATATTTATATGTTAAAACTAGTCAACTTAAATTCCTAAAGTTAAAAGGAAATTAAAATTTCTAAAATTTTCGACAAGCTTATGAAATATTTATGACCACATTTTAAATATTTCATGGATGTCACCACCTTGTTATAATAAAATATTGAAACGATTTAATCAATGACATCTGCTAGGTATGTTGCAAGAAATTTGTATTTATCACCTTGATCTTCAACTACAAGTGATTGAAATCATCATTTAAATTAGAGAACAAGTTAAATCAATAAAAAAAACGCCTTCTAATTAATAAATTCAGTTTATTTATAGTCAATATTAATATTTGCTGATTAAAGAATTAAAATCAGCATATTAGGAATTTTAAAAATACTAAATATTGCTTTTTTTTCCAAGAAATCAAAATTTTAAATGTTTATTTGAAGAAAAAAAAAGGCTTATACACCAAATTCTTTTATGTTAATACCTAAAAGTATTATATATCAAGTCACGCAAAATATTATGAAAGATAGCAATACTTAAAATGTTTGTGTAAGTAATGTGTGTGTTTTTTAAAATATTTTTGAAGGGTTAATTTTTCAATTTTCAAACTAACTCAGTTAGTGCTTTCTAAAATTTCATTTATTTAATAAACAATAAGCAAAATAAGTAAATAAAATAAATAAATAAAAAAGAGAAAATTGTTAATGCTTTATTTTGTAACGATTTTATTTCGATTCGTAGACTTGAAAGTAAAAAAAAATCATTTGTGTATATATCTCATATATATTCATAGTTCATATTAATGTGCAAACGTTGTATAATATTCAATTTATTATGAAAAATGTGGAATATAAAAAAAATGTAAAAAGTTTTCTTTTTAAAAACCGTAAAAACTTTGATAACAAGAAAATGTAAGATGGCAAAGGACTATAAAACAATATCAGTTAAAAGCATGAAAACTTATCTTTTTCAATATTTTTCAATGCGTACTGAATTTTTTATAATTTAATTTCTGTTGCTGTTGATTTTTGTTATTTACTCTCATTAAATTTAAACAAACCCTCTCATAAGAAATGAAAATTTTAAATGCAACAAAGAAGCAAATACAAATATAACCAAAATATTTTGTTTATTTTCTTATAAATAACAAAAGGTGTTTATGCTCAGCATATGACAAACAAAAATAGTTTGGCTAACAAAAAAGCTTTCTTCATTTGCTTTGTAAAAAAATAGATATTTGGCTCGGAGGTTTTAAATAGTAACTTAAAACGATCATTCGTTCAGGAAACATAGAAAGTTCTTAAGCACCGAAATCAACCTAGAAGGAGAAAAAAACTATATAAATATATGGACACGATTAATACTAAATTATATATAAATGATCTAATACCATTTTGCTCTATTTGATTATTTCTATTTTTGTTCCATGAATAAAATGTACATTATATACAAGATGCGTACATTCAAAAAATAATAAAATATTCAAAAGCAGGAACACGACAAACAGCAACGTATTAACTATAGCAATTTTATAGTTTCTTGGATATAAAGTCATGAACTTAAATAATTTAAATAATGATCATGCTTTCACAAAAAGGTTAAAAAGCGCATTATAGGGATGCCAGTTTTGGCAACATTATTTATTTATCTCATTTTAATGAGTTAAGTAAACGAATCAATTAGTTCAGGTTTTTACAGAACTTAAAAAAACAAGAACTTCTTAAAAAATATATCACTATATAATTCATTCAATATATGAAAGAATTCAAATTATTTTCTAAATCATCGTTTACTGGTGAGTGCTGGTTAAATGAAGCAACAAAAACTGGCTTAATATTATTAATTTGAAATTAATAATATTCATTAGAATTTTACACTATATACGTCTTGCTTAACTGAACTTTTAGGCATCGCATATTTTGTACCGTTTTTAAAGTTTTGTTTGAGTTTAAGAAAAAGATGTCATTTGTTTATACCTAGTGTTATGCAAAATAAAATATTCTGCCAAGTGAAAATTGAAATATTAATAAATAATTCTTTCAAGACAACTCTCGAAATTATGATAAAATGCATTACAAAAATATTTTTCTCTTCTTTATCTACAAGATTATTCAATTGCTTAAAACAACTAACAACTAACTTTAAAGGCAAACTATTGCCAAGTGCTTATTCATTTCTTAATGGTTATATGCTAAAGAAAATTGATTATTTTTTTAATATTTATCCATTCATTTTCTATATTTATCTCCAAATTTACTCTACAATGATAAACAATTTTTATTAATTTCTAAATCAACAATATTAAAGCAATTTTTTTCCAGATAGTTAGTTAATGCTTTTAGTCATTTTTACATTTTTTAGTCTAATTATATTTATTAAGATTTGATGACTCATTATTTGCAATAAATCCATTATTTATCTTTCATACACTATTTGGCTATTTATTATTTGACTAATTAGCAGTATTTTGCTATTACTTAGCATTTACCTATTTCTTCCATGCTGGAATGTAGGCAGCGGAGTAGGGGAATGGTGCGGAGTAGATGTAAGGAGCAGCTGCGGCGGCGACGTAGGGAGCATAAGGAGCAGCGTAAGGAGCAACAACTGGAGGAGCGTAAGCAACTGGAGCTGCTGCTACTGGTGGTACGTAAGCTACGGGAGCAGTGTTGTAAACTTTGCCAGTGAGAGCGCTGGAGTATTGTCCAGTTGTGAAATCATAATAGTTGCCAACTAAGTCCTTAACTCCACCAAAGCTAGCAGCTGAGGCAACAGCCACGAAGGCAAGGGCAAAAGCGAGAGTTGCCTAGAAATGAAAATAAAGAGATACATAAAACAAAGCATATATATTTCCTAAAATAGTATTCATGTAAGTAACACATTGCTGAAATTTTCGCTAAAATTATTTGAGGTTGTTTATTTATAAAAAATGAAAAAAACTCATGTGAATTTTTCTATTTGGTTATTGTATTTGTTAGCAAATCTCATGATTCCTTTGAAAAGAATTTTCTTGTTATGCTTTGTATTATTATTCTCCAACATAGAGTAAGCGATATATTTGAATGTACGGTATGATGATAGTAATTTTTATTAATTTGTAAATCAGCACAATTAGAAAAAAAAATTTCCAGATTTATGTCACAAAATAATGTACTTAAAATTGATATCTAAAACTAAATCACTGATTCTAAATAATGTTCTGTAATTTATTACGATTAAATCCAATTATAGATTAAATTCATAAAACGTAAAAGAATAAATTCGGTTTTAAAAATTCTAAATGCAACAAAGCGTTTAGGTGCTTAATTTTGCGCGAATATAAATGAAAAATTCTCAAAACCGCTTCGCAGATATGGTCAAATTGTTAATGCAAGAACATTTCACATATGAGTAAAAATGTAGTGCATCAAAAATTTCAAAATTATTAAATTGGTAGAAACCACATATCTTTATTTAAATTCTACCACAATATTTAAAAACTATAATCTTCCTAAAATTTTTTGGCGCGTTCACAAATGTTGCTTCACATTTTTTTTCTTCATTTCAGATGTATTGTAAATAAGCGGAATAAAATATGAACTTTTTATAAAATTCAGTTTTTTCTTTTTTTTCCTCAACAATGATTATAATTTACGAACGAGGAGTAAAAAAATTCCAAGCTTGTTTCAAATCGTTTTACATTAGAAAGTTGAAATATGGCTGAACACAATGAATACTTCAACCCAGTTAATACCCTTCCGTGAAAGCAGCTTCATGACATAGCGATGAATACAGATGTCATAAATAACTATACAACAATGCAGAGAAACGACACTTTCCTTTCTATAAAATGTAATGCAGGAATTTTTTTAATCAAACCGAAATCTGATTTCAGCATCTTAAAGAGAATTGAGAAATATTTGGAATTAATTTCTACTTTTGATTAATTATCTGCTTATAGTTCGTGCGCCAAATTCTATTTATAATTTAAGAAATTTTAAAGTTAGTTTAACTCAATGCTTGTTTATGCACATTAATATCTTTCTTTCGAGTTAATAAATAAGTATAAAAAAAGAAAGCTCACAATAAAATAAATGCAGTGAAATTGGTTTTTATTGTTTATTCTCTAGAAAGAATTTACCAAAATTAGTCAAATTTTTTATTCTAAATATTTATTAACTTTTTTTAGACTTTTGAAAATTATTAAAACATTACAGTTTAAAATTCTGCGGCAAGGAAGAAACTTGCAAAAATGTAAGAGTTAGATAGTTATCCGTGCATTATTTTAGGATTGATACGCCTATTTAAAAATGTAAAGTTATTTAGACAAATTGATAAAATAATTTTTCGAGTTTTATAAATAAAATAAATAATATTAGTTTATAGGTAAAGAAATATTACAAAATAATGCTTTTAAGATTGAAATATTTAATACAAGTTTGCAATATGCATAAAACTTACTTATGCCAAGAAAAAATTGCTGCAAAAGTAAAATTAGTACGAAACTTTTAATAAATAATAATTAATTTAACTTAAAACTTTTTTGTTAAAGTTTTATTCAAATATAAGTTTCTATAAAATTTCTCTTACTTTTTTACGCAGAAATTGTATAAACTTTAGTAAAAATTTCGTATATGTAGAATTTAATTACTATTTTTTATTAGCAATTTTGTAGCCTTAATTATTACAATAATAGCAATAATATTGCTTTTAGAAGATAAATACTGGGAGTTATTATACATTAAAATAATTGGAAAAATGGAAAACTTTTAAATGTGCTCTGCTATTAGGTTAATGATAAGCATTATAATTTACAATTTTACTCTCGAATATTTTAATAAATCTACTAGATAACTAATAAATATATCACCAATCAAAACTATAAAAACTTGTTATTTAATTTCATTAAAATTTATTTTTAGTAAACTAATTCAAGTAATTATTTTGTTTTAACAAACTTGTTATAAAACTTGCATTTAATTGAATTTAATTTAAAGATTAAATTAATTTTAAATCATACGGAAGAGTTATCTTATTTTCAGATTAATTTTAGAATTTTTATTACTATTATTTTACACAAATTATTTTTATTTTATCAATTTTCTTAATATCCACTCAGTTTTAATTAATTTTTTTAATAATTATATTTATTAATATTATTTTTATAACAATATTAGCAATTTTACTTTTAATCAAATAAAGTTTCCAGTAAGATACGCTGTTATTAATTAAGCTAAAACTAGTGAAAGCATAAGCTTTTCAGAAAATATTTTTTTTACTCACGAATTTGGCCATTTCGATAAGAGAGATTGTTGTTTGCTTGTCTGATGCTAGACTGTGCAAGATGCCTTCTCCATAAAATCTTTCTCTTTTTATACTTGATATCCATGGTCAAACTTTCATTACAAATTCCACAGAGAAACGTCATAGGCATTCCCTAACATCAGATGGTCCTCAAAACCCCTCCCTATGGAACAATTCCCACCTCTTCCATCGAAGCCAATTGTCTTATTCTTGGCTTTGTTTTATTTGTGATTTTCTTTTTTAGAATCCGAAAAGGTAAAGGTGTGGTTGAAGCGAGGGAAGGAGAAATGCTTCTGAAGGACGTTTGTTACAATTTCCCCAGTTTTTTTTTATTATTCTCTTCTTTAACCATTTTTATTTTAATGAAGTGAAGAGAAGAAATGATAAATTCAGACGATTTTTTAACTTCTGATCTAATTTTTTGTTTTGCCAATGCATTTTGAGATATCAAGGTTTATAACTCAATTTTATTTATTTGGAATGTAAAAAAGGTGAGGTTATGTTAGAGATTGAGTAATATTTTTTTATTATCGCAGAATGCTCAACGTTAATGATAATGCTGAACAAAATAAACATGAAGTAAATTTAATTTTTTAAGAAAATATTTATTATAATATGACTTTTATAAAAAAATATGTGAAAGTTTGTGTAATGTGAGATTTATTATCATGAAATTGAAATTTCAGAAAATATTCTCAAAAATTACTAATTTTTTATTGTTAAAAAACTAAAATCATTCGAAATCAGATAAATATTTGCTGAATTTACTGAGTTTAGGAATTCATTTCTAGGGTATTTTAGCACTGTTATAAAATAATTTTGCTCATTTAAACAGAAATTAGATAACAGAATTTTTATTTAAAAATTCTGTTAATATTATTTAAATATTCTGTTATTTAAAAGAAATAACGCTAGGAGGGTGTTCCCATAATAGGATATTTCGCTCTAGAATATTAATAAGTAAAAAATGTATAAAGTAGTAATAACATCCTAACTATTCTTTTATCAGTGAACAATCAACATTTTCCCCCTTATATTTTTTATCGATTAATACAAAGTTTATTACTATTTTTACATATGTAACAAAAAGATTAGTCTCTATTTTGTTATTGGTTTCAATAATATTCTATTTCAATTGGAAAGTATTATTGTTCATTGTAAAATACTAAAAAGTATAGATTTAAATTAATAATAACTTATGTTTTTGGAATTAAATCTAACAATAATTAGTATTTGAATCTAAAATTTACAATAATTAATAATTGAAACTAAGACTAGCAACAGATAATGATTAAAAATTAATTTATTAATAATTTGCAACTAAAATTAAAATTATCCACAGCTACTGTTTGAAGCTTAAAGTACTAATAATTAATAACAGAAAATAAAACTAATAGTAGCTAACGATTTAAATTGGAATTAAATATTCCATATTTAATAGCTGGAACTTAATATAATTTTTGCAATAACGTGTTTATTAAATTTGGTATCACACTTGTTAATTGCATAAATAATAATTAGAAATTGTAAGGAATTATTTTCTAATATCAGTTGAAAAGTTCATGATGTCAAGTATCATTTGTTGAGGAGACTAATCACACTGATAAGAATCTTACAAATTATATCTTTCTAAGAAAGATTAAAGGAAGATAAATTTTAATAAAATTATATCTTTCTTTAAGAATGTTAAAGCTCATGAGACAATATAAAAAATGTTCGTGAATCAAAATTAGAATTTTCAAAATAACATTTTATTTTATATTTTATAACAGGCTTCGAACAGCCAACCAAATTCTGAGTTTATGACTATCAATTTTATACTACGCAGCTTTGAAATTTTGAGCCCAACCAAGAAGACACCTGGATTAAGCCCAAAACTGTGGGATTTTTTTTAAAAAAAGTATCTTTTTGCATTTAACTCTTCCATTCATATTATTCTTAAACTACCAGGTCTGATACAAGGGAAAAAAACTTTTTTGCGAATGTTTTAAAATAAGTCAAAATAATGTTAACTTTCTGCCTTTAAATTTTAAACCAACTTGTTACAACCCTTGGTGCAAAGATGGCACAGTGATTAAGACACCAAGCACTAATTTTGAAGGACAGAAGTTCGATTCGCAGAGACTAACTAACTCTATATTGATGGATATTAGCTTGATAGGGAAGAAAAAGCGGCTCATGCGCAATATTAACCATATTGCCATTATTATGCTGTTAGTCTCGTTTGTCTGTTGATTCTGTTGGTTTCAGAACCTTAATCTCTATGACCTCTTTGCCTGACAATTAGCTGTTATTGGATATAAAAAGCGTTGTGAAATAGCCTATTGTGCCTTTTAAATTTTAGATATGTGTTAAAGCAAGCATTTTGCTAAAAGTTTATTACTGAGCAATTTTTCTGCTGATTCAGAAACCCTAACAATAGTATACAAAATATTATTAAAGAAATACGTAATTAAAGGAGGATTAATTAATAAGAATAAAGATAATTTTAATAAAGAAGTGTTTAACTATTTTTACCCAATTTTCTTTAATAAAAAATGTAATCCAACTTTAGAATGCAGAAATAATATGTAATTTTCACTACTGTGATATATTATTCATGAATTTTAATGCAATTTTTAGTATTGGGATATACTGTTATTAAATTTTAATACAATTTTTACTTCTGTGATGTATTATTTATGAATTTTTAATGCAATCATAACTACTGTGTTATATCATTTGTCAATTTTAATGCAATATATGCTACTGTGATATATTATTCGGGAATTTTAATGCAATTTTTAGTATTGGGATATACTGTTCGTAAATTTTAACACAATTTTTACTTCTGTGATATATTATTTATGAATTTTGAATGCAATCATAACTACTGTGTTACATCATTTGTCAATTTTAATGCAATATTTGCTACTGTGATATATTTATTCGCGAATTTTAACGAATGTTTTACTACTGTGATATATTATTTAGAATTTTATCTTTACTATCGTCGTTACGATGTTTTAGTTCTTCTTAATATGACTTTTATATCACTTTAACTAATAACTTTTATTAGAATATTTGGTATAAACACTGAAATGAAAAAAAAACTGAAATTGTATTTTTAACAATTTTTAGCATACCAATAAAATAAGTAGCCAAATTAAATAGTTAATATTTTCATACAATTTACAATGCGAAATATAATATTCCCCAACAATTGTACTTGACCCTTTTCAGAATCATGAGTTTGAATTTAGGACTTCCATCTGCTTATTGTTATAATAAAATGAGATGGATATTCCATAAATTTCTTCTCGCGTCTCAGAACATCTCTGAAATTATAAGTCTCGTTCGTCTTTCGAAAACAAATGTGCGACTGAATAGCCCTGCTAAGATCGTTTAGTTATTTAAATTCAATTCTTGGTTAACAAAAACTCACATAAAAAGTGCCGTTATCGACCTTTATGTGAAGGTTTTTCTTTTCATTTTTTCCGTCACGATTTTAAAACTATTTGCTTGCGAGGAAAAAAAAATAACTTAATGATATAAAAAATTTGTGATCTCAAGAAATGCTATTTATAACTATAAAAAGATTCATTCTGCGCATTCGAGATAGTGACAATAATGTAAGAATTTTCTCGTGCCTTACATTAAATTTTTAATATGTTTTACGAATACAAAAGCGTTAATTATTATTTAAAGCTAAGAATCAATTTTGAAACACAAATTAAAATTTAAATTAGGAAAACTGCTTGATGCTAAAGACAATTGAATAGCTGTTCTATGCATAGATTTCAATTATGCATTTAAATCTATTTTATTTTAATTCATATATTTAAATTATATTTAGATTCTAAGTGGCTGCTTGAATGTGAATTTTTGATTTTGGTTCTCTAGATTGTATTTTTTCTTAATTTATATCTTTTCTTTCTAACTTTCATTTAAATCTGAATTAAAATAATTTTCTAGGGTAGGAGAAGGAATTAAAATTTAGATTATGATATTTGATCGTTTATTAAAAAATCAGTCGGTTACCGGTTTGTTAATCGTTATCTAAATAGCGTCAAAAAATACTGTTCAAAAAATTATTTAACTTGTCCAAAAAGAGTTATAAAAACATTAATAATTACAAGAGTGGACCATTTTGAATTAAAGTTAAAGAATATATTAAATTTTAATAACGACGTTTCACATATGAAACTGAAATATTATATGCAAACTGGACCATTTATAACTGAAACAATTGTTATAATTTTCGCATAGATATTGTAATTTGCAGGGTATGAACTAAATTCTATCGTTTTTTTCAACACTGGAAGGAATAATTGCATAGAGTTAAAAGTTGAGCAAAATAATATTTTTTATAACACAATATATCATTTTTAATCTAGTCATTTGATATGTTTAATTCTCATACCACATGCATAATTCAAAATAAAAAATAGCTAATTTTTTTTATAAAAAATCACATTAGTTTATTTTTAAATTCGATAAAAAACAAAAAAGGCTTTTTTCCAAAATTGAGCACAACTGTGAAAAAATTGCTCCAAAGCAAATGTTGTCGAATTTGAAAACCCTATTAACTCAGTATTGAGTACAGTGACATGTGCTCAAAGCAATAAAATTAAGACAGGAAATTACTCAAACTGAGCACATGCTGTATCATTTTTGAGGTTAAGCATTTTGCTCACATATGTTCCTTGTACTTTTGTTATAAACTTATATGTTCTTTGCCTGTTTAAAATTTCTATTACCATTTTCTTAAAATTTAATGTTATGTATGCAAATAAATTAATTTTCATTTTTTTTATAATTTATTAATTTTATTTCAATAATAATTGCATAGAAAGTAATTTTTATCTTGAATTTATTATCAAATAATAGTATGTGTATTGATTCTACTCTTTAATACATGCCAATAGCCCATTGTGCAGCTCTAGTGCGACGTAAATGAACTACATCAACAAAAATCTTTAATACATGAATTCATTTCTTTCTGGGGAATACGCGTAATATACGGTAGAAAAGTAAATTGAATACTCCAAAAATTGAATCCAACATAAATTAAAGTAAAGCGTATAAAATTAAGAAAATTCCCTTCACATTTGCTTTATTTACAATCTATTTTAAACTGGAAGAAAAAAAAATTGCATTAATATATGCACACCTAGTAATTTTTCATAGATTGAGAGTCTGGAGGGCCCTGTGTATAGAGCATTCACATTTCAATAAAGTGAGCCAGGTTATCTCGACAATGGTTGATCAAATCGTGTAATTTGCCTGCTCTTACCGACCACAGTGTTGAGGTAAGATATCTCCCAATCAAAATATGAATCAAAATCCTCTCACTTTAGAGCTGACCGTGGAAGGTTTTTGTGTTTTTCGCCTTCTCGTAATAGAAATGTGGCTTAGTTCCCTTCTAAA
Organism: Parasteatoda tepidariorum; assembly: GCF_043381705.1. Lineage (NCBI taxonomy): Eukaryota > Metazoa > Arthropoda > Arachnida > Araneae > Theridiidae > Parasteatoda > Parasteatoda tepidariorum. Next base: position 11,386,851 of record NC_092207.1, on the reverse strand, counting down.
GTCCACCACGCAGTTGAATTAATTTCAATGTTGGATCAAGGAGTTCCCTTGTCTTCTAGGTCGGGTTTAAAATTTCAAGGCTACCATCGAAATACAAACAAATTAATTACAAAAATTATCTACAAAATGCCGGTGATAGGGTAAAATAATGAATTACTGCAAATAATTATGATTCCTCCTTAAGATTTAAAGTACTGGTACAAATTGAAATATCTAGAGAATATATTTGTATTACGCCGATCGGACTGTGTAGGCGTCAAGGAACTGGCCTTGCATCAGAAAGGTTCTGGGTTCGGATCCCAACCAAAGCATGGATGTCCCTTCCATCTCTCTACTATCTGTCCTTGGAGCAACGTTGGCCCACCTAATGTGGTGCCCCTGTAAGAGAGGGTAACAAATCTGCCCTTCAGACGCCAGTATGACGAAATGTCATTCCCCAGGTGGGCATTGGAAAAAAATATTTGCATTATTGAATTTTCAAGGCGTAAAAACACTGATTATGTAAAAGATTATAATCAAATGATGATAAGGCACAATAAGAATAATCTAATTTCGTGAACTGAATCCATTAAAAAAAGTCTTTGGTATTTAAATTGGTATCGATACATTTCGAATGAACGAGTTACAATCTGCCATGCCTTATTTTGTTCTCTTTAAGGCCAACGGCTTTCATCTCGCAAAAATGATGGTTTTGTCCTTCAGAAGCAATGCAAATTAATCGTTTAGGGTTGTAAAGGGAAGCGTAAAAGATTACTTAACAGTATTTTTCTTGAAGTAACAAAAGAAGCAAAGTAGGCGGACAGAGATATGAAAGGCTTCGGAAAAGAACAAATTTATGTTCTGCGCTTGAAGGTACCGCTTTCTTTTCACACTCTGTGCTTTGATTTTAAAATGCCTTTTGTGCTTTCACCTTTTATGAAATTATTTTTTTACTCTCTTGTTTTTTTATGGAAAAGAGAGACAATTAAAACTATTGTTTTAATATAAAGTGTTCTATTAAATAAAACAAATATTCCTACCGTTGTGTACTTTATTTCTTTTTTAAGTATTTACGTTGAAACAAATCTATTCATTCTAAAGTTTTAATTAAATATTTCTCTATCGTTAAGTTATACATAAAGATATCTTAAATTAAAAGCTCATTCAGCACAAGAAAGAATTTAACTAACATGTTTGGTCTTTCTGAAAAATGTAATTATTTTTCTATTCTGTAAAAATGTAATTATTCTTCTAATCCATCAAAAGATGTTTCAATTATGTAATTTTAAATGTACAACATTTTAATAGAATATAAGAAATTCTTGAAATATATTTAAAACTGTTGTGTACTTTATTTCTTTTTTAAGTATTTCAGCTTAAGCAAATTTATTCATTCTAAAGTTTTAATTAAATATTGCCATCGTTAAATTATACATAAAGATATCTTAAACTAAAAGCTCATTCAGCACAAAAAAGAATTTAACTAACATGTTTGGTCTCTCTGAAAATGTAATTATTTTTCTATTCTATAAAAATGTAATTATTTTTCTATTCTATAAAAATGTAATTATTTTTCTATTCTAGAAAAATTTAATTATTCTTCTATTCTGTCAAACGATGTTTCAGTTATGTAATTTTAAATGTATAACATTTTATTAGAATAAAAGAAATTCTTGAAATATATTTTTAACTGTTGTGTACTTTATTTCTTTTTTAAGTATTTACGCTGAAACAAATATATTCATTCTAAAGTTTTAATTAAATATTGCCATCATGAAGTTATACATAAAGATATCTTAAATTAAAAGCTCATTCAGCACAAAAAAGAATTTAACTAACATGTTTGGTCTCTCTGAAAAAAGTAATTATTCTTCTATTCTATAAAAATGTAATTATTCTTCTATTCTGTCAAAAGATGTTTCAATTATGTAATTTTAATATATATATAACATTTTATTAGAATATAAGACATTCTTGATATATATTTTAAACTGCTGTGCACTTTATTTCTCTTTTAAGTATTTTCGCTGAAACAAATATATTCATTATAAAGTTTTAATTAGATATTGCCATCGTTACATAAAGATATCTTAAATTAAAAGCTCATTCAGTGCAAAAAAGAATTTAAAGATAGTAAATTCTAAAAAATGGTAATTATTTTTCTATTCCATAAAAATGTAATTATTCTTCTATTCTGTCAAAAGCTGTTTCAATTATGTCATTTTAATATATATAACATTTTAAGAGAATATAAGACATTCTTGATATATATTTGAAACCTTTGATTATTAATATTATTATTATTTTTTGAAAATACGTTTTTATTAAAGGGTTAAGTCTTCTTAGGGAAGGAAATAAATAAGTATGTTTGGAGATTATTTGAACGGAAAAATTGTAGGTTATGATGCATGTTCACATGTTCATTCTCTTGTATTTTTCTATATTTTTGAAAATATTAAAAAATATTTATTTACATTTATTCATAATGTGCATCAAATATCTAATAAATATTAAAAAAACGCATCGTAAGCAGGCATATTCACTCACAAAGTTTCTATTGACATTTATTCATAATAAAGCTCTGATAAATATGGAAACATCCTAACCAGTGACTACACAGGCATATTCACTCACAAAGTTAATTACATTTATTCATAACATACATCAAGGCTCTGATAAATAAGGAAAAAGCACATCCTAACCAGTGACTACGCAGGCTTATTCACTCACAAAGTTAATTACATTTATTCATAATATACATCAAAGCTCTGATAAACATAGAAACATCCTAACCAGTGACTACACAGGCATATTCACTCACATAGTTTTTATTCACAATTATACATAATATGCATCAAAGCTCTAATAAATGTACAAAAAACACACCCTAACCTGTGACTAAACAGGCATATTCATTCACAAGAATACTGTTGCTCTTAAAGAATGAACAATTCGTAATTATTATGATTTTATGTGATTCTAACATGGTCAGTAGCTCTGTAATATAGTCATTAAAAATCGTGATAAAAGTGGCATGAACAATAGCCGAAAATAATTTCATTTTAATTCACAAATTCAATAACCAAATTTGTTTAAAAAAATATAATAATAATTTGATTTAAATTAATAAAATATATTTTAATATCATTTATAGCTACATTAATTTTAGGGTAGGATAATTAATAAAATATTTTTCTTATTTCAAATATAAATTGCATTTCCATTTATTGTATTTTCCATCATATGTTGTCAACGCAATTGTATTTTTTGTAAAAATACATTTAAAAATTGGTACAGATTAAAGGAAGAACCTCAAGAAACAGAGAAGAAAGATAGGCTTAATCGCGTCATTTGCTTTAAAAATCATAACTATAGAAAAGGTTATGTTTTGTGCACTTAAAAACAAGCGCCCATTCTCAAGACTCACCAGACGGGAATGAGGAAAGCAAATATGATTTTCTGTTTCTTACCTATTATGCCTGTAATCTGTAATAAAAATTTTTTTTTACTTTTTTGATGATAGTAAATTAAAAACTCCTTTTGAAAGCAATTTCACTATTGACAGAAATGTTCAGTATTAAATGAAGTATGAGAGTTTATGTAATTCAACACATTTAACAACAGAACTGAACAATATTTTAATAGCATTGGGTCAAAAGAGCGCAATCTAAGCAAGGCATCTATTCAGTTTAATGTTCCATAGTCAGCAGTTTCCAATTAAATTATGAGTGATAATTTGTAAAGCCATGCGTATTATACCATTAAGAGTACTGTCATCTTCTGAGGAACAGTTTTAGAAGATTAAACAGTTGGAAAGCCAAAATTATATTTCTTTATGCATATGGAAGGAGATAAAAATGCTGTGCGCAAAGTTGTAACAGAAACTAGTAGAAAAAATTCTTTTGCGGAAAATTGCTCAGATGAAAAGTGGACGAATCATTTTTTATAACCCTCCCATTCATATGATGCTTAACTCTATGCAAGGGAAATGTCAAAAAACAAACCTTCCCTTAAAGAGACCGATATTCGAAAGTATTTTTAAGAATTTCAGAGTTAACTTAAAAAAGTTATATTTTGAAAAAAATGTATAGAGACATAATATCTATGTACAACAACTTAATTTCACGAAAAAATTATTCAACAACATAACTGGAATAAAATTTCATTTATGTCTCCAATTAAGTATAGTCACTTAATCTTTTTCAACATTCCATTTTTTTAATTAATACTTTCATTGGAACATTCTTGAAAAACCGGAACGAACGGACAATTTGTTATAATGTGGCACATTATTGTTCCAAAATTGCTTCTTGGAGGTCATTGTCTGCCTCATTTACGCGATTTTCTATTTGTTTACTGTCTCTTTTTTGAAGGTGAAGAAAAACAGTGAAGAATTAGGTTTTGATTTACAGCTACAACAATAGTAATATATTTCCATTCAAACCTCCGACAAAAATGAAATTTCACTCTTAAAGGTCAAAAATCAACCACACCTATTACCAGTATTACAGTAATTATACTCATTAAAAAAGATTCTCTTAATGCATAGTAGACGCATTGAATGCCATCAGACAAGAACAATTTATTATAATTAATGATATTATGCGTAATTTGTGAGTGATAACTGATGTAAACAATATTTATTACTTAATTTGACTAGCTGTATTGTCAGGAGATAACTAATTGTAATTATTAAATTAAAACATAAATCAGTTTTAGTTATCGTGTCATTGTAAAAGATTACGGATTAAACAAAAATATCAAAATAATTCTAGACGAAGAAAATAAATCTGGTAAACTTACCGTAATGAATAGTAATGACAATTCTGGTTAAAAGAAGAACAAACATTTCGGTTAATAATATTAAAATATAATAAACCATCCTTTTTGTAATGTTACTGTTCTTATAGTTACGCTTTACCGCTGATTATAGTTTTCAAAATTCTAGGTCATATTACCACATATTTAATAGAAAATACAAAAGTAAAAACTTAATTCCACCAAATAATCGGTTTCATGCCATGCTCTAATGTATCTGACGGAATTAAAAAATTTACGTATAATGATATTATACGTCATTTGTGTATGATAACTGATGTAAACAATTTTTATTATTTAATTTGACTAGCTATGTTTCTAGGAGATAACTAATGGTAAGTATTTAACAGGAAATTAAAACATAAATCAGTTTTAGTTATATTGTCATTGTAAAAGATTACGGATTAAACGAAAATATCAAAATATTTCTACACGGAGAAAAAAATCTGGTAAATTTACCTAGCTGTATAGTAATGACTTTTCTGGCTAAAAGAAAAACAGACATAATTTTGGTTAATGATACCAAAATATAAGAAACCATTCATTTGGTAATGTTGCCGTTCTTATAGTTACGGTTTACCGGAAATTGGGGTGTTTGAAAATTATAGGTCGTATTACCGCACATTTAGCAGGAAATACAAAACTAAAAACTAAATTCAAACAAATAATTGGTTTTATTCCGTGCTCTAATGTATCATGACAGAATTAAAAAATTTTACCGCATTTACTAAATTTTATCACATATTATAATACCTTATATGTAATCATGATTATGAGCAACCAAAACCAACTCTTGAAAAAAAAATTATTATTTGATTTAAATAATATTTATTTATTTAAATGTGATTGTTTCTTTTTCTTAAAGATTCATTAAAAACATAAGTTTATCTTTAGTTAAAATTTTTGAGCGTAATTATAATTGAAATATTCTGAAAAATAAACGGTAAGAATACCGTTCTTACCAATATTGAATACCGTTCTTGTACGGTATTCTATAATATTGAATACCGTACTAATAATAAATTAGAATTGTCTTAAATCTGAATCTCCAACTGACCAATTTTAATTTTAACTTTAAATTAGGAGATCTTATCACATTGGTGCCACTTCGCACTCCCGTGCCACAGGCCCAGGGTTCGATCCTGGGACCGGGCAAGATTGACTCAGCCTTTCATCCGCTCAGTGGATCGATAAAATGAGTACTAAACATGCTTGACTAAACACTGGGGGTCCCGCGTTTGGCTGACCACCAAACCGGAACAGCTGCTCCAGCATCCCAGAGCCCAAGGTCAAGAAAATTGAGATAGACACAGTAGGCCTTGGCTTTGTATGGGCTGTAGCGCCACTGAGTTTAGAATTTGGTTAATAATGGTAATTTGCAGGGTTCGTTGATCTTGATTTAAGTCACGACAAAAGTTATGTAGCTCTAACCAGTTGCCTACAGAAGTGTGAAGATGCCCAAGGCTAACTCCTCTATTAGAGGCCTGTGAAAGGGTAATGTTATGCACTTGAAACAGCTAACTAAATTTTTAAAAATATACTGAAAGTATATATTTATTAAAAATTAAATTACATTTTAAATCCATTTTTATGTTTGCGAGTTAAAATTATTGTGTAAAAATTTATTATTTCAAACAAAAACAAAAATTTTCTTAAGTGTGGAGAATACTTTCATTTTAACAACCTCAGACTTCATTACTAAATAAGTTTAAAAATTATGTTTTATTCTTCCTAAAATTAAATTTTTAACCAAATTTATACTGTTAAAAAAATTTAAGTTTTAAGTTTTTGTCTTTTTTGTCTTGGATTTAATGCCCACTTAGATAAAATACAAAAGGAATTTAGATAAATTTAAGTAGTAGTTGCTCATTTACGTCACACTAGAGCTGCACAATGGGCTATTGGCGACGATCTGGGAAACATCCCTGAGGATGTTCCGAATACTTGCCATCACAATTATGATCCTCTGCAGAGGAGATGGCACCCCCGCTTTGGTAGCCCGACGACCTGCGCGCGAAGTCGAGCACTTTGCGGTAGAACAGTTTAACGAGGACCCATACCGCACACTCTCGGTCCCTACGCAGACTGATCCAAGTGGTCACTCACCCGCACACTGACAGCCGCCAGTGATGCTTGACTTCGGTGATCTGCTGGGAACCGTGTCTTAACGATGTGTCCACTGCGAGACAAAGAGTAAACGGTTAACTTGCCATAATGAGTTTACATTTGATATTTGAAAAAACAAATGCTTAAATTTGTTTTTCAAAATATCAAAATGCAAACAATATTTCAAAACAAAAGCAGGATTACTTCACATCCGAAGTTATCCTGCCTTAATTTATTTGCATGTTGATATTTTGAAGAAGAAAAATTAATCTGCTCTTAAAACTTTATGGTTTATTCTAAATTTATCTGAACTCATTTTTTTCTAAACTTTAAATCTTAAACTACTGTCTTAGGTGAAACAGAATTTGCCATAAAACGTTTTTCCCGCTGTATAGAGTTTTCTTAAGGAAAACGAAGGATGTAAAAACCCTTCCGTAGATTCTCTACTCAAGTTCCTGTAACCTTTTAACATTGAGAAAAAATTAGCTTTTTCCAAGGACAGTTATATATATTACACTCAACATCACATTACAATACTTTTGATAAGCTTTAAAAATTAGTTGTCTTAGACTTCTTTACAAGAATATCATTAATTATATAACATAAAATGTTATTAGTTGAAGTGAAACAAGAGAAGAAAATACAATGTCAAGGTTTTAATGATAAACTTTCCTTCGGTATCAATCTAATGTATTTGGTGCCATGGTTTCTAGAATCCCTGTCAAGTATGGATTCAACACCATTTATTTGAATACAAAACGTGGCCCACTTTACCGGTTTGGGCTTTAAACAATCGGAACGTGTTATTTTTTTAACGTAATCAAATGTTTTTATCTTCTTATGAAAACCCAAATAAGTCACGTTTCTATAGTTTCGTTAACATTGGTAGTAAATTAAAAAAGTGTTAAGTTAGTGTTAACTAGTTAGTTAATTAGTATTAAATTAAATAATTCCAATATCATTTTCCTACATCTTATTTTTTATTTTATGACCGTCGTTGAACAGCCGACCCAATTTTTGGATTTACGACTGCTAATGTTCAACTCCGTAGCCACGTAATTTTGAACCCAATCCAGAAGACAAGGAAACTCCTGGATCAAGTATTGGGTGAAATTTGCCTTCATTAGGGACTTTTTGATGGAACTAACCCGCATTTGCGTAACATGGAGAGGAAGACCACGAGAATCTCCCACGGTTTTGCCTGACAGCAAGGGTGCTCTAACTCATGGATCCGTCTATGATTGAGGATATTTCACGCCAGCACTGTGGTCGGTGCAAGTCGGATGCGGAATTCGTGTCGACCAGCCGTCACTGGGATCGAACCCCGGTTCACCTCATTGAAAGACGAACGTTTTATCCCCTGAGCCATCGCGGCTCATTTTTTTACCTACATTTCAAAAGAAGCAAAAGTTCTTTTCGTTCGTTGTAATTCAGAGATATTTCAGGGAAAAACTAATCTATCAACCCATTTTAATTGAACGAATTGTTTTGCCCTTTTAAATAAACCAATGAGTATACAGATAAATGGTTTATTTTTAGGATAGTAACGTAGATTTGGTTAGAAATGTAGAAACTGAACTCTTAAAATTACCAAATAAATGCTAAAATGAATTGTGCGTTTTGAAGACAATCTGATTATAGTATTGTGATTTTTTAGAGTAGGAAATGAGAACGATTTTTCCTTTTAAATTTACTTTTCTATGTTGAACTTTTACTAAATGTGTGGTAATAAAAATAATAACTTAGAAGACCAGAATTTCATATAAATTACCGTTACTAATACGAACGAAAAAAATTACGAGTTTTAAATACCGAACACTTTCCTATTAGTTAGCATTTTTTTTTCAATCAGAAAGCAATGTTTTCGAACCAGAAAGCCAGAAACTTTTCCTCGGCGAAAGAAAGTATACTATTTATGAGTTTTAAGTTGACGCGGAATTTTTATTAAATATATTTTTCATACATTTTTTTTATTATTTTGCATTAATTTAGATCAAAATAATTGAATATTATATTTAGCATTTTAATAATTTATGGTTATGAAATACAGCAAAAAACAGCTAAAGGTAAAATATTCCAAACACGGCACACTTCCAGACAATATTTTTTTCAACGTATTTGCATTTATTTAGATCTAAGAGAAAAACTTATTCATCATTAAAATTTCGTTAATTTACAAAATCAATTATTGAATATCGCGAAAAAATTCCAAATTTTCAATATAAATACAATTTTGATAATTAACTTTTGAATATCTATTAAAAAATCCAATTTTTTAATATAATGTAACTCTGATAATTTAACAGACTTTTTAATAACTATTAGACTGTTTCTTACAATTGAAAAATACCGAAATATATTATTTCTTGTAACTAAAATATAAGAAAAATCTATATAAAAGGGACACCGATGAGAAATTAGAGAGTTAATTATAAAAATCACAAAGAGTTATAATCACAAGGAGTTAAATTTTATTTTTTGTTTAAATTTAATATAAAATTAAATTAATTTAAATTAATTTTAATTATTAAATTTAATATTAATAAAATTTATCAGTCTATTCCGGATGAAAAATTTTGAAATACAAAAAAATTTCCTTTTTCAAATCGTTATTTTTTTTTCTTCAAATCTTGAAGTCTTTTGAAAAAATCAAAATCAATAAATCGCGCATCACTTCATTGAGGCTGTGCCCACCACTTGTTAAATTGTTTCAACACTTTTCAACTCTCAACTTGCTCCCATTTCGCAACGTCCTCCCCATCACTAAGTGAATTACTGTCATTGCAAAAGCACTTTTGTAAAGATATTGTTTACTTTCTCTTCCCGCATTTTAACAGCTTTTATTTTTTTTTTATACTTTTGTGAAGACTTTATTTCTCAATTCGCTTTCCAGAATCTCCAAAATAAAGCAGATAACTTCTACCGACTTCCAATTCACCTAACATTCGATAATTTCTCAAATTATGAGATTACGCTTCTTAAAGGAATTTTGGAGAAGATTTTTTTTATCCCAGAACTTGATGTTTAGGCGGGGTTTCTTAAAATCATTTTCAACCGGACACACTTTTGTTAATAGTTTTTTTTTTAGCTCTTTTTTAAAATAATCTAGAACCATTCCTACTTTTTGTCATCTAATATTTTGTTTAACGTGCATCATATTTTCTGTTGAGAAAAGTTTTTTTTTGGTATGCGATCTTTAAACTAGTTTATTTAAAATATTATTACTTGATCCATTAAAAAATAAATGCAAAAATTTAACAGCGAGATACTAGGTTGGCGGAAATGTTTCTTTCCCGGATGAAAAGGATGACAAAACATGTAAGTTACATTGTAATAACACTAAAAAAACAGTGCCTCCACTAACATAAAAAAAAACCTCTCGATTATAAATTAATCTGATTTTTATTTTTATTTACATAGAAAGAGTGAATTTTTTTTTTTTAACTTTTCGATAATTTTGCAATTTTTTACGGAAGATAGCTCTAATTTAAATTTGAAACTATTTTCAATTAAATAATCTACTTTCCACTTTTTTTTAAATGTGTGAATACGAAATCATCTGTACGAAATTCCAAAAAAAAAAATTACTGTACAAAGTAAAGAAAAGTAAGGTACGGTAAAAAGTACCGGCACTCAAGATGCCTGTATGTTTTACCATAAAATCCATTTTACCGGAACATGTTGCGGAACAAAATATTTGTATACCGCAATATTTAAAATAATAATTACCTTGAAATCACTGAAATACTCCAAGTAATTAAATATTACTATAAAAATTACGTTTTCTTATTTTACGATTAAAATGATTTATACAGTAAAAAGGATTTTATACGGGTGATGCACCCTAAGTGCCAATACTTTAAACCACGCAATTTGCTCCGGAGCTTTTTACAACCGTTTCAATTTTACTCGTTCAAACATTTTATTATTTTTTTTTACTTAATGTAGGGATTTTATTTGACAAAAATTACATTTTAAAAATCTTGAATAATTTTTAACTTATCCTTATTATAAAATATTTTCACTGTTTAGTACAATATCATATAAAACAATTTGAAGGTGTTTCTTATACTGGAAAGCAACCATGCCACAGGAAAACTTTTTGGAGTTATAAACAAAGCTTTTAAAAATACACCTCTTTTAAGTTTGCAATTAAAACATTAATTTAAAAAATCTACATAGTTTAAACAGTACCAATTGAATAAACTAGAAACTGCACTGTAACATAAAACATATTCATAATTCATTAAAAACCTGAAATATGAAATACAATCATAAGTAAATGTAACTTAAAAGCTGTTACATTAAATTCAATCATAAATAAATGTCAATAAAACATCGACACATAAAACAAAATCATAACAAAAAACACATTTATAAGTAAATTTAATTAAAAAATAGCAACAAAAAACTCATTTATAAGTAAATTTAATTAAAAAATAGCAACACAAAACACAATCTTAAGTCCCTTAAAAGCTTATGTTTTAAACTCAGTCATAAGTAAATGTTATTAAAAATCTGCTTCATGAAACAGATACAGAAGTAAATATCATTAAAAAGCTTTTATATGAAGCACACTCAAAAGTAAACGTGTAAAGCTGTTACTTAAACCACAATCAGGTATAAATGTCATTAAAAATTACTATCTAAAACCAAAAGCAAAAGCAAATATCATTAAACATCTGGTATATGCAACACAAACAGGAGTAATTTTTTATTAAAAACATGAAACACAAACATAAATACATAAAACTCAGACCGAAATATTTGATATTAAAAGCAGTTCATTTAAACAGAATCACAAGAAAGTATCATAAAAAAATCTTTAATACAAAATACAAGCAAAAGTTAATGTCATTAAAAAGATGTTACACATGACACAATTATACATAAATGCGCAAAACTGTTACTTAAAACACAATCATAAGTAAATATCATTAAAAAGCACTTACTTAAAACACAATCAAGTGCAAATATTATGAAAAATTTGAAAATCACAATCAAAAGTAAATGTCACTAGAAAGCTGTTTTATAAAACAGAATAATAAAGTAATTTCATTAAAAATTTTTACATAACACACAATCCTGAATAAATGAGTATAACTGTTACTTGAAACGCAGTCATAAGTAAATATTATTATAAAACTGTTACACAAAACACAATCTAAAGTACATGTGTAAAGCTGTGATATTTAACGCAATTATAAGTAAATGCATTTTTACTATTATGAAATTGTTAAAAAAAAAGTCAGAAATACTTATTTAATTTTTTCATTTGTCTGAATATTCTGAGGCATTTATAATTTAAAATGTTTTATTTTAAATCTTAAAAAAAATGAATGACTGTTTCATCGTTATTCAGTAGACCAGAAGCAAATAATTTAAGATAACACTTAAGAATGAATATATTGCTCTTATTGTAAAAATCTAATCAACACATTTTTTTAAGACTTCATACTTTTCTCATGGATCTTAAAACTCCTTCAATTATTCTGATGCCTCCCCTTTCCCGTCATTTGACATTTTCTTATCAATCAAAAAAATATATTTGTTTTTCAGAAAGAAAAAAAATATGTTTTCTCAAATTCTTTACCCCTAAGATTCGACAAAAAAAATATCTACTTGTCAATTGTTTATATTTGAAACACGTTGATGTCATATCGCAGATAAATATGACTTGTGTGTTTACTTATATCATCCAACATCCCTCACGCGAAATAACATTTAAAGCGAAAACTCTTTTTTTTTTTTAGCCATAACAAATAATAGATCTAGCCCCTTAATTATTATCAGGGCCTCTCGCTTTTTAACCCATCAGGGTTTTTTTAATGCACTACCTGTCACATCAAATGGCTTAAAAAGATACCAAGGTCATCTCTCATCGAAGAAAAGCTTCTTAAAGAAAAATGACCACACCCCAATTTTCACTTTCCTCTTAATTGAAACCCCAGGCAGAATACTAATATTTGGGCATTTCCCAAACATAAACAACAGACTTATAGAACAAAAGGTATGTTTCTCATTCATTAGAACTTCATGAGCAAAATATCGAAATTCCATTGTTAGCGTTTAATTCGGTATAGTTTTAGTGTAAATGAGTATCAAATCGTATCTTATCTTTATAAGCTTGCTCAAACAAAGTATTGGTTAAATTAAAGATAATATAAATAGATTATGCTATTGACCTTGTGGCAATTATGAAAAATACTTTTCATTAAAAATTAATAAATGGAGAAGAATAATGCCGTTTGAATAAACGTTTTAATAGTTACTTTATCATAACAAATTATTACTATTTATTGAGATCTTTTAAATGAAGCGTGGAGCTCTGAAATGAAATAGTAAGCAAGAAGAATTGATGCAAATGCCATACACCAGATCTATTTCAGATATTTCAGATATATTTCATAACCGACCGTCCTGCGTAGGGATTAGGGAACTACCCTTGCATCAGAAAGGTTCTGGGTTCGAATCCCGGGCATGGATGTTCTTTCCTTCTCTGTGCTATCTGTCCTTACAGTGAGCGCAACGTTGGCCCACCTAATATGGTGCCCCTGAAAGAGAGGCCAACAAATCTGCCCTGTAAATGCCCGAATTGACGAAAAATGTTAACACAAGTGGGCATTGGAAAAAAAAAGATCTATTTCATTTTATTAGATGTATGTACATTATAATGTTAATAAAAATTTCCATTTTTTACTGTTTTCACTCGAAGCAAAAAATTCTGATGAAATTACCATACTGCATTTTAATGACATTTCAGGTAAAGAGAAAAACAATATACTTCTGGTTAATAAAACCAAAATATAAGGTATTTAAACCACTCATTTGGTAATTTTTTCCGTTCACATGCTAAGCGTATACCAGAAATTCTGATTTTCAAAACTATACTTCCTATTACCACACATTTAATAAGAATTGCAAAACTGAAAAGTAAATAAAACCAGTTTTTAACCCATTCTCTAAGGTATCGTGATAAAATTGCAAAATATTACCACATTTACCAAATTTTATCGCATGTTACAAACCATATTTTATTGATAATTTTGTCTAAGTCATTGCCAAACATCTTCATCAAAAATTGCCGAGAGTCAGAAACATGGTAAGTTCTACCATAGCCTGATAGTTTCGACCATATTTTTTTTCTAAGTGTTGCACTTAAGTAAAATACTTTCCATAAAGGCCGCACTCGTTTTAATAAAGAAGAATATTTTAATATAATCATTACAAATCATTACTACTTTTCAAGAACATTAATATGAGGAACGGGAACTTGAAATTGTAATAGTAAACAAATGCAATTGATACAAATACAGTATCTTTTGTATAATTTCACATCATTAGATATACATTATAATTCTAATAAAATATGACAAAATTGTATTACATTTTCATATGTAAATGCATGAAAAAGCATTTAATTAAAATAAAAAATTTGGAATAATTTGGAAACGCATTTTACCCTGATTTGCCCCTATCGGCCACTGTATTTTATCTTTTTTCATATCTTTTTTTTTTCTCTCGGTTACTGTGGTTTTTCTTGTTTTGTTTCCCGTCTTTATTTTTCCATTTTTCTTTGGCAACTTCATGTTTTATATTTCAAATCCCTTTTGTTTCTTCTCATTCACGTCTAGCAAATGATGAAAATGGGCCCCTATTTTTGAGCACTTGAAGCATGTCGACGGTTATTTTCAATTTGTATATTTTTGAAGCGAATGAAATCCTTATTTAAGGAAAACATTTGATTATTAGGAAGGAAATTAAGACGCAAATTTTTATGGTGAAAAAGTAAAATTTTAATCTTCTTTTTAATTCTTATTTTATACTATACTCATCGTTTTAACTACAGAAACTGTGTTTTGAATGAATATGCTTAATACGCAATTTAGTTGTAGACTCTGATTTATTTTTTTAATTAATCAATAGTGGGCTTAAATGAATACATAGCTCCACAGAGCAAATGTGTTTGAAGGCCGGGATTGTCTGGTCGATAGGGCATTGGGCTCATGTCCAAGAGTTCGTGGGTTCGAACCCCGCTGGCCGAAGACTCCCCGTGTAGTAAAGTGACTGATGCTCGTTAAATCTGTCCAGTCGCAAAAGTCCTCCATGTTCCCATAACAAATCAACAAATCTGATGGTACTGGATTGTAAATAGATCGTTCTCTGATTCTGTCAAAAATTACGATCTGTAGATGAATGAATGGATGTATGAATGGATTCGCCCTATAAACGGGTGCGACGTATGGTGTGGCAAAAGTTGAATTCTTGGCCATAGATGGCGCCACTGAAAAACAAGAAAGGCACTCTCTGCCTTAAAATTTGCTCGGTTTCACCAAGTAGACTTGCCCGTGTGGCATGTTGCATTAGAAACAACAACAACAAATGTGTACAGATAGGTGTAGGTCTACTATGGACATATAAATTTTAACTGGGTTTCCACAAGTCTCAAACTGTTAATAAATTTACCGTAACGCTTACAGGAATTTCATTTAATTCCACTTTATGGTTTAGAGGTCTGGTAGAGCACAGTTCTCACAGTAATATATTTATTTTTACAAAATAGCCTACAGTGGTAGTCACAGATATATTAAATGATTGAATTTCGCTTCCTTTTTGCTATCCCTATTGATTTTTTCTCAGAACTATAAGAACAATAATACAATATATTCATAGTTAATAATTTGGAAATTCTGTATTCCTAAAAACTGGTAGTGTAATGGCAATTAAGATAAGAAAAACTTGTTTAATTTTACCATCATTTAAAAGATCCACTACTCTATTATAAGGTATGCCTTTAAATTTTTATTTTTTGGAGTGATCAATCACTGTAAACTTAATTTATTCACTGTAAAAATACATTTATAATATAATAGGTCAAAATAGCTCCGAAACAAAATAGTTGATTTCGAAATCCATGCACTCATTATTGAATGTAGTGACATGCTCAAAATTGAAACAGCAATTTATTTACTTTTGAGTAAAATGTATAGTCTCAAAGATTATGACAAAGGGACAAAATAACACATCATAAAAATATTTTCATTAGAATTAAAAGTTTGTTTTCAAAACATTTAAATTCAACACAAAATCATTTATTTATAACAAAAAGAGAAAGAAATAATATCTCCAATCTTCCTTAAAGATAAAAACCGATTAAACTTATAAGCTTGTTTTCGTACGGCATCGACTGAACAGTTTGGAGCTGGTTCCGAATGCTCCATGTCGTGAAACTGACAAAATGATGATGTTTTCGACCGCATAGTTTCACTATGAATTTTATATAGGTACAGATCTCATTCATATTAAATAGTACCATACCATAGTATACAATCTCATCCACATTTAAGAAAAGAGCTTTTTCAAAGTATGGATATTAACATAATTTATACTGCTAGTTATAAATTTTTTAAAGCTTAATTCAAAATTCATAAAAATTCTATCTTCTATTTACTATCTTCCATTTATGAATATGAATCACTCTCTATCTTCCATTTATATATAAGTATCTCGTCCCCGAAGTGCTCTGGTGACTATTACCTATTTTATTTGTTCTTTTTTCTTTTACTTTAGTATCAGACATAGTTCTTTGATTTTGCTTAATTGAGTGTGTATTTTTAATTTTTAACATTGATTATCTACATTATAACATTGCATTTTACATTTACTTGATTGTTATAGCCTAGTTCAAATAAGCCTAGCCTAGTTCATTCATAGTAGCAATCGTAGTTCACTCATAGTTCATTCACTTCAAGCCTAGTTCATTCATATGTAGAATACTGTTAAACTATTAGCATTTAAATCAATTCCGACCAAATTCGGGATACATGTTTTCGAGGTTCCCAAATAACAATTTCTACTTTTTTGTTCGTTTTAACCCTTTCCTTATCCATTTTAAATTTGTGGCAGACATAGTTTGCAGTGTCATAAGACTTAAAATCTTTGGGAACGAAATTTTATAAAATTTTAACGCAATGTATTTTTATTTGACTGTTGCACCAGTAAACTACACACTCAATTTAATCACTAAGAAAATCATTATTACAGCCTAGTTCAAATTAGCCTAGCCTAGTTTATTCATAGTAGTAATCGTAGTTCACTCATAGTTCATTCACTTCAAGCCTAGTTCATTCATATGTAGAATACTGTTAGACTATTATACATTTAAATCAATTTCGGCAAATTAAGGATACTTGTTTCCGAGGTTCTCAAAGGACCATTTCTACTTTTTTGCTTGTTTTAACCTTTTCCTTATCCATTTTAAATTTGTGGCAGACATAGTTAGCAGTTTCAAGAAACTTAAAATATTTAGGAACGCAATTTTATGAAATTTTAATGCAATGTATTTTTATTTGACTGTTGCACCAGTAAACTGCACATTCAATTTAATCATAAGTAATTTTAGAACTATATAATTTACACTTCTCGTGAACAACTTTAAAAAAAATTGAAACTTCTTTTTTTCATTACAATAACATCATGCCATTTTTTATGTTGGTGTAATTTAATTTTAAATAAAAAAATATATGTTTTTCCTTCCAATGAAATTCATTTTTCCTCCAAGTTTCGACCTTTCCTTCATAAATAATAGTGACACCTAAAACAATAACTCTTTCCAATTCCAAAACTAAAAATTGCAAGGCAGCGTTATTAAAGCTGGAACATCTCTAAATGAAGAAGAAACTACATTCATCTTCACTTGCACAACCATTCACAAAAGAGAAGTTTTCGAATGTCACAAACATTCGGAATGAAAGGCTTTTGCTAAGAGAACAAATACAATAGACAAATAGGCATATTATGGGTGCGATGCAAATGCCAACCGAGATTTCATCGCCAAGTGTGCGTGCGTGTGGCATTGACCCACCTATTTTATGGCACTTTCCGATTTTTCTATTGTGTGAAATAGAAGGTGGGAAAGTCGTATATTTAATTTGGTAACTCTAACCGAGATTAAGGCGATGAGAAATGGGAGACATTTTTAACGCTTTAATAAACGCTGCATTTTTCTTCACATCGGTCGGATCAACTGCTCAATGATTAATTGCTCGTTTTTTTTTATTCAATTTTTTACAAAATGTTTAATGCCGAAATAAGGGTTTTATATCATTCACATGTCATTGACATAGAAACAGCGTACCTTTTCTTACGCGCTGGAAGAAAAAAAAACTGAAATATTATCCAATAAAATTATTAAGAATGTTGTTGATCGCGGTATTTTTTTCTTCTGCATTGAAATTTATATCGCATTTGTAGGAATTTTAGTAAATAAAATAAATGAACAAGCTATAATTATAGTTTTATGAAGCGTTTCAATTTTAAATGAACTAGTGTATTATTCGTGAAGTAATTTTATTTTATTTTACAGCCGGCGTTTGCCAGCCGACCCAATTCTGAGTTTACGACTGATTGATACTCTCGATCAGATCGATTGATACTCTGAGTTTACGACTGAGTATATCGACTGTAATACTGAGTATACGACACAGGAATAACCTTTGATAAGGTAAACTCTGTGTCCTTGTAACCCAGAAGATAGAAGAACTCCTGAATCAAGCATTGGAACAAATTTGCCCATTTGCGTTACACGGAGAAGAAAACCACGAAAACTCCCACGGCTATCCCAACGGCAAGGGGATTCTAACCCACGATCCTTCTATCACTGAGTGTATAGTTTACGTCATCACTGTGGTTGGTGTGACCCAGGTGCAGAATTCGTATCGAATAGTCATCGCTGGGACTTGAATGGAATGTTCTATCCCTGAGTCGCTGCGCATCGCTTACGTTCTCATTTACGGATTCACCACTCTGTTCTTCCACGCTACTACTGCTGTCTTTGGCAGCATTGTTCTGAATGCTTGATTCTCTTCTAAAGACACTCAGTGTAGCCTCTTAATTCAGCCACACAATAATAAACAAATCAAATCAAATCCTAGCCCAATGGCAAGGGGATTCTAGCCCATGATCCTTCTACCACTGAGTATAGTTTACGTCAGCACTGGGGTTGGTGCGACCCGGGAATAGAATTCGCATCGAATAACTGGAATTTGAACCTACGTCCCCCCACTGGGAGGCGAATGATCCATCCCCTAAGCCCCCGTGGCTCTTCATAAACAATTGAACATCTAATTAGGTGGAATTTTTCTTTATTCGATTAATTCATAAAGTAATTGAATAAAAAAACTTTACTTTTTGCTAGGTGTGAAAGACTTTCTACCCGATCTATATTAGGTGTGCCGACCGGCCTGTGTGAGGGGCAGGGAGCTGTCCTTGTATCAGAAAGGTTCTGGATTCGAATCCCGGGCAAGACATGGATGTTCTTTCCTTCTCTGTACTATCTGTCCTCTCTGTGGGAGCGACGTTGGCGCACCTAATATGGTGCGCCTGAAAGAGAGGCCAACAAAATCGCCCTGTATATGCCTGAATTGACGGATGTTAACACAGGTGGGCATTCGAAAAATATATATATGTATATATTAGGTGTTATTGCATAGCTCGTTAAAATTTAAAAGAATATTTTCAATTATCCTGTTTAAAATCTGTAAAAAAAATTCTTTTTTTATTTATTTATTTCATATTATTAGCAGCAGTTCATCTTCTTCTTCACAAACTAAACGGTCCCTTGCAGGCCTTGGCTAACCTCGACCACGTTCTTTTATTAGCATCTTCTATTCGTAACAGTTGCATCTCTACAATGTTTAGTATTGAAAGTTTTTAGATAGAAAAATGGCAGGATATTTTTTGGAACTTTTCAAACAAGACGCAGCTGTATTAATTTATTGCATTACACGAATTGCGCTATTTTTGATTGTTTTTAAAATCTGTAAGGTTCGTAATTTTATCTTGTTCTTATATTTTAATTTAGCGAAATGAAAACTAGAAGCACATTATAAAAGCTCATAAGCAATCGTAAAAAATTTCTATAAGAATAAGTACATGAATCTATAAGAACATTTTTACTATGTATAGTTAACAGAAGATATTAAACATCAACTCTAGTCTTAATGTTGTATATTACTATAAAATGGCGCAATATCAACTTAAATTACGAAAAAAAATCAAATCCTGATTGATAATAATTTCTTTCTCTCTGTATTAAAAAATCGAAATAGCTGCTGATGTTTTGGATGTTCAACTTTAAATTACAATATGTTTTGCTGCTCAAGAACTATGAGACTTACAAAATTGAAAATGTGTAAAGGTTTAAAAAATGAACTAAGAGTAGGAAAAATAGAAAAAAATTACGATTAATAATTTATTCTAGAATTTTTAACTGTTACATTTGTAGTAAAAAATACCCTGATGACACTCGGCATTCCGCAGGAATTCGCCTCAAAAAAGTTATAAGTTGACGTGTTGAAAATCTTTTTTTTTTTTATCAATTTAACATGATTTTTTTTATCTCAATTTGTTATTGTAATTTTAGATTATTTTTATTGCAATTTTTTTTTGCTTCAAATAATGAACTTTTATCCTGAATTATATGAAAAAAAATTATCTTTTACGCGATCTTTATTTTATATTCTCACGCTTGAGTGGCTGTTGGAAGTATCAGAAATAAATTAATTAATTAAATAAAATAAATAAGAGTGATTAGATGTTATCAAATACAACACCTAAACATATAGGTTGAATTTTTTTAAAATTAATAAATAGAAAAAATTATATGCTCACGCTTGAGTGGCTGTCGGAAGTAGCAAAAATAAATTAATTAATTAAATAAAATAAATAAGAGTGATTAGATGTTATCAAATATTGCACCTAAACATATATGCTGAAATTTTTAAAATTAATAAATAGAAAAAATTATATGCTCACGCTTGAGTGGCTGTCGGAAGTAACAAAAATAAATAAATTAATTAAATAAAGTAATAAAGAGAGATTAGATGTTATCAAATATAACACCTAAACATATAAATTTAAATTTTCTAAAATATTTTTAAAAAAACTTAATACAACAGTTTAATAAAGATAAAAACCGATTTTCATTTGAATTGGTGAAATATAAGAAAATTTTATGTCTCACGAGATCTTTATTTTATAAGCTCACGCCTGAGTGTCTATCGGAAGTAGCAAAAGTAAATTAATTAATTAATTAAATAAAATAATAAATAGAAATCAGATGTTATTAAATCTAACATCTAAACATATACAGTCAGACCTCGATATAAGGTCATCCGCATATAAGGTCACCCCGCATATAAGGTCACTTTTCCAAAGTCCCGGCTCACTGAATAGGAATTCTTTGTTACAAAATATCGGATATATGGTCAAGTTTTAAAAATCGTTATCACTTATAAGGTCATTTTTATCTGAGGCGAGGGAAGCTCTTTTCTAACAAAAGCCTATTTAACTTTCTTACAAGGCAATTACCCCTCTCGAGTTCTAGGAAAATGTTGCAGCCAACAAATAAGCTACAATTTCTGAAATTGTTTCACAAGTTGTGGACAGTGAGGACAATGACAGTGATCTGGAGACTGTAGCTATAACCCATGTGGAAATTTCCAATGCAATAAATGTGTTAAGAAATTTTTTTACAAATCATGAGGGAGCTGAGTAACATTTTGAGAAGTTACAAAATCTAGAAAACATTGTTCAAAAAGAGAAACCAAAAACGAAAACCTGTATAAATGATTATTTTAAATAAGGTAAGATGTAATGTATGTAACATATGTGCACTTTGAGGAAATTTGTAAACAGCTTTATTGTAAACTAATTTTTTTTTAAATCTCACTTTCTTTAATTCTTTACTAATTCTGTTAAAATTTATTGACTTAAACAGTTAATTTATGGCTGATCGTTTTCGTTTGTATTAACATTTTTAAAAAGTCTTAATGTGTACTATTTCCGAACTGCTGATGAATCGGTTAAAAGGTCACCCCGCTTAGAAGGTCACTTTTGCGATGTCCCTTAGGGAGACCTTATATCGAGGTCTGACTGTATATTGAAATTTTTAAAAATACTAGAATATTTTCAAGAACGATAAAAACCGTTTCTCATTTGAATTGATGTAATAGCATAAGGTTATCATTATACATCGTTAACAAGTAAAATTACTTCTCTTTTATTTCTGATTGTTGTATCACACATTCTGTTTTTCAAAGTTTAATTTTTTTTCAAGTACAATTGATTATTTTTGATATACAGGTAATCATACATTCATTCATACGTTACCTAGATTTGAAAAATAATCAACGTATTTATTAAGAAATTACGATCCCCATATTAACAGAATGTTATCTTTTATTAAAAATAAACTTTTCTTTTTTGAAAAAAATCAGCTGTTTAAAGAAAAATAATAAATTAATAAGAAGAATTAATGGGAATTGGCAGTCTACTAATAATTTTAAAGACCAAAAGTTTATTAACATCTAGAGTGCAATTAAAAATTTCAAAAAGCAACAAAAACATAATTATTGAACTAGAAATTATTATATTAATCATATTTTAAAACATTTTTCAATAATTTAAGAAAATAATCCAAAAATAAACCGTTCAATCAAAGGAATTAAATGTAAATAAATCAAAAGAATTACATATAAAAAAATTCAAAAGAATTAGAAATAAGTAAAGCAAAAGAATTAAAAATAAATTTTAAAAAAATGCAGTTTTTTAAAGTTGTGAATTTTTGTTACGTTATATGTGAACGTTTTTTTATGTGTGAATTTTTTATGTTATGTTAGGAACGTATGATCTAAGAATGCATATGGGCACAAATATTATGCTTCAAAAAAACGTTTTAATAGTTGCATTTAATCTACCAAATCTAATCTGGTAAATCTACCAGAAAATATTTTCCTCAGAAATGAATAATTTTTGTTTTAATTGAAACTATCCATTTGCTTATAGCATTATCATCTATTAGCTTTTAGAAAACTTAAAAGAGCTTTTTATCTAAAAATATGCATTTTTTATTGAGTATTTTTTCAAAAAAATATGTATGAAAATCTAAAATATAGTATTTATTTTTTAAAAACTAACTACAGAGATATTTATCTTGAATTTGTATCTAAGTTTAATTCCGCTTTATTCTAATAGTTGTTTAAATATATTGATTTAAAGTTTTATTTTTTATATCCAGCGTTGAATGACCGACCCAATTTTGAGTTTACCACTATCAATAATCAGCACCGTAGCCCTGTAATTTTGAACCCAACCCAAAAGACGCACTGCATGTAGACAACTTATTTAATTTTTCACTGTTATCGTTTTTATTTATTCATTTTTTGCGTCTTTGTTTTTTGGCAACACATATTGCATTAGAATGAATTTAATAGCTTCATTGCAAAAACACTTCGTTTCAAAAGAGCACAATTTTAGTCACATATCCACACTAGAGTCGCGATGGCTCAGGGAATAGAGCATTCGCCTTCCAATGAGGTAAACCGGGTTCAAACCCCAGCAATGGCTGGTTGATATGAATCCGCATCCGGCTTGCACCGACCACAGTACTGCCGCGAAATAATCAGTGGCAGATGGATCATGGGTTAGAGTCCCTTTGCAGCCAGGCTAACCGTGGGTGGTTCTCGTGGTTTTCCTCTTAATGTAACGCAAATGCGGGTTAGTTTCCCTCAAAAGTCCTTCACGAAGCAAATTTCTCCCAATACTTGATCCTGAAGTTCCCGTGTCTTCTGAGTTGGGTTCAAAATTACAAGGCTGTGGAGTTGAACATTAGTAGTCGCAAAACCCAAAAATTGGGTCGGCTGTTCAACAATGATTTTAAAAGGGAACTCCTCTATCAAGCTTTGAGACAAACTAGCCTTCGTGGACGACTTTTTCTTGAATCAAACCCACATTTACGTCACATGAAGAGGAATGTCATAAAAATCTCCCACGGTTAGCTCGACGACAAGGGGATTCGAACCAATAGTACGTCTGCCACTACGGATATTTCACGCCAGCACTGTGGTCGGTTCAAGCCAGGTGTAAAATTCTTACCAACAAGCCAACGCTCTTATTCGTCTGTGTCACCTCATTGGAAGGCGAACGCTTCATCCTTTGAGCCGACGCTGATCTTCAATTTAAAGTTTTTTTAAAACAAAAAAAACACGAAAAAAATAGAGGGAGAGAAACCTTTCTGAGTTTCGCGTTTAAATTTATAAACCTTTTCTCTGCCGCGATGGCTTAGGGGTTAGAGCGTTCGCCTTCCAATGAGGCGAACCAGGTTCGAATCCCAGTCGATACGAATTCCGCATATGGCTTGCACCGACCACAGTGCTGACGTGAAATATCCTCAGTGGTAGACGGATCATGGGTTAGAGTCCCCTTGCCGTCAGGCTAATCGTAGGGGGTTGCTAACGCATATAACGCAATTGCGGGTTAGTTCCATCAAAAAATCCTCCACGAAGGCAAATTTCCTCCAATACTTGATCCAGGAGTTCCCTTGTTTTCTGGATAGGGTTCAAAACAACAAGGCTACGGAGTTGTACATTAGTAGTCACAAACCCATAAAATTGGGTGGGTCGTTCAACGACGGTTATAAAATATAAAATTATAAATTATATAAACCCTACCTTCTCGCTTTCTTATCTCGCGAAAAAATTGGAAACTTGATTTTGTTGCCATTTAAAAGGAATACAGCGTTATTATTGTTATTATTGTTGAACATATTCTATTTAAAGAAAAAGCATCAAAAATCTGAATATTTTCAACAATTTTCTGAAGACAATGTTTGCAAGGTAACTGTGTTTTCCCATAGCAACAACCTTTTCAAGAGTAGAGTCTAATCTTTCACGAGTCGAGCGAAGTTTTTATCCCTTCCCTCTCTTCCCATTACATAATTAATGCTCCTATGGACTCCTTAACCCTTAAAGGGTTATAATAATGATCTGTGTTGTAATTATTATGTCATGCTATTAATGGCCTTGAATGTATAGAGGTAAGGGTCGTTTATTTGTAGCGTAGCCTGAGGTGGTAGAAGGGCATGTTCTATCGAATAACCTGCCATGGTTGATATAAAAAATCTTGTGGCTTAGCTCACAAGTATTCTTTTCACTTTTGAACCGTGGTTTTTTAATGGTCTTTTGCCAAGAAAATTTTTTAAAAAGCCTCAGTTAAAGTGCCTTACACTTGAAGCTAAGCTATAGTTTTAAATATACCTTGAAGTTAAGATGTTCTCTAAACAAATAATATCCCTAACTAAACAGTGAAAAAAATCTCCTAGTTTGTTTACACTTTTAGTGTCTCAAGTTTTCGATGGTCTGTCTTTGAGAAGTTTTAAACATAACTCAAAAGTTTATTCAAATTTTCAAGAATTCGAATAAAATAGTTTCTATGCTGTGTAATATTTTCTATATTCGAATTATTTTTAAAAAAAGATAGAAATTCGAAGATAGTTCTATGTTTTAGGCATAGATGTTGAACTTTTAGAGGCTGATAGTTTATAAATAATCTCAAATCGTAAAAGAAGTATATAAATCTAAACTTACTATCATACATGGTAAAGAATTTAATTATATTAAAAAATAAAACGAGGGTTAACAATAAAAATATTAAACTCCCAATGTGGAGAAATGCTGCTTTGGGGGGAAAATTGTGATTGTTGAAATATTAATATTCTTGAAAAAAGACGTTGCTGGGCCACCAACAATCCCGCCATTTCGGGCTCGTTAACGTTCCTCTCCATATCTGTTTTTCTTCTTTAGATATTAAAATTTATAAATTTTACCAAATATGCGAAAAATTAAAACGAATGTGTAAAGATCCTTATTTCTATTTTAGTAATTTTTGACTAATAACATTAAGCCATTTTTTTTCAAACATTTTCTTTTTTTAAGGAAGGAATTATTTGAAAAGCGTTACCAGATTAGCTTAAAGGTATTTAGTTAAATAATCCTTATTTATTTATTTATTTGCTTAGCAAACTTCGCAATCGTAATACCTTGTTTCAAAATATTTAATAAAATTACATAATAAATGGTAATTTACTTATGGACTTGCGTTACAGTTAAACTGTCATTAATAGTTATTTTATAGACTATCTAGCTAATATGCAAACTACGGGCTGATCCATTGAAGTGCCAACATTTGATCAGAATTTTTCCGTAACTACTTAGTTAGCGTTATATATAAGTGTCGAAATAGTTATTCTGCAAATTATCTACTTAATGGGAAAACTGCCGAGTAGATCGATAAAGTGCCATAATTTGTTCAGATTTTTTCCACAGTTGCTCAGTTAGCTTTTTGTATAAGTTACAGCTAAAGTGTCGTTATTAGTTATTTTACAGATTATCAAGCTAATATGCAAACCACCGGCTGATCCGTTGAAGTGCCAATATTTGTTAAGAATTTTCCCGTAGCTACTTAGTTAGCATGACATATATGTAACAACTCAAGTGTCGAAATAGTTATTCTAAAAACTATCTACTTAATGTGAAAACTACCGAGTAATCCGATAAAGTGCCATAATTTGTTCGGATTTTTTCCATAGTTGCTCAGTTAGCTTTCTGTATAAGTTACAGCTGAAGTATCGTTATTTTACATTATTATTACATTACGTTACATTTACATTACGTTATTATTTTACATATTATCTAGCTAATATGCAAACTACCGGCTAATCCGTTGAAGTGCCAATATTTGTTAAGAATTTTTCCGTAGCTACTTAGTTAGCGTGACATATATGTAACAGCTAAAGTGTCGAAATAGTAGTTCTACAAATTATCTACTTAATTTGAAAACTACCGAGTAATCCGATAAAGTGCCACAATTTGTTCAGAATTCTTCCATAGCTGCTCAGTTAGCGTTATGTTACAGCTAAAGTGCTGAAATTAGTTATTCTGCAGCTTGTCTGACTAATGTGCAAACTAACGGGTGATTCTTTAAAAAATTTTTAAAAAAAAACACGTTTCGATTCTGAAATTACCTAAGTAATCTGCAAGCTACCTAGATAATCTGTACATTACCTACTAGGCACTCGTTAAAGCTAAAATAAAATCTTCACTGAAACATTATGAACGTTTATGTATGCGTAAATTAACATAATGTTATTGATGTCTTTATTTTTCGGTGTCTAAAAAATAAAGTTACTACAATCAAGTACTTTAAAATCAATCATCAATCACTTTAAAAACTATAATGTTAAGAATCATACCATCTAAAAGAGTATTACAATTTAAGAATTAGTATAATGTCTTTTACTTATTTTTATTGTTTAAAGAATCCAACCAATACAATCAAATTATTAACAAATTAGTTGAGTGAGAGAAACTCTCGAACTAAAGCATTCGAAGAACATTCCGTTACTAGTATAATCTGAAGGCTGGTTTTTGGAAATATTTGATAGTTTACTTTTTTTTCAAAAAGAAGGCATAGTTATAATAAATTCATTGATTATTAATAAATTATAATGAATTCCTTTATAACACATAGGTCAAAATAATACTTTACATTTTATTTTATTGTCATTCATAATAATTCACTTCTGAAGAAACATATGCTGTTCATCTCAACAAAAAAATTTAATGCAAGTGGATGTCTATAAGTTCAGTTTCCGTGTCATGGGTCGTAATATTTAAAAGTTTGAAACACTTGTATTAGAATATAATATATATAAATTTATAACCATTCAACAGGAATAATGTTTGCATAAAAAAATTAATTTCAAAGTCAATATTTGGATGCATAAAAATTTGAACTGATAGTTTTTTAATGCAACAAACATAGTACATTTTTTAATCGCCCCCTCTTTCAATTTTTTTTAAAATTCTCTGACGTCAAACAATCAAGATTAGTTACTTCCAATATAAATCAACTAATGCATTCTAAGAACATTCCGTTACTTGATATTCTGAAGGTTCGTTTTCAGAACTATTTGGAAGGTATATTATTTTCATCCAACCCTTTCTAGGGGCCCCTTATGAAGCCTGAGGCATGATGCACGCTCTGCAGATAAAAAAAATCCCCCAAACATTCTTCATAATCTCAGGTGTTTGTTATACCTTGGCATTCAAAATGTCCACGACCTCACGTCCTTGGCGAAAGTGAAGGCCTAACCCTTTTGGCCAATACAAGCTCAAGTGGTGTAAGTCATCTCTATAATGTCACTATGTTACTGGAATAGCGTTGTAGGTCGAGTACTACCAGTAGGTCCTGGGTTCATTTTCGTTATTATATAATAATTTATTTTATTTTATTGGCTATAACTGAAAATTATTTAATGTTATAGATCTTACTAGAGTTTTCGAATTTTGATGTAGGCTATAAATTTTTATCAATCTATATCATAATAATGTTGAAATATTTTATTATTTGGTGTTTCAAGCGAACAAATGCAGTAAAACCCGTGTAAGTTAACTACTTGCAATGAGTCTTTCGTTGATCAACTTAGGGATCAACTTATAGAGGAAAATGAGTCATTGATTTTTTATACCATGTTATTTACCACGTAATTATTAAATAAAATAAGAATAGCGAATTTGACACATTATATACTTTTATAGTTTTACCATAATCAACTCTCAAGAACTTTAGTTTAGGTCTCAATAGTACTTTATCTAATCAGTAGAATTTTAAGTCACAACTATATACACGAAAAAAAAAATTCTGGTTGAAACATATCTGGTTAAAAAAAGCAACATAATTCTAGTTAATAAAACCAAAATATACGGTATTTAAACCATTAGTTTGGTAAATTTTTCGTTGTTATGGTTAACGGTTTACCAAAAATTCTCGTTTTCAGAACTATCGTTCTCGTCACCACTCCCTAAGTAAAAAATACATAACTGAAAAGTAAATAGAATCGAACAAATGGCTTTTATGTCATGCTCTAAGGATCATTATAAAATTATCAAATTTTACCACATTTACTAAAGTTTATCATACACTATAAAACCACATTTAATTCATAATTTTACCAAAATCATTATCAAAGCACTTCGCTAAAAATTACTCATCCTTTTGGTTTTCCCGTAGGAAAAACACTCAGTATATTTTATCATATTCAGGTTCTTCTGACCATACTTTTTTTTTCCTTAGTGTAACGTGGAAAATTTCCTGGTAAGTTTTTTCCTTGTCGGTCTGGTGCACTGAATGTGAAGTGTTTAGAATAGTATTCAGTTGCACTTTAGATAAATTTGACTTATTTCTGTCAACATACGCTATAGAAAGTTGGTCAAAATTACAAAATTCTCTTTCATATACTAGCATATAAGATAAACTTACGTATACTAGTATATAAGATTCGGTACGGTTCCAAATGAAAAAGGTCAGCTTAGACAAGTGATCAGCTTGCCAGGGTTTGCTGTATAACATGCAAAACTGAAAGAGACAGTCATAAAATATAATATTAAAATTTGTAGAACAATGTCAAACACTTTTTCTAGTTTGTAAGAATTATTAATAATTTAATGTTAATTCTTTTGTAACTAGTGAGTGTTACAAAAAATAAGAACAGATTTATATTAGCTTGTAACGATTAAATTTAATGAATAATTGTGACAGTAAATATAATCATTTTCAGGAACCTGGATAGCCAGATCGGCAGGGCGCTGCGCCCATGTCCGAGAGTTCGTGGGTTCGAACCCCGCCGGCCGAAGACTCCCCGTGTAGTAAAGTGCACGCTAAATCTGTCGAGTAGCAAAAGTCCTCCATGTTCCCATAACAAATCAATACCTCTGGGGGTACTGGATTGGAGATCGTTCGTTCTCTGATTCAGGTCAAAATTACGATCTGTGGATGAATGAATGGATGTATGAATGGGTCCGCCTTATAAACGGGTGCGACGTATGGTGTGGCAGAATTCGAATTCTTGGCCATAGATGGCGCCACTGAAGAACAAGAAACGCACACTCGGCTTTAAATTTGCTCGGTTTCACCAAGCAGGCTTGCCCGTGTGGCAAGTGGCATTAGAAACAACAACATAATCATTTTCATAATAATAATAATACACAATTTATTCTTTAATAACAATTCATAACAGCTTGCTTCAGAAAACACTTGCGCTCGTAGTCTCTAAAAACATCAATAACGATTCAATAGATCAATAGCTTCAGTTTCGCTATATCGTTAAGGATTCAAATTCTATAAAATGGTAAATATTTAAAAGTTTTGTTACCCTTGTGTTTGAGTATCAAGTGAAATATATTTAAAATAAATAAACGTATCAGAAATAGTTAACCAAAATAAATTATTTTTATTTTTTGTTTTGTTTTAACTTAAGTGTCATTTCAATGAAGAAAAAAGTTTTTTTTTATAAAATAAAATAATTTTACGTTTAAAATTAATATCTTATTATGATAAAATAACCTGTTATTTATTAAATAATCTTATGCTTTGAACAATTTTGCAAAAGGTTATAATTATCAAATTTTAATAAATAATTTACTTTATATTTTTAATTTTTAGTCAGTTACTTAGAGTTACATTATATATTAATAATGAAACTGTTTGGATCTAAAGTCAAAGAGCAATGCCTTTTCAAAGCTGAATTCGTTTGTAACAAAAGGAAATACTCACTTGATTTAAGCATTTGTGTATTTTCACTATTACCGCCAATAATATGAATATATTGTTGATGGCCGGGCATTAATGCGTTGAAAAGAGAAAAGGTCAGTTAATTTAATTCACTGAAAAAATTTAGAACAAAAGTTTTCTACTTCAACCCACGAATCGTAGAGCCGTGCGTTTGCCTCCCTATGAGGTGATCAAGGTTTGAATCCCAGCAGTGGCTGGATGATGCGAATTCTGCTCCCGGCTCGCACCGACTACAATATTGACGTAAAATATCCTCAGTGGTAGACAGATCATGGGTTAGAATCTCCTTGCCGTAAGGCTAAACGTGGAAGATTTTCAGGATTTTCTTCTCCGTGTAACTCAAATGCGGATTAGTTCCATCAAAATATCTTTCACGGAGGCTAGTTTACCCCAAACTTGATCCAGGAGTTCCTTTGTCTTCTGGGTTGGGTTCAAAGTTACTGAAAAGTATTTTTTTCTCTCCTTAAAATATAAATTTTGTTAATTCATAAAGAAACTACACTAGGGCATTTGAAAGCCTTTATAACGGTAAAAAGAATTTCCTAAGAATCGTTTTTAAGCGAATTGTGTAACTAATTGCAGCCTACTATTTCACTTGGAAAAACCATTTGATTGAAAAAGAAAAGAAAACACATTAAGACTATTTTTGAAAACGCTTTCGTTTTATTAAATAATTTTTTTAGCGAATAAAATGCTGTTTTTATAACTGTTCGAGTATGTAACAGCTGTTTTCAACTGGTATATAAAATTTTGCCTATCTTTCAGCCAAAGCCTTCTAGGCCAGTGGTTCCCAATCAATCTTGACCAATCTCCCTCCTTTTAGTATTGCTAGAAGCTCTCCTGATTCAGATTTCTAATTTTTTTTTCTTACTGGCATTTGAAAGTTAACAACACAGCACTAAAAATTATGTTAAAAACATTTTTTTATGTTCACAAACTAATTATTTCCTCAAAATAAATTTATGCCTGAACTAATAAGTAAAATAGCAATCCAGCCTCAATAATAAAAGCTTTTAGCGTCAATAATAATAATGTTTTCAACTGAGAGGAGAAGAGATTTGCTTGTTTGAGATGCTCAGTTTTTTCTAAAATAACTATTTCTTTCTAATTTAACTTTCGACTCTAAAATAAATATCATTGACAGGATCATCTTTAGTGCATTCTGATTGCAACATGAGGTTGTAGATTTCTTTCAGAGATCGTCAAGAAGAGCTCTCTAAATAAGAGCCTAGCTCAAATATTTTGAATACATTTTAATCTATATATATATATAGGAGCGTAAATATC
>NC_092207.1:11275117-11355109 GCF_043381705.1 Parasteatoda tepidariorum | reverse complement strand
CACAAAGTCTATGGAAAAAATTCAGTGCCTCCTAAAAGTGGGCGTAAATAGAGGAGGTCGCTACATAGAGGTGGTCCTTCCTGTAAGTTTCACTGTAATTTAGCTTATGACCGTCGTTGAACAACAGACCCAAGTTTTGGGTTTACGGCTTCTCATGTTCAACTCCGTAACTATGTAATTTTGAACCCTATCCAGAAGAGAAATGTACTCCTGGTTCAAGTATTGGGAGGAATCTGCCTTTGATGGAACAAACCCGCATTTGAGTTACATGGAGAAGAAAACCATGAAAAACCCCTACGGTTAGTCCGACTGTAAGGGGACTCATGATCTGAGGATATTTTACGTCAACACTGTGGTCCGTGCACCAGTGTGTATATATTAAAATTATATTATAACCGTCGTTGAACAGCCGACGCTATTTTGGGGCTTACGACTGCTAATGTACAACACTGTCGCCTTGTAATTTTGAACCAATCCAGAAGACAAGAAAACACCTGGATCAGTACCCCTACAGGTATTGATTTGTTATGGGAACATGGAGAACTTTGCGACTCGACAGATTTAACGTGCCTCAGTCACCATTTGCTACACGGTCTTCGCCTGGTGGTGGTCGAACCCACGATCTCTTGGACATGGCCCCAGTGCCCTACCAAACAGGCTATCCCTGCCCCCAGTGTGCATATATTTTATTTTATTTTATAACCGTCATTGAACAGCCGACCCAAGTTTTGGGTTTACGACTACTAATGTTCAACTCCGTAGCCTTGTAATTTTGAACCCAATCCAGAAGGCAAGGGAACTCCTGGATCAAGTATTGAGAGAAATTTGACTTCGTGGAGGACTTTTTGATGGAACTAACCCGCATTTGCGTTACAAGGAGTGGACGACCACGAGAGCCTCCCGCGGTTAGCCTGACGGCAAGGGGACTCTAACACATGATCCGTCTATCACTGAGTATATTTCACGTCAGCACTGTGGTCGGTGCAAGCCGGGTGCGGAATTCGTATCGACCTGCCATTGCCGAGATCGAACCCCGATTCACCTCATTCGAAGGCGAACGCTTTATCCCCTGAGCCATCGCGGCTCCCACTGTGAATATATTTTTATTTTACAACCGTCGTTGAACAGCCGACCCAATTTCATGGGTTTACGACTACTTACGTTCAACTCCGTAGCCTTGTAATTTTGAACCAATCCAGAAGACAAGGAAACTCCTGGATCAGTATCCCCAGAGATATTGATTTGTTGTGGGAACATGGAGGACTTTGAGACTCGACAGATTTAACGTGCATCAGTCACCATTTACTACACGGGGAGTCTTCGGCCGGCGAGGATCGAACCCACGACCTCTTGGATATGGGCCCAGCGCCCTACCGACCAGGCTATCCCGGCCCTCCACTGTGAATATAGTAACTTTCCTTTCAAAGCGGTATCACAAATTAATTTTTCTTTGTAAATGTCTGGAGACATGGAGTAGTGCTGAAAACTTACAACGCAGATCACTCTCAATGTTCCTGACTTGAAAAGCCTAATTCGATAAGAAAAATTAAAGCGAATAGAAGCACTGCATTGTTAATACTTTTTGCTACTCAAGGATAAGAATTTCACAGTGAAGACCAAACGCTCTTGACTGATTTCTTTTCAAATACATATAATTGTATCTTAAAAATCCATTTCAAGTTTGTGAAAATTACTTTGCGCAAAATATCGGAAACTTCTCAAAAAGAAATAATTCCTGGTGGATTTCGTATTAAATCTTACGCTTCATAAGAAAATTCAAACAAGTATTTGGGCACCACTCTTCGCTGATAATGAAAATATCGCCAGACTTCAATATTATACAAAAGCAATGGAAACAGCACAAGAGCTGCATAAATCAGCTATTCAATATAACACGAAAATCCTTATTTGTTTTTAAAAAGGAAAAACTTTCGTTATCTAGTATGTTTTACTTTAAAAATTACTCATTGTTAGATTACATAAAAATAATGAATTCATTCATTCATTTTAATGATTTTTTAAATAGCTAGGAAATAAAAAATAATAATATTATTAATAATTTTTTTTAAATCTTTAAAATATTAGTCTGTTTCTAAATTCAGTCGATTCTTTTAACAGGATAGAATTAATAGCATAAAATTAAAGCCTTATTCCAAGCATTAAAAAATACGACTTTTTAATTTTCATTCTTAAAGCATCGGAAAACTGCTTTAAACGCTTACTTATAAGTATCTTGAATGTACAAATTCAAACAATAAAGAATAAAATTTCAAGACTTATTCCATAAACATACTTTTTTTTTCTATAAAAAAGCTCGTTTCATTTACTGAGGACATAAAAATAAACAGTTATGGGAATAATGTCCAAATAGTTGAATACCTTTCAATTTTCATTTCTTTCACCTATTATTCTTTTATGCTTTATGTAATATAATTTTAAAACTACC
Source organism: Parasteatoda tepidariorum (assembly GCF_043381705.1). Lineage (NCBI taxonomy): Eukaryota > Metazoa > Arthropoda > Arachnida > Araneae > Theridiidae > Parasteatoda > Parasteatoda tepidariorum. The sequence goes on along the minus strand of NC_092207.1, from coordinate 11,352,663 downwards.
ATTAAAAAATAAAATGGTTGAATCTTTAAAAACTAAACAATAAAATAAACTATATATCTTTTCATATAGGTTGAATATCTAATGTTCTGCTCTAGCACAATTTATATGAAAAAATATAACTGAAACAGATCTATAATTTTAAATAATCCAAGAATTGATTTGGAGAAAACTGTTAAAAGATAAAGCAACAAGTTCTCTGCCTGTTCTTCACTGTACGTTAGACTTACACCACTTGTGCTCACATTAAGGGCACGTGAGAAACTTTCTCTTTTAATTTATTTGTTGTAATATATTTAATATACACTAACCAATCACAGAAGAGCCGAGATAAAACACACCGATATACTTATAATTTTCTAGCAAATTTGTTTTTATTTTGATTGCGAAGTGGTTAGAAATTTTGGTATATAAGGAGGGTAATTTACTCAAAATTAATATCTTCTCCTGCCTTTTGAGCTCTTGAATATCCCACCGTCTTTCACAATCATGAAAACTATGGTAAGTTTTTTTATTTATTTATTTGAATTCTAAGTTCTAAATTTATTTTGTTTATTCATTTGGAATTCTTCGTGTTAAAAGTAATCTCAAGATCATATTTCGTATTTATTTCATTTGATTATTGTTTTAAAGTAATTATCATCGCTGAAAAGTTTTAACTTTTATACCTAAAAAGGTTATTTTTTTTGTAATTGAACTGATTTTGATATAAGCCGATCGTATTCAAGTATTTGCTCAACAAAGTAGCAGACGTTCAAGCGATGCCTGCCTTATTTCGTAGAAGAGCTGTATTTTAATTAATTATTATATTAATCGTATCACGGAGATATATTTAAGTTCTAAATTTATTTCGTTGATTCATTTAGAATTCTTCCCGAATTATATTTTCCAAATTACATTTCTTTATTTTATATGTGATTATTATTTTAAGATAATTATCATCGTCAAAAAGTTTTAATTTTTATAATTGCATTTTTTTTGTAATTGAATTGATTTTGATAAAAGCCGATCGTATTCAAGCATTTGCTTAATAAAGTAGCAGAGATTCAAGCGTTGCCTGCCTTATTTCGTAGAAGAGCTGAACTTTAATTAATTATTATATTAATCGTATCACACGGAGATATATTTAAGTTCCAAATTTATTTCGTTGATTCAATTATAATTTTTCATGAATTATATTTTCCACATTTTATTTCTTTCTTTTGTATGATTATTATTTTAAGATAATTATCATCGTCAAAAAGTTTTATTTTCATAATTAATTTTATTTTAATTGAACTGATTTTGATATGAAGCGATTGTATTAAATCTAGTATTCGCTGAACAAAGTAGCTTACTATCAAGCAATGCCTGCCTTTTTTTGTAGAAGAGCTGTATTTTAATTAATTACTATATAAATCGTATCACGGGGATATATTTAAGTTCTAAATTTATTTCGTTGATTTATTTTGAATTTTTCGTGAATTATATTTTCCAAATTTTATTTCCTTCTCTTATATGATTATTATTTTAAGATAATTATCATCGTCAAAAAGTTTTATTTTCATAATTAAATTTTCTTTAATTGAACTGATTTTGATATGAACCGATTGTATTAAATCTAGTATTCGCTGAACAAAATAGCTTACTATCAAGCAATGCCTGCCTTATTTCGTAGATGAGCTGTGTTTGAATTAATCGCTACATTACTCTGTAACTTCATTCTTTTGAATTGCTATTATTTTTTTTAATATTTATAATACCTATTTTTTTTATATTTTATTATACTATTTATTATTTTCTTATATTATTTATTAGTTTTGTTATAGCTTCTATTTTCTTAAGTAGCTATTATTATATATTATTTTTTAAGAAATCTAGCTCAACATCAAATTAAGGCAGTCATCGTTTAGCTTCAATAGATGGGGGAAGGTACGTTTCCAATAATTGTGTCCGGAAAGTATTTAAAAGTTTGGACCATCTCTTAAAGTAAATTTTTTTATGGATTTCGCCATAACTATAAGGAGAAAAAAATTCTGGTAGAACTATTTAACTGTATGATAATGACACTTCTTATATATGTACATAACGCTGAATATATATATATATATCTTGAAATTCTGGTTTTCAAAAATTGTAGCTAATATTACCATACATTTTATAAAAATACAAAACTGAAACGTAGATTTAACCAAATAAATGGTTTTTATGCCATATGCTCTAAGGTATAATGATAAAACTACCAAATTTTACCCCATTTAACAAATTTCACCGCATATTATAAAACCACATTTTATTAATTCTTTTTGTTGTGGCCATAGAGCAAAAAATATGGTAAATTTTACATTATTCCGTTAATTTCAATCATACTCTTTTTCTCAGTGTATAGAGCTATTTCAGTGAATACAAAAACAACGCTTATACACAACTCTTCCAACACAAACAAAAAAAAAATTCTCAAGGGATTATGATAATTTTACCCTTAAAATGTGGCAGGAAGGGGTTGTCCAAATGAAAAGTAGATTCTCAATAGTTTAGTTAGAAATTGGTTGAAAGTTTAAATCCTTTAACGTTAATATTTTTTTCTATGCGGCTTTTTCTTCATCAACAGAATGCAGATCGAATCATTTTTACATAATTATAAAGCTCGGCATGTACCGTCATTTTTTAATGTAAAATCCATTTTTACAGGAACATGTAACGGAACAAAAAATACTGATATACCGTAATTTTTACAGCAATGATTGCAGTCAAATCACTGAATCACTCTAATTAAATAAATATTACTGTTAAAATTATGTTATTATATTTTACGGATGATGCACCCAAACTGCCGACACTATGTACCGTAATTTGATCCGAAATTTTCTACAGTGTATTCAAAAATATTGCAATGCAATACATAATTTTTAAAAATTATTTATTATTTTTTATAATTTAATTTAATAATGATCTAAAACACTGACAAAGACGAGTAAATTTTTACGTCTCTTAAAATGACAAAACTCAAATTTTGAATGAAAAAAATATATAATTGTATTATATAATTGTACTATTTGACTAATTTTTATTGATTTTTGGAATTTTTTATTCTGTTTTAGATTTTATTATTCAGATGATACAAATAATTTTACATCTTACAACTCAAAATATATTCAATTATCATTAAATAACGTATTAAAAAATCAAATTATTACTATTATTATTATTAATAATAATAATAATTTGATTACTATCCTCATCAGCATCATCATCATAATTATTATTATTATTAACCAGTATTATAANTGGACAAGCGCACATATGCATATGACTTATAAACCAGAAGTGCAGAGTTCGAGCCATTGCGCCCTGGTACGTAAATACTTGTTTCACCCGAATAAATATACGCTTATTAATTTATGTTCTATAAAGAAACTGTTATTAAGTCAATTATAAAAAAATTCACAAGTTTTGCATACTCAATTAGGTATGTGTGATTTGCGTATTAAGAACTGTTTTTTCTTCAACCCCCAATCGACCCCTCCGATTCGGATGGACCCCCATTCGACCCCCTGGCTCAGATCGACCCCCGCTTTTGTTAAATAGACCCCTGGGGGTCTATATAGACCACTTTGGCGACCTCTGCTCTAAGGTATAATGATGAAACTACCAAATTTTACCACATTCATCAAATTTCATCGCATATTGTAAAATCCCATTTTATTAATTCCTTTTGCTGTTGCCATAGAGTCAAAAATACGGTAAATTTTACTATATTCCGTTAATTTCAATCATACTTTTTTTCTTAGTGTATAGAACTATTTCAGTGAATACAAAAACAACGCTTAAACACAACTCTTCCACTACAAACAAACAAAAATATTTCTCGAGGAATTGTGATAATTTTACCCTTAAAATATGGCAGGAAGGGGTTGCCCAAATGAAAAGTAAATTCTCAATAGTTTAGTTAGAAATTGGTTGAAAATTTAAATCCTTTAGCGTTAATTTTTTTTCTATGTGGCTTTTTCTTCATCAACAGAATGCAGCTCGAATCATTTTTTACATAATTATAAAGTTCGGCATGTACCATCACTTTTTAATGAAAAATCCATTCTTACTAGAACAAGTTACGGAATAAAAAATAATGATACACCTTAATTTTTACAGCAATGATTACAGTCAAATCACTGAATCACTCTAACTAAATAAATATTACTGTTAAAATTATGATATTATATTTTACGGATAATGCACCCTAACTGCCGGCACTATATACCGTAATTTGATCCAAAAATTTCTGCAGTGTATTCAAAAATATTGCAATGCAATATATAATTTTTAAAAATTATTTATTATTTTTTATTGTTTAATTTAATAATGATCCAACACTGACAAAGATGAGCAAATTTTTACATCTCTTAAAATGACAGAACTCAAATTTTGAAGGAAAAAAATATATAATATATATTCAATTATCATTAAATAACGTATTAAAAAATCAAAATATTAATATTATTATTATTATTAATAATAATAATAATAATTTGATTACTATCCTCATCAGCATCATCATCATAATTATTATTATTATTAACTATTATTATAATTGTGTGTGAAATATTTTGATATTGATTAAACAAATGAATAAGTAAGACGAAATATGCAAGGAATAACCTTAACATTTCGAAGCCAAAAACATTTGGCAGTTCATCGCTATAGTAAATCAATATTTTTTTTAGTTCTCTGTTTGCTAAAGTAAGTAAAGTTGTCCCTTAATCTCTTGGAATTCTTGGATTATTTAAGAGTTGGTTTATACGATCCACATTAAATCGAAATTAATTTCATTAGGAGGCGGGAATTATGGATATTACTAGCTTCAGCTGCGTGTATTTACTAGAATTTAAAGTCAAAACATCAGCATCAACATTTTATTCAATCGTTGCTTAAATAAATTTTGCCAGGCTTGCTGAAGTTACTGGGTTAAAATATTAGTAATTGAATTTCTGTAATTAAATTTTACTTAGCCATTAATTGTTAATGTACTTAATTTCTTCTCGCTGTTACTTTTAAAAAATCTCTTTAGTTCTTTAATCAAAAATTAAAATTAAAAATACATTAGGTTAAGTTGTTAAAATAAAATTATCCCTATAACATGTCCTATAACTTCCACTCCTCTTGTTAATGAAGAATTATAGTTTTAGAATTGGTTTTTTTTTTTAATGTTTTTGTAACATTGTAATAAAAGAAATGTCTGTTTCTTAGTTTTGTAAATAATTACTCCTGCATTTTATTAAGATTGTTACAAAAGATATACCTTCAACTTTAGTTTTGCTCTATATAAAGCCACAATTGGGTATTTGCAACTCGAGAAGAAGTGATATGATTATACTTAACCATATGATTTAAATCAGATTTAATTGGACATCTGTCAGCAACGTCACGCGTGTGTGCCGAACCTGATAGGCTTTTAAGAAGCAATCGCGGGAATTTGAGCGGGGCGAGCAGTGGGCTTTACCTACAAGTTACCGAAATAATCTTAAAATCTATTTTACTTTTTACAAAAAATTTTAAAAAATCAATTATGAAAAGTTAAGTCAGAATTATTGATCTTATTTAAAAACATTTTTTCGCTACACAAATTTATTTTAAAATATTTTTGCAACTTCAGAATTATGGGGGGTGGGGGGAGTTCTTTCCCTATCCGTCTTTTTCTTTTTTATCAAAACAAAAAAAGTTTGTTCATTGCATATCTTAACATTTTCATGGTCAAACTTTTAGAAGAAGTGTTGTTTTAAATCCGAACAAAATTTCTTGCAAATATGGAAATCCAAAAAATAAAGAGCTTAGTTTCTGTCTAAATAACTGCAATTTTAAAAATATTTGGCAATATAAAAATATTTATATTATTCCAAAACACACACACAATTTGTTACAATCATTTCTTCATAAATAGATGGGTAAGTTCATGCAATCAAAAATTTCAGTGATATCAAAACACAAGCATACCCGACTAATTCTATCGATAAAGCACGAGACTTTAACACAAAACATGCCAACACTTAACACTACAATGCAATACAACTTACAATAACCGATCTTTTGACCAGTTATGATATGTTTAGTGTTAAATCTAGGGGTCGTAGTTTCCAGCTGCACGTTGGGAGTACTTCTTCAAAAATTCTGAATTTTTATATCAATTTTCTAGTGTTATAACTTTTATAACCGTTGTTGAACAATGGAGCCAATTTTTTGGGGTTTACGACTACTCTGTAACCTTGTAATTTTGAACCAAATCCAGAAGACAAAGGAACTTCTGGATTAAGTATTGGGAGAAACTTGCCTTCGTGTAGGATTTTTTTTTATGGCACTAACCCGTATTTGCGTTACATGGTGACGAAAACCATGAAAACTTCCCACGGTTAGCTTGACGTGTGCCAACCCGTGATCCATCTACTACTGAGGATATTTTAAGTTAGCATAGCGGTCGATGCAAGCCAGGAGCGGATTTCATATCGACCAGCCATCGCTGGGATTCGAACCTGGTTTTCACCTCATTTTACGGTGAACGCTTGAAACTTGATACTAGCTGATAACTTGAAAAGTTTCAAAATCTCAGTTGTTCATAAAGGAAGTCACAAGCTTTGAGCTTTTGGTGTTATCGTCAGGCTTTAAAGTTTTCCCGCTTACAAAAAAAAAAAAGAAACTTTCGAATGCTTACTAAAAGCGCCACTTTAGAAAGCTCTAACATTAAACTTGAAAATGTGTCACTTCTTTTGACATAAAACATTTGACAAGATACAAATCCTATTTTCCTTGAGAAAAAAAAATAAAAAATTTTATTTTACGATTAATTTTTTAGACATAACGAATTTTTCGGAATCATTTCCAGGACAAAAATGAATACAGCTAGCTTTTTATGTGAGTATTATTTTCTACTAACATACTTACTTTTCCAGATTTTAACCGTATTTTTCCTGTGCATCGCTGGATCAGCTCTGGCAGATTTCGATTTTGAGAAAAAGGAAGAACCAGCCAAAGTATTTTCCTATCCAAGCTACTACTACCCCTCCTATTCACCCTATTCTCCTTACAAATCTGTAGTTCCATCAGGTAGCCCTTACTACAAATCTATTGCCTCCTACACCGGCTATACTCCATATGGCGGCGGTTACTACTATTCACCATACTCGCCCTACAAATACGTGGCTCCCCCTGTAGTAGCATCTCCATACGTCGTTCCCCTCAAATAGATGATGCTGTAAGTATATGCTTCTATAATTTCTTATTATTTAAAGAACCGAGCATTTAAAATGTAAAAAATATGATATTCATGTCCTCAAAAAAAATACATGTGTTGTTCCGTTAACTGTAATAATTTTAATGTTGTTGTCATTTCTAATGACACTTGGGCAAACCCAGCTCACCATCAGCTATTGGCCTTTTGCAAATTTAATCAGAAAGGTGAGTCCTTCAAGTGACAAGAGAGCACCGTAAGGGTGTAAGTACGTCTTAGCTCAGAGGTGGCAGGACCACCCATTTGTGAAGCCACTTCCTCAATTAGATCTGAAGGGGAAAGAAATTTACCCCAAATCCCTAACCCATAGCACCGCTCAGCAACCAAGCACAGGATTTTCGATTCCACAGATTTTACGAACACGTATATCACATGTCCTTAGATGGGTCTTTAGCGAAGATTAAACCTTGACCCCTCTTGACCGGAGTCCGATTCTCTAACCACTGGGGTTCCCACGGCCCACTTTTAAGAGTCAATGAATAAAAATTATTAATATTAGGGGTAAAAAATTTATTTTTAGGCAACTTTAATCGAAGCACAAATAATTATTGACGAGGAAAGTGGGATTAAAAATTAAAAAAATTAATCTATTTTATTACCGGAGAAAGCAAAGAAGTGGTTATAAAGGTAGAAAAAATATACGAAATTAGAAACACGTCTTTAAGATTTGTCTGACAATCAAACTTTTTTCTATTACTTCAGTCCCAGCTTCCTCAATAATGATTCGTTAAATTTCAATAACGTTTATAAATACAAATATTTGTATAACAGTTATAAATATAGGTGATTATAAATACAAAGAGATAAACAAATTTTAGAACATCCAGCTTTTAGTTTCATCTACCAATTAAACTGGTTCTGATGCCTTCAATCCCGTTATGCTCAATAATTATTCGTTAAATTAAAATAGAATCCTAATTAAATTAAAATCCTCAATAATGATTCGTTAATAATAATAAATATTAAATATTAACTTGCGATCTCTGAATTGTTTATTTATTTAATCTTTTATTGGTGAGTATCCTAAAAGTAAATATTGTAAGTGGTTATTATAGAACACCTTGCACAAATATTTAACTAAAGAAAAGCATTGATCAAAGCAGATTTTATGAAAATAAATATTATACTTTGATTTTTTTCAATAAAAACTTATCAATTATTCTATAATTAAATAGAGAACTGTAGCTCTCTACGCAACGTTGCCCATCATATTTCTTATGAACAATCAATCTCTCTTCAAACTAGTGATTTAAAGAAAATAGAAATTTTCGATACTAAAAAATTAAAAAATTTCTTTGACGTTAACTTACATAAAACTAAATCACACTTGAATTTCGCTGATGCGATAATGATGTAATTCGTGAGAAACTTTTTGAAATTGTTTAATTTAAATGGTTTAAAAAAATAGTTAAAAAGTAGAATAAACTTTTTTGTCAAAAAAATTGAATAAATATTTTTTACCAACAATCGTAAAAATTTGACAATTAATAAAATTCGATAATAAAATTCATTTTTTTACCAAGACATGTTTTAATTTTAGTTTATTACACGCTTTTATTTATACTAAATCTCCACAAAAATTTCCTTTGGTATTGAAAGTGGTTTTCGAAAGGAGTGTACTAAAGGTGTATAAAAACTTGTGTTCTGAGATAAAAGCAAAAACAAAAACAAAATTCAGTATTTTAATAAGAGTTTCGACTAAATTTCTAGAAATGATTCTTATGGATATCCTTTCGTAGAACACTTTGCATATCATTTAGTATAAAATTATTAATGGGCTCTTCCCTCTGTTCGTTTCGCTCATCGACCCCCATGACTGCTACAACCATTTTCTCTTTCTTGATATAAAACATATTGTTAAATCTCGATTAAAAAGTACTCATCTGAAAGATCCCAAACAGTTTTATTGCATTAAACACAAATTTTATCTCACAAATCTAGTTACCAATACCATTTAGATAAAATTCAAACCTAATCATTTTGTTCAGTTGCCATTACAACTTCGGCTGCAATTTTTTTAAAAGATAAAATTCCTATTAAATTTTCGATCACCATAAAAACTCGATAAATATTTTTCGATGAGAAATTTCTCAGCAATAGTGCGAATAGTTAATTCCTAATGATGCTTTACAATTTTATATCTGTTATTTTAATTGCATAAGGTGACTTAACGCAACTGGACACAAAGCTTATAATAAGAGTAAGAACTATCAGTAAGGCGACCCACACTCATAAATCCCATATCCCAGAATTGATATATCGCCGTCATAACAACGTCCGCAACAATACAAAAGTTTCAAACAATATCAGACTCGTCGTTACGAGACTCCGGGTAACGCATGAGAGGAGCACCACAACCACCACCTTTGATGTTGTTGAAATTTATGATTTTATGCGTATTTTAAAAGCAACAGCAGATATTTGAATTCGACGTGTTCGATATACCTGCCATCAGTTGTGGCTCAGACGAATAGCAGAACTCTCCAAAATTCGCTAAAGAGTCATGACTTCAGCGAGTCACAAAGTGTCATGTCATGACTGAAATGTCAGAAATGCTTTTTTCCTGAATGACCTTTTCAAGTTCAAAAATGGTTTTGGGGTTATTGGCGTAAACTTTGCTTTTAACATTGTCCCAAAAAATTAGTTATAAGGGTTTAGATCAAAATGATAGGGCAACCTCGATGGACGATATACGCTCAAAAATGCTCAATTTCAAAATTTTCACCGAAAAATGGATAAAAAAATCACAAAACCCGTGAAAAACTTCATCGTTTCCTGAATTTATCTGGATATTTTTAACTGAAATTCATTAACGATTCATAATTTTTTTTTTCGTGTAAATAATTGCCACTGTGGCGTAACTACCACTATAAATAGTAAATACCGAACCACTAGTATATAAGACATGTTAACTTGATTCCATTTTGAGGTACCTTTTGATAGATGAAGGTTGACATAGTCGATTTATAATTCCCCACACCACTATAGGCTCCTTATAGTTCTTGTAAATAATTGCTTTATAGTTCTCTAACTCAAATATTATGTAGGGCTGTGTTATCACTGTATAAAACTGTATCTCTAAATATTTCCATGTTAAAAAATACTGTTTCCATTTCTAACGTTTAATTACAGACACAAGATGACCATTGCAATCTTTCCCGCTGAAAAACGTTCAAATGCTTTCGATCCAGTTCAAAACAGATGTCTGTCCAGTAGATTTTGCAGGATAGCTGCTGTCACTGTTGTTTAGTCGCCCATTTCGAATGGATTTATAGCTTAAATTTTGTTCCCCTCCACTAACATGTTTTAAATTAAATTGTTGTTTACCTTTCTTACTTTTTGTTATAAATAAAATATTTTTGTTGTGTGCAATTGTTGTCTTCTTTCTTTTATTTTGTTTAATTGACACTTCAAATTTTATTGAGGTAATACGTGTTTGTTTCTCTCGTTTTACCAAAATATATAAATATTTAGACGAAATCGAATGTTAAGCTATTTTAGGACATGGAATTCCATGCAACTTTAGTCCTGAGGAAGTACCCTAACTCGCCTAGGGAGTTTGTATGAGTAACAACCCCCAGTTATATATGCACATTTTTAAATTTGTAATTTTCGACAAAAAATAAATTAAAAATGTCATTTGAAAAAAATGTTAGCTTAGAGAGAGAAATCGATTACAGATTTGAATTTAGAGATGCGAAAGTATCTAAGATCTGTTTAAAAAAAAATATATCATGCAACAAAAAAAATTTGTTCCCTTGTGTTATTTACTTCCGATTTTACACTGTACGAAAATCGGCTATTCATCTAGTAAGTAAATAAAACTTGCTTTCGTGTTATTTTTAATCCACACGAATTGGTAAAAAAATTTTAAAGCAGTTATTTAAATCTCAAAAATAAACGAGCAAAAGAAAAATTTAGACCATTTCTAAAAGAAAAAATGCTTGTAAGAAAAAAAAAGAAGAGGAAGAAAAAGAATAAATATTACAGTGAAACATTTGAGAAAAACAATTTTATGTTTTCCTTTCTATGCCAACAGATATTTTGAAAGTTTAATTTTCTTCATAATGTAATACAATAGGTATTTGACCCGAAAAAATCAATGAAAATATTGAATCGGAATCATGACCAATTCGACTTTGTTATTAGAAAAAGAATAAGTAGAGGGGAAAAAAAGAAACAATCGATTGTATTCTGAGATGTTATTTTGATAGATAAATACATAAAAAGCTGTATTCTGATCAGCTGGAATAATGAATCGGAAAAGAAGTTTCACTCACGTTTTTATTGTTTAAAATCTTTTTTTAGGAGAGAGTTCGAAATAAAAACAAAGGTTTCTTTTATTTTTAATCTTGGATAAATATCCTCAGTTATATTCTAACACGTAGCACATTATAGCTTCATCAAAAAATGAATCGTGGTTAATAAACGATTACACAAAAAAAAAGAACTCTTGCGACTGTTATGAACAAAATTGAAATTTTTAAAACAATGAACTGAGTTTTAACTGAAATTATAAAACGTGAAAATAACTCATAAAACTAACTTTTATAGCTCACTTGTTAAAACTTGTTCTAAATCATTATTGCTATTTTTTATTAAGTATGTCTGCCACTAAAAATTCAAATCCGCCTTTCTTTTTGCCTCTTTTTTTTTCTTTTTGTTGAATCCTGAATTTATTATTTAACTAACATTTTTATTTATATAAAATAATGTGTTTGTTAATAGTTGTTTACATCGATCTTAAGCTGATGAAATATTTATAATTTTAGCTTGAGTCATTTCATAATATTACATTTAGTTATAATTTTGCTTTTTTTTTTTTTTTTTTTTTTTTTTTTTTTTTTTGTAGTTAGAACGCGCATTAGTTTCTAATTATAACGGACGGATCATTATAGAATTATGACTTTTTTAATTTCGAATACAAAACATCTTCATTTACGAGAGATGGTTCAAAGGACATAGTGCGACTTTAGTTTAAAAGTAAAGTATGGTTAACAGCGAGTGAATAAGTGAATGAACGAGGAAGAGTGAACGAATGAAACAAGGAATGAAAGGAAGTAAATCTGCCTATGGATGTTTGAGATGTCAGTGAATCATCTCAAACAGTTCATAAACAAGCAAAAAAAGTTTTAAGCAATTTAATAATTTGTGTAATAGTGTTCAATGATAACTAATTTGCATTCAATCCATGGCATTTTTGCTCAAAAAATAGAAATTGTTTTATTTTAATTTTATCATAATCAATATTCGAAAATCTAGACCTATCCAGTTATTTATTTTTTTTTCTAAACATAGAACTCGATTTTATCTCGAAAGGATTTTTATCCGCACTTATAAACAGACTAAATTTTCAATCATTTAATCTTCTTACTTCGAGCAAGTAATATCATTTACGTTTGGCGCAGTACAGTCAATTGTGATTCATTAAACACAATACATTAACAGGATACATGCGTCGGAATTTTCTTAAATACGTATCTAACTATTAAAAAAAAATTTAAAAAAGAGTGCGAAAATTATAATTTTTGAAGGTTTAACACCTTACAAATCATATGAATCCTATTTAAGAAGAATCTCACTGAGAAAAAAAATAAATTAATGTTATTAAAGTGTCTGTTATCTCATTCAGACCAACGGACATGGCCACAAACTAAGCAAACAGTGTAATAAGTTTTAAACTGTCAATCACCAAGACAGGAACTTCTGTAATAAATGCATATACATGATTAAATGGTTCCAAATTATTAGAGTGCCTAGAGTAGAAGAGTGTGCACAAAAGAGAAACGATTCCTGACTGGTGGAAAGAAGAACTTTACCGCCGAAGGCGAGAGTGGAAAATTCGCCATTGGAATAACACTGAGTGAAAATTTTCTGCCTCAAAAAATTTATGTTCTGCATTAATAAAGGCATGTCATAAGTTCATTACGTACTTTTTTTCAATAAGAAACTTCACAGTTACAGTAAATGTAAAAATTATGGCTGAAAATTTGAATATTTATTAGTTATTTGAATTTATCCTTATTATTACTTACTTGCGCGCATATAAAGTTTTATTTAGCTCATTGCAAAGAGAACAAGGTGATAAAATAACTAATGATTTCATAAGAATAAATGTTTTTACTTTTAATAAACATAATTTCTATCTAAATTACCTATAAATTTTAAGATTTGAGCATCTTTTTATCAAAGCTTCAGAAGTGCAGAGTTTGGCGATATTACTTTGAAATGTTGGCACGTTACAATGTTTGCCGAGTAGCATTAGTTTACTTTTAGTGACCCCCTTAATAAAATGCTAGTTTTTTTTAAATTTCAACTAATTATCGAAATTTTTGTTTACAATTTGTTGAAATAAGTAATACCTTTCTAGGTGAATATGCGATAATTTTTTCTTGAAAAAGTAATAAATTATGTAATTTGTTCTGTTAATTATTATTTCTGAAATGAGTAACACAATCATTATTAATTTTTATATTATACTTATGGCATTTATTTAAAGCTGAAGTCCTTTCATAAGTCTTTTTTCTCATTGACGTTAATTTTTTAACAATATGAGATACTAATTTTTCTTACAATGTTTCTTAAAAAATCTGTAATATCATGTGCTTTCCAATTTCATAGTTTATATTATTGATACTTTAGTATTTACTCTTGGGCAAATAGTTAGAGTTAAATAATCAATTATATTCATTTCTGATTGAAATAACTTCAATAGATTATTTTATATTCTTTTTATATGAAATAATATATTAAAGTTTTATATTTTTGCTTATAAAAATGCATTTTATTAGTATAAACTTTAAATGTATCGATTTATTTAATTATTTATTTATTCTTTTATTAGCAAAATGCCATATATTATTTACTATTATTAATTAATAAATTTGTCATTCTCCTTTGCCCTCCATTGTGCGAGACTGATATATATATATATTTCTAAATCTTAAAATAAAGGTAGAAGTAAATACTTATTTGAATTTATTATAATACCTTCAAATTAATTTTTCACAGTTTGTTTGTATCAAAATTTAAAATGTTGAAAGTCCTTCAGAATGACACCAAATGAGTGAAAGGCGCCAATTTCGGTGTATCATCTGGCAACCCCCTTGGACAAAAATATGACGGCAGTGCATGCGCTCTTGGGTTTTGTCATCACTCTTTTCAATACAGGCACTCTACAAATGATTAAATGGTTCCTTTGTTTGATGATTACTTTGTTTGATGAATTCATCAAACAAAGTAATCATAATTTTGCTTTCAGTGATTTATTGGGTCTTTTATTCCAGAAAAAAGTTTATTATGGCGAAAATCTTTCAGATTTTCATTCCACAATCTAAAAAAATTTTTAACATGGGGCAGGCACAATTTTATTCCAGCCTTGCTTTATGACTAGTTACATGGTTTAAAAAAAAATAACTTTCAAGCTCAACTAATCTAAGAATGTGTACATTTAATTATAGGAAATTATGAGCTTTTAACGAAAAATGCATTTTCAAAATAAAGAAAAAAATATATCTGCTCTAAGTTATTGAGCGTTTAGTTTGCCCTGAAAACAAAACAAATAGTTTTGATACGCTTTTCATAGTTTGTTTTTGCTCATTTTTTATTAATACTTATTTTTGCTGCGATGGTGGTCCCACAGTGGACTGATCATTAAGACACGGTTCCCAACAGATCTCCGAAGTCAAGCATCACTGGCTGCGGTCAGTGTGCGGGTGGGTGACCCACTTGGATCAGTCTGCTTAGGGAACGAGGGTGTGCAATATTGGTCCTCGTTAAACTGTGCTACCGTAAAGTGCTCGACTTCGCGCGCAGGTCGTTGGGCTACCGATGCGGGGGTGCCATCCCCTCTGCAGAGGATCGAAATTGTGATGGCATGTCTTCGGATCATCCTCAGGGATGTTTCCCAGACCGTCGCCAATAGCCCATTGCGCAGCTCTAGTGCGACGTAAATGAACTACAACAACTGCTGCGATGGTGTCAAATTTTGAATGTTCGATTAAATAATATTCATCCGAAAGTGAATATTATTAAAAACCATAATTTAATATTTTTCAACCCAAGAGCACCCGATGAAAACTTTAGGCATTCCTGTTCAGTCTTCTAAGAAAACAGAAATGGGTAGTCTAAAGCGTAGTAACCGGGGATCATGCGTATTTGATGATCTCATTTCGCATTTCATTTGAAATTTCGTTTTGTAATGCCTCCAATTAAATCATGAATGAATCAAAACATTTCGAAGAAATTCCAGATGATGTTAAACAGGAAATGCTAATGCTTTTTGAAACTTATTCAAGAAATGATTTGATTAATAAGCTGAGATCTTTACGAGAGCCTTCTTCTAAATCTTCAGAAAAAACTTTGATATCGGAATCTATTTGCTGTAAAAATCAACTTAATTTTTCTGAAAGAGTTGGAACAAAAAGTAAAAATGCTTTAGCTTGTACTAATAATACGAACCTAAATGATATTAACGCTTCTTCCCAAAATAGCCCTAGGTCCATTCATGAAAGAAACCCACAACAAAGTTCTAAAAATAAACATTCTCAATCTATTATTAATTCCGTTTCAGATAACCTTGTAGAAAGTAGTAATCTCAACTATGCATGCATTCAAAATAATTTTTATCCTGTTGTTTTGCAAAAAACAAATCCTGATTCATGTTCTGCAAATAAAAAAAATGTGAAATCGGTAAAGTCTGATAAAGTTACTAATTCTTGTGATATTAATGTGCCTTTAATTGAGCCCTCCTCTACTGCTGATAGTAATTTGAATGTTGTCTCTGATAAAATTCAAGAAGCCTTTTTATCTGATGTTAAAACTGAAGAAGTGTATCAACAAAATGTTGGGAAAAAAGGTATAAAAAGAATTAGGAAAAAAAGATCATGGCTTGTTAATAACACAAAAGCAAATATTCAAATTGGAAGTTCTGATGAAACATCAAACAGTTTATCACTTAATAATCAACCTTCTGATGTAATTCAAGTTAGTAGTGTTTTTCCAGAAGCTAGCTTACAGTCAAAGAGTTCACTGAAATGCAAGAAGGGCAAACATTCTGAAGCTAAACAAGGAATGATTCCAAATTTAACTAAATCTGAAGTAGATATTAAGTTACCTCTTAGAACATCTTATAAGAAACTGAATCAGAAAAATAAAACAAATGGCGTAAATTTAAAAAGTGATAAAAATATTAATGTGAATTTAGTTGAAACATCTAATACTGATAGTAACATGATTGTTATTTCTGACAAAAACAAAATTAATAATATAAGGAGTTCCGATTTATTTCGTGGGAAAAAGAAAAATTTAAAATTGTTAAAGGCTGATAAAATTACTTATTCTTGTGATATTAATGTAACAGAGACTACTGTTACTGATCGCAAGTTAAATGTTGTCTCTGATAAAAATAAGATTATTGGTTTGAAAAGTTCTGATTCGTCTGCTGCTGAAAAGAATGTAAAATTGTTAAAAGCTGATAAAATTTCTGATATTAATGTGCCTGTAATTGAGACCGCTACTGCTGATAGTAATTTTAATGTTGTCTGTGATAAAAACAAAAATGTATGTTTAAAAAGTTCTGATTCATCATCTGTAAAAAAGGACAATGTAGAATTGTTAAAGACTGATAAAATTACAGATTCTTATGATATTAATGTGACTTTAACTGAGCCCTCTAATGCTGATAGTAAAATTAATATTGTCAGTAAGAAAAACAAAGTTATAAATGTAAAACGTTCTAATTCAACTCCTGCCAAAAAGAAGAAAAAATTTTTGAAGATTACTAAAATTACTGATTTTAGTGATCATGCAAGTGATATTAAAGTGCCTCTAGTAAAGCCATGTACTGTTGATAATAATGTAAATGTTGTTAACTGTGGTACAAGTGTGCCTGTTATTGAGACGTCTAATGCTGATACTAATTTAAATGACATCTCTAATGAAAACAAAATTATAAGTGTGAGAAGCTCTGATTTATCTCCTGCTAAAAAAAAGAATCTAAAATTGTTAAAGACTAGTAAAATTACTGATTCAAATGATCAAACAAGCAGTATTAATGTGCCTTTAACTAAGCCATCTTCTACTGATAATAATGTAAATATTTCTGATCGAAACAAAATTATTAACTTGAAAAGTTCTGATTCCAATCCAGAAATAAATATCTCCGTAACTGTTGAAGGTGAAAAAAATATTGATATTAAAAATGCTAATACTGAAATACTTCCTTTGCTGCCTACCAATGACAATACTAGCAAAATTGATAACTGTACACACAGCAAAGTTTCTTTAAATAACCATGTTGAAGCTTCAAAACCTGTTGACCACCAAAATGCTCCAACGATAACTGAATTTGAATCCAATGAGCAGAATTTTGTCGCAAAATCTGTGTCTTTGAGGAAAAGAATTTTGTCAAATACTGAAGTTGTATCTGCTCCAAATTTGAAATTAAAATCTCTTAAGAAAAAAATACGGAATTCAAAAAATGGCATTAATAAACAGCTTTCATCATTGAATTATGTGCTTGTCGATGACTATGTCAAATCTGCTGGAACTTCAGCAAAATTGAATTCTGAAGAAAGAGCTTCTAAGACCTCTAAAGAGCCCCACAAAAGTTGTATATCTGGAAGAAAAATGAGCGCTATTGTTTTACCTAATAATGGAGCTATATCTAATATGGAATCGAAAATTTTAACTAAAGAAGAATCTAGTTCAAACATTTACAATGAAGAGAAACAGGAGAACACAAGCAAGACATGTGAATCAAATCTTTCTGTTCCGAATACAGATCTGACCTTAGCCTTTAAATTAAGAGAAAAAATAGAAAATAATAATGAAATTGAAAGTTGTGAAAATACCTCGGATGAAATGCAACAAAATGCAGAGGCTTATTCTAAGTTGAGTAAATTGTGTTCCCTACATGGCTTAAACTTAGATGATATTTTTCGCAGAAAAGAGGTACAAGAAATGCTTGAAAAATTCAAAAATAATCCAGATGCTATTGTTTTTATCGGCACGCACAAAAGTCCCTCCTCTGGAAAAGTTGAACCAGTTGTACATGTTCACAAATCTAAGAAAGTTCTATTAGAAACTTTAGCTGAGATCCAAAGTAAGAACAGTAGTAACTCGAAAGTAGCAAATAATTAAATTTTGAATATGAGATTGTTATATTACCATTGTTAATAGCAAGATTTATATATTTAAGGATGAATTTCATAATTATCTTTATTATGAAAAAGAGCTTAAGATTCAATTTATACTTATGGAATTGTTCAAAATGTAGAGGCTTATTCCAAGTTGAGTGAAATGTGTTCTTCAAGTAGCTGAAACATGAGTGATATTTTCTCAAAATTGAAAAAAGGTTACAAAACATGATTGAAAAATACAAAAATTATCTAGAACCAATTATATTAATTGGTACTCACAATTGCCATTCCACTGGAAAAGTTGAATTTATTGTATATGTTCTAATAAAGACACAAAATACGTACCTGATATCACAAAAGTGTGTAAATAATTCAATTTTGAATATGAGATTATATTATCATTTATGTTGAAAGTTATATTTATGTATGTAATGTCGAGCTTCAAAATTATATTATAAAAATTAGATTAAAATTCAATTTTATAGTTATAGCTTAAATCAGCATTGATAAGTTTTGAAAAAGTGAAGGTTTATTTTAAGTTAAGTGTTGCAGGACTTAATATAAAATAACAGAGAACCTGCTTTTTTATCAATATATACAAATGCTATATATACATTGCTGGAAAAATTGAACAAGTTTTGTAGATATTCACATATCCATGGAAGTTCTATTTAAGACTTAAGCTTTGATCCAAAATAAGAACAGTGATATCTCGGGGGAGGGGAATGTGCAAATTACTCAATTTTGAATAAGAGATTATACGATTGTTATCACTTGTATTTAATTTTAAATTTCAAAGTTATGTTCTAGAGTATAAAAATTAGATTAAAATTATTAAGTGCCAAAAACGAGAGGCTTATTTTAAATTGAGATAAGTGTGATCTTTACAGGACTTAAAGATAAGATATATTTTTCACAGAAAAGAGAGAGAAAATAGTTCAAGAGCTCATTTTTTAATTGCTACGCATGCATATCTATACTGGAAAAATTGAACTGGTTGTACATGATCCAAGGTTGTGTTCTATTAGAGTCTTAAGCTGTGATCTAAAATTAGAACTGTGATATTTAGTGTGCTAATAATTCAATTTTAAATATGAGGTCATTGTTGTTAACAGTTATATTTATGTACTCAATGTTGAATCTCAAAATTTTTTTATAAAAACTTAGGTTTAAATTTAATGATAGTTCTTGCTTAGGTTTAAGTTTGTAACTGATTATTTTTTTTTTCTAAGGTACTGGTCATTATAAGGTTATACTTCAAACATAAGTTATTTAGAAATTCATTATAAATTTATTTAATTATTTATTGATAACAGATATATTTATGTATTAAAAATTGATTTTTATAATTGTCCTATAAATTTTGCTAATACGGACAATTGTATGGCTGTTCTTTAAAAGCTCAATTGACATGTCTTATTCTCAAATATGTCTTTCACTTTCTAATATCTAGTCAAAATGAATTCGATAAGCATAAAATTTATAAAAATTAATTTTAAAAATTTGACTATTTGGCAAGATTATTTTCTTCTAAATAAAATTAATTCTAATTTTCGTATTAGCCAAATTGCTCTTATGTAGTATCTTTTCACGTAATAAAAAATTGTTTCACAAATGCTTTGATATTACTGTGAAGTTTCTCCCTCCTGCACCTGGTAAACCTGAAAGTACCGTTATCTGTTACAAACTCATAAAAGTTGCAAAAATAATGTTATTAACTAAAGGGTGTTACTTAATATTCCTAAAGAGCCTTTGAAGAACAGCCTTATTTCATTTTCTTTTCTGTTATATTGTACAACTCTGTTATTTTCTGTTT
This sequence comes from Parasteatoda tepidariorum, assembly GCF_043381705.1. NCBI lineage: Eukaryota > Metazoa > Arthropoda > Arachnida > Araneae > Theridiidae > Parasteatoda > Parasteatoda tepidariorum. The sequence goes on along the minus strand of NC_092207.1, from coordinate 11,332,454 downwards.
ACGACTATAAATACTTAAGGGATAGGCATTTGAGTCCTATTTTAACAAAGTTTATTAAAAGGAAAAATTGTTAAATGTGTTTGAATAAATGAAAAAGAAAGTTCTATATTAGTGTCCAGTGTCATTTCTATTTTTTAAGTTCAATACTGTATAATTTATTATTACTTATTTTTACTAAATTTGGAGTTAAAAAAATGAGAAAATTTAAGTATTTTTGAAATTATCATTTTTAATGTAGGTTCTCTTGAAAATATTTTACCTCCTCTCTTTTGAATTTAATCAAATAAGCTAGTTTTGATGTTTGTAATGAGTTGTCTAATTTTTTATTCCTATTGCGTAAGTTTTAGTGATTTAATTTTATACAAAAGTTCAGAAAAAATTTTAGAATTTTAGCTGTCGGAATCAGAGAATGGAAAAATAGAATAATCAGTTTAAAAAATTCATTTTGTTCGTAAAGAAGATATGAATTAATCCTGTTGTGAAACGCTGCCAGAAATTTTGTAATGTCTAATAAAGATTCTAATGTCTTAAAACCATTTATCACAATATTAAAAGGTTTAGAGCCAATTATTTTAAAATTTTCTCTTATTTGCTCTTGTATACATACTTTCCTTTACAGAAACTTCTATATTGGCACCTCCTCTATGTTATTAAATTATACATCCTGTAAATAACAGTGATTTTTATCAAATTACTATGACAGTTTATTATTCAGTCATCTCGAAAATATTTCAGTTTTAGGCTATGTATGGATGGATAACACGATAAAGCGAGCACAGGTGGCACACAAGATTAAAATTCATCATAAGACTTCAGGGTTACTACTTCCAATTTATTTATAGGCTTAAGCTTGGAAAAGCGTGTTCTTTCAATTTAACTTTCAATAGAAATAAACAATTAAGTTTGGTAGACTCTGCTAACATGCTATTCTATCCAAACAAATGGTTATATTTTATATAAATATAGTCAAATAAGTGATAAAGAAGCATAACCAGAAAGATACATTGGAAGTTATCCATATTTCTTCCAACTCTAGAAAGCTTGTTATTGTTTACATTCAATTATCCATCCATTTTTAAAACTGTGTTTTTATGTTCTTATCACAGTTATTTTTACTAAATTTTTGTCTTAAAAATTTGAGAATTTTACAAAATTCTTAAGTTTTATGGTAAAAAATTTTAAAAAATCACACTTTCGGAACATTTTATTAGGTGACCTTTAGTGCAATAAATTTGTTAATTTAAATTTGATGATCAGTAAATTCAAAGTATAATTTTTAAAAAAAAAATTTTTTTTTTTAAAGTCATTAATTCATTTTTTTTAACAGTTCTGCTTTCATACCTTTTAACTCAAAACTTTAATCAAAAATCTGGATATTTTGTTTTTAATTAAATGCCTATATGTGTTGGAATTTTAAGCAATTAAAAAAAAAATTACTGTTTTTCCAATAATATTAAATGTTTTGTTCTCTGTAATTAAAGAAAGTAAATTATATGTTTGAAATCTAAAAAAAATTTTAAGTGATGTGTCGCTTTCTTATTTTGGTACTTGATTTTTTTTTATTTACATCATATACAGTTTAAATAGATTTGATGGGGAACAAAAACATATAAGCTCGAGTTGTTCAAAATTGTCTTTTTGCCAAAATAGAAACATTTATTTCCTTATTTTTGATTTGCGATTGCAACACTTATGCCATCTGGGAAAAAGACCAGTTCCATATCTAGAGCCTACTCCTTTCTTTCTCCTCCTCTGTTAGGACATATTGTAATATATTACAATGTTTCCTTCTTCCTAATATTTTTGCATTTAGAATATTAAAATTATATTTTAATATTTCCATGATGCTTAGATTAGGCACTATGTTTAATTTATTGAGTTTCATATAATTTCTTAGCTTACAAATTTTTATTCGGTTAGAAAATCAAGACCGAAACGGTAAAGAGTTCTAATATTCCCCACCTGTTGCCCATTTCAATCGCCAATAGATAAGTGTGTATTTTGGATAAATATTTAAATATCTGAGCAAAGTGGGGACATTTTGACTACATTGCCTTTTTTCTATCTTTATTGTCTTTATAGAGATTGAAAGCCTAGCATATTTTTTTTTTTAGTTGGTATTTGGAAAGGGCAATTCTAGATATTTGTTAACTCCTTTTTTAAAGGCTAAAAAAATTCCTTTTCTTCGGTACTAAAAATTTAAGTAAAAACAATAAGATACGAATTATTTTAAAGAAATGTTCAAAATTGCCTTTTCCATAAATCATTTTGCCCTTTATTATTATTTTTAGACATGTTTTAACATCTGGTACCCAGGAGTTCAAAACACTATTCAATTTTCTTATGTTAGGTGTGGTGTTGTTTAGAGTAAAGTATGTTTCCATCTATTCTGTCGTTAAAATGCTGCATAAAATCCAAACATGATATGAATTTCGTGGAAATTGCTCTTTTAAGCAGTTGCTTTTTATGGCTTCTGTAAAGTTGTGTATAAAGCACAGGGCATAACATTTCAGTTCTAGCGGTACAAGCCAGGCTGACATTATTGCTCGCCATTATTTGCACAAAAATTAGAACAATTTTTAAAATTTTAACAGATGTAATTTAATGAGCTTTTAGTTGTCCAATTCTAAAAACTAAAATAGCACAAAATGCTTTAACTGGAAGCTATTTTTTGGAAACTCATTGAACATTCTTTTTCTGTGAAACTTCACCTACATATGACTGTATATCAGTGAAATGAACTTAAACTTGAATTCTGCCCACTTACTTGTTCATTAGCGATATTTACGGTAAACTTCATTAAAAAAAAATTTATACTCTATATCAAGTTCAAGAATTTTTTTCCTATAGAGGAAAATCCAAAGTGTCAAAAATAGGCAAGAGGTGTTAAACCCATCTGATGACATAGATTTCAGTCTGTTATTTTTATGTACCATATCTTCCCCCCTGCTTTATTAATCTTTCTTGTAAAATCTATAACTCTTGCTCATTAGTTTTAATATTTGTCTGCAAATTGGGGGGAAAGTATGATAGTTTTAAATACAATATTTTACAAAACAAAATTTACTTGCCAGTCCTAAATAATTGGGTGCCAATGATGAGCTGGCTAGTAAAAAGTTCACGCTTGATATGCACGTTTCAAATCTTAAGTTTTTGTTTGTTTTTTTATCATGCTATAATAGTAAAGGACCAAAGGTGAACATTTTTGTATTACTTTGTGAAAATATTGATTTATAGTTAGCAAAGATTTCAATGAAATCCTTTTTAACGATTTAGTTGCTTTAAATTTTGTGCAAAAAATATTAACATTTTGTTTTAAATAAATAGAAAAAAAATTTTTTTTTTAAATAAAAATCTAGTTTTTTCAAACCCTAATCTGAGCTAAAATAAATGGATTTTTTTTTTTCTCAAAGAATTTATTGTCTGGAACACTAAAAATTTTGAATGTGATTGTTGATTTTATGTTTTTTGTTATATGAATCTTTCACAGATAATTTTTCTGAAGTACTAAAACAAAACTTAAATAAAATTTTTCAATGAGATAAAATTTATTCTAGAAATGTTATGATTTCTTTTTAGAATCTATCATGAGTAGTTATAAATAACTTCTATTAAAAATCTAACTTCACAAAATAGTTACAATTATAATCAACTTCAAAGTTGAGCTAACACTTTCATTCTTATCTTACCGAGTGATTTAGGAAACAATGTCAAAAATTTCCTTCCTTGTTTTAAAAAATAAAAGATTTTGATGCATAGTTTGTTAGAGCATGCACTTACTAAATTCAGTTCATTCTAATTAGTTTTATTACTCTCTGTTTAAAGATTTTCAAGTCTGAGGTGTCAAATATGACGCAGAGGAATATGCCTCTGCCAACAGGCTGGCGAAGAGAAATCAGAAGACGAAAATCAGGAAAAACTGCTGGAAAACTTGACATCTATTTTTATGGGTACATAATTTATGAACTTGTGACTTATTTTTACTCCGTTATCCCTTTGATGTAGAATTCTGAGATGATTGTGCTCCGGAAAAACTCCGAAAATCCGAGGTTTAAAAGTTTCAAGAAATTATTGATCACATTTATGTATTAAAAAAAAATTATGTTTATTTCGAAATATTGGAACTCGAATTTATACTTGGCATCTCTTTCATTTGTAAATAATTTTTCTAGTAGAATAATAAATGTGATTAGAGATAAAAGTAAACTTATGCATAATTATTAATTTAAATTATGCTGCCTAAAATTTATTTAGAATTTCATGTTTTGAAAATATCAATGATTTAAATTTATAAAGACATTAATTTTTTGCAATAAGTAATTATGTAATGATTTTATTGAAGAAATTTTCAGGATTTTTGAGTTGGGCTCACAATCACCCCTGAGAATTTTTATGAAACATATTTTTCATACTTTTTCTATTTTGCATTAATTTAGGTCAAAATATACAAAATGTATATTATAAATTTTAATAATTTATGGTTATGAAACATAGCATAAATTACTGGTGTCTTTTTCTACTAATTTTCTTTCTAATTTATAATTATTAATTTAAATTATGCTGCCAAAAATTTATTTAGAATTTCATGTTTTGAAAATATCAATGATTTAAATTTATAAAGACATTAATTTTTTGCAATAAGTAATTATGTAATGATTTTATTGAAGACATTTTCAGGATTTTTGAGTTGGGCTCACAATCACCCCTGAGAATTTTTATTAAACATACTTTTTCTATTTTGCATTAATTTAGGTCAAAATATACAAAATGTATATTATAAATTTTTAATAATTTATGGTTATGAAACATAGCATAAATTACTGGTGTCTTTTTCTACGTAAAAGGTAAAATCTTTTAAATACAGCTCACTTCCAAACAATAATTTTTCAAATTTGCAGTTAATCAAATCTAAGAGATATAGTTATTCATCATTAAAATTTCTATAATTTACAAAATCAATTACTACTTTTCTGGAGTTTATATTTTAGTACAAATGTAATTGCAATACTCTAACAGATTTTTTAAGTAACTATTAGACTGTTTTTTATAAATAAAAATTACACAAATATATTTTTGCTTACATTTAGAGCGTCAGGAAAAAATATATATAAAAGGGACATTTGTGTCAAAGGGTTAATTTTGATGATGCAGGAAGCTTTCTCATAATCATTTTAAATGTTATAACAGGGCTCTCATGGGGCAGGTAAAACCTTGAATTGTCAGAGAATTTTATTTTGACTCTAAAAAGCTGGTAATAGTTTGGAGAAGTTACATTTTTTTACAAAAACCTAGAAAATTCCTACATCATATCTGGAAAATAACCAGTCTTAAAAACCTCAGTAACAGTAATCAGTTATTGAGATTTGAGTTAAATAATTCTATCAATTAAAATTAAATGGATCAATGTTAAAAGGGGGTATATAACTTTTACAAAAATAATTTTTTATTGGTTTTGGAACATCAATCACCGATCATCAAATACCATGTAGTTTTTTAGGCTGCCTAAAGAAGATAATCCAACAATTTGGAAGCAATTAAAACAATCTTTCCACGATTGACACCTTTTTTTTTCAAAAGTGCAGATTTGTTACATATTCCCTTTTAAAATTTACCGCTTCAATTGTTTGTTGCAGTTTAGTGAAACTTTAACATGTGTTCATTATCATTTAATGATTTTTTTTATTCTCAAAATCTAATATTTAATATTACAAATAAAATAAATCATAGTTTTCCAATGAAAAATTGCATGGCATAGATAAAATATGATCTGGTTTTACTTTGAAATTAAGTGGGAACCCTGTAGAAGTGAAATAATATTTTTCGTTTAAGCTAGTTAATTTTGCATCAAGCCTGATAAAATCTGATAGATGATGATTAATTTCAATTCAATACATAAATAATTTTAAAATAGTGATTTTTATTAATATATTTAACACTTGTTCTCCTTATTTTTGTAATTATTTTTATTTGACTGTATAATCCTGAAATTATTTGTTTCAATTTACATTTGAAATCTATCTTCGAAGGACTGTGCAGTGGCAAGTACAAGGCAATGCTACTAAAATTAGCAAGTATAATATATTAAAACAAAAAGAAACAGCAAGTCTATGCACAAATTTTCCTTCTGAATTGCCAGTTAAATATTTAATGTCATTTTAATTTTAATTCACTTTATGGATTAATCAATGGAGATCCGTGAAGTGGTAAGTCTGGGAGGGAGAAATAAAGCGTGTACATTAACAGGGTGCATAATGTTTTTAAAAAGTGCTTAAAGGTGCTTTTTCCATTGGATGTTTTTAAGAATTGCTTAATTTTCCCTTTTTCAAAATGAGATTTTTCATTTACCGTGTTGATTTTCATTACTAATTATGCAAAAAGACACAGTTCACATTGTTCTATTCAAAGTTTTCACAATTAGTTCAACCCCAATCTATTTCGGCGTATTGTCAGTCCGTAGCGTATGATAATGCCATTCATTTTACATGATTCAAAATTGCATGATTTTTGACAATTGTCAAAAACAATGCCTTTTTTTTTTTTTAACATTACTTTAAAAACGAGATAAAACTGTCAATTGTTAAAAACTTTCCAACCCTGCCTAATTATGATATTTTTTTAAAGTGCTTAAAAATATTTTTTGAGTGCTTAAAAGGTGCTTATTTTTTGTTGAATAATTTGGCTAGGCACCCTGATAATAATTTGGTATCATTTTTTAATTATTATATTTTTTTATATCATGTTACAAATTGTTATCATGCAAGGTGGGTGTCCTAGTATTATTAGGACAAACTTTAAGGCAAGTAGGGGCATCACAAGGATTCAAAATTGCACAGCAACCCATGGTTGGAAATGTCATAGGACAGGGGTGGCGAACCTTTATACACGAACGTGCCATTTTCTCTAAAAAATTGCTTAATGAGGTCATAGACGTGCCGTCAAATAATTTTAACTTCGCAATTATTGGGAAAATAATAATACTAAATGCTATCAACTCAAAACTCTTTATTTACATTGAAAAAAAATACATTTTGCAATGTCTCAGTTATACAAGTAATTCAACTTAAAGTAACATCAATGTGACTTCTGTTGTTGCAGATTAGATGATTAATAACTTATATTATGTTCTAAGATGTTAGTTTAAGCAGGATTGTTGATTTTTTTTGCTAGTTATTTATTGTTAGCTTGTTTTTTACGCTTATTAATTGTTTTTTAGTATTAATTTTTAATTTTTTTATTAATAATTGCTTAATATTTTGCTTGTTTTTTGTGAATTTTAATTTAATTGTTACATATGCTTCATAGCGTAATAACATTTGTGTAATAACAATTCATAGTGTAACAACAATTGNCTGATAATAATTTGGTATCATTTTTTAATTATTATATTTTTTTATATCATGTTACAAATTGTTATCATGCAAGGTTGGTGTCCTAGTATTATTAGGACAAACTTTAAGGCAAGTAGGGGGAATCACAAGGATTCAAAATTGCACAGCAACCCATGGTTGGAAATGTCATAGGATATAATATCTGTCAAGTAACATGACAGCTACAAGAAACAAAGAGACACAAGACTGAGATCATCTGAAATATTTATTAGTTTAAAAATTGCATGTGCTGTGGTAGAGGATATGTGAAAATGTCCCAAAAGATGTTCAAAGTTTCCACCATTGCTAGTGTGCCATCATCAGGCCATGGATTGGATGACTCCCTGAAATACAACTTGATTTTGTTGCATATCCGCCGCAGCACGGACAATTTTTGCAACCAGATTCATTTCATAATCCAAAGGCATTGCATACATAGCACTTTTTAGTGCATCCCAAAGAAAGAAATCTATCTTTAAATCAAGAAAGCTTGGTGGACCGGTTCCCTAGCCTATCTATCTTGTGAACAACAGCGCCTAGCGGTGGATGAAGACATTGTCGACCATGAGTTGCTATGCAAATTTTAATCCATGGGATGTTGCCTACTTCCTCATAAAGTTTGTCCCATTAATCCTGGTACACCCCATACATATATATACGTAAATAGTAATTTAAAACATGTAAACTAAAAGTTTTTATTTTTTTAGCCCTGATCAGAAAGTTTTTAGATCAAAGCGAAGTCTCCAGCTGTACTTAGAACAAACTCTTTCTCCATTTAAAATTACTGATTTTGATTTCTGTCTTCAGGACGAGGATAAAAATGTATCCATTTTAATAGGAAATGATTCTCAAATATCTCTTACTAAGTAAGTTTTATCAATTGGTATTGAATTTCTTCAAATATTTTTGGTTTAGCTCTCTGTTTAATAACTCACCACCACCATAGTTATTTCTGTATAGCAGTTATGATTTTATTTCATAAAAATTAAAAACTCGTAGTTGTCAACTCTCTTAGATTTTGTTGTTTTCCTTAAATCTCTTGTTTTAATCAAAACTTCTTCTTTAGTATTTTTAAAAATTGAAGAAATTGTGATAAAACAAAAAGAAAGAATCTTTAATTTATTTCTTGATGGAGAGTTTAAAAAAGTAGTGTAATAGTCTCTCTGAATTGGAAAATGTTGCATTTTTTCCATGGTTTATTTGTTTGCATTTTCAATGTGCCTTTAATTTACTTATTTCAAAATAAAAAGAAATAAAGGTTAACATATTAAAAGAAAAATAATTAAATTTTTTTTTTAAATTTATAATAATTTATATTATTAATTCTTTTATCTGTCTTTTATTTCATTATCATTTACAATTGAATAAAACTATAAAAACTTGATTTCACTTGACTTAATTAAAATCACCTATTATTTATAAAATGTATTGAAATATGTGTTTTTTTTAACATTAGAATTGTTTTCTTGTTTGTTTTTTTTTTTTTTCAAAATTTAATTTAAATTCCTGTTTGTTATTTAAATTCTTAAACTAAAATTTGGATGATGGTAAATTTTAGAATTGCTAATTTTAAATAAAATAAATTAGTTAATATTACTTACAAATTGAGAGAGCATTAAATAGAAGGTGAACTTCAATATAAAAATTTTTTTACTATATTTTATAACAGTAAGTTTACATATTCATTTTAAATCAAAGAATTTTATTAATATTTTTTATTGAGAGTGTTTAGTTTCTAAAATAAAGGGAACTTTTTTTTTTATTCTTCTTGATTTATTTTTAGATTTAGAAATTTATTATCTCTATTGTTCAAGAACGTGCAACTATCTAATTTAAACTTAATTACTTTAATGTTTAAAATTTCTAAGAACCAAAATCAAAAACTTTAAGGTGTTTAAATTTCAGTATAACATCGTTTTGTAAATTTTGTTTCCTTTTATTGATTATAAAATTCTGAAAAATTTTTCAATGTAAGTATTATCTTAAATATTGTGTCATAGTTTGCATAAAATTGTTCATTTTAATGGTTTTTCCATTTTGCACTGGCTATTTTAAAAGGTTCTATTATTGAACGTGTTTGTATATTGGTATCCTTGTTTAAACTTTCTGTGCTCAATTGTTTGCCATTAAAAAATATTTTTGAACATTTGTGAGCTTAAACTGCTGAAGGAAAAAAAAATTATGCAAATACCTTTTGAGAAACAGATAAAAAGTAAATTTACTAATGCTGAATTTCTAATTGTTTTAACATTTTCAAAATATTAAAGTTATGAATTAGTTTTTATGAATTTGTTACCTTTTGTTGTGACTATTAGTAGATGCATAGTAACTCGTGAAAGCCTTGTAATGAAATTAGTTGTTAGTATAACAGACTTAATACAAAGTGTGGTGCAGCTGATGCAGAATTCTAATACTATTTTGGGAACCAAAACATTGATCCAAAACTTTAACATCTAATAAAACTTTATTTTGTAAGTCTGTACTTTTTCCATGTGATTAAATTCTTACGTGTGTATTTATTAACGCACATTTTTTTATTTTTAATTGCAATTATCTGTAAAACAGTGTAACATAAAAGTACAAATATTTAAACAGTGGGGAAGGGGTGGGACACCTGCAATTTTGTTTAAAATAATAATTGTTTTTAATTTCTGACCCATTCTTCAGTTAGGATAACCCTGGCATTATACTTGTTTTCAATCATTTTAGATGCAAACTTATAAGAATTTGTGTGATAAAAAAAATCCATTTTAGAACACTAAATTTAAACTAACTATAAATCAAAATATTACCTATATTTTCAATACTTATTTTCTTTATTATTCAAAAATAATTGACTTATCACAATTGAAGTGATAAGTACATATCATGTCTGGAAGAATGTACCAACTTTCAGTTACAGTGCAAGTTGCATGTCAGAATTTTTATTTAGTTATAGTTTTTGCAAGATGTAATTAATGATGGATAAAATAAATGTTGTAATTCATAAGTACTTATTTCAAAAAGCATTTTTGCATTTCCTTAAATATTTTTAGAATTATGCATGTGTAAAAACTTTTAAAAATATCTCCCATTCCTTGATCACACAAAGAGAAATGAATTAGAGATTTACAATATTGTTAAAGTTAAGATGAAATTTTAAGAAATTGTTTTTTAAAATTATATCATATCTGTTACTTATGCTCTATAATGATTTAGAAGAGTGAAAATCAGAAAATTAAAATGTAAACCAAGCAAGTGGGAGATGAGGTAGTATTAGTGGGTTATGACAATAAAGATGGTAGTTGTGAGTTTTAATTACAGTAAAAAATATTGTAATTAATATCAAAATGTAGACTTTCTAATTATTAAATTCTGTTTGATCTGGGACTTGACAGTCTCCCCCATTTTTTGTTATTTTTCAAACATGTTTCTACATTTAACAAGTTAACATTACATATTCGTTTAAAAGAAAAAACAGAGAAGAATGTCTTTAAAGAAGAAGTGTCAGAAGAGAAAAGGTGTTTAAATTTGTACTTTTAACCCCTTGTAATTTCAATTCAAGATTCTAATTTGTAATTTCAGGATTAACCCCCCCCCCTCCCCAGTGCCATCGGCTTCCACAGAGGCGCTCATAGTTTTGTGTGCATTAGGGGAAAAAAGACACACTTTTCAATCTAAAAACTGTTTACTTTTACAAAAAAAGCAAGAAAGTATACAAAATTTAAAGTATAATAATGAAAAAATTTTTAGAAATTTGCTGTCGTGTGATATATCCTAAAACATGTTTGAACACATAAACTCTAATCATATAATTCACTCAGACATATTTGCACAAAAAATAAAAAGTTTACAAAAACAGAAAACTAAGTAGCAAACTAAAAAACGAAGTAAAAGTTAGTAAACTAAAAAAGCTTGTACTACTCGAAAGAAACACAAGCAATAATTGCAAGTCTGGGGTTTACTTTCCAGAAACTACTCTTTCTTTCCCCACCCCATCTCGACTGAAATCCTTTGAATATACTCTCAAGATCTTTCTATTGCACTCCAAAGCTGTGAGAGTAATTTTACTGATAGCAGCGTATGGCAATGCGTACTTCGGAAAGGCATCGACTTGGTGAATGGTATCTGTACACCCTGCGGCAGGCAAGGGGTTAATGAAGACTTCACATCTGGATATAGAAAATCTGAATACAATAAAGAACACTTGCAGAGCAAAGTTCAAATATTTATTGACCAGATAAATTATGCAATGTTAAGAAATAGGTGAAAACAATTTTAACATGAACTTTACAATCTCAAATATGTTAGCTGTTTAATTTCCTGTGCTTGTTTTTAGTTTTATTAATAAATGTTACTTTAAAATTAGACTAAATTGTCAAATTAAAGGAATATTCATCACAAAAATAATATTTTATACAATTGAAATTATTTAATAATCAAATTAATAAAAAATGGCATTTACAAAGTGTTTTTATTTTTGAGATTATTTTATTGACTATGTATTTTATAGCTATAACATGTACTAGTAATCATGCTACAGTAACCATTTTATCTTATTAAGGGGGGAAAAAAAGTTTTTTCACAGATCTTAATTTTAATTTATTCTATTTCTTGATTTTTTTCTAATTATCTATTCTAAATTTGATAATATATCTCCCCAGCTCTGATCAGGAAGCTGAAAAAGAAGTTTTTCGAAAAGATATTGAAGTTTCCAAAAACAGTTTATCACTTAATCAGAATACAGGTATTATTATACATCAAGCTCTGTTTTTCTTTTAATATTCAAGTTATGTCTATTTCCAATGCTATAAAATAATTTATGTTCAATTTTCCAAGTTTAATCTTTTATTTTTAGAAGTTCCATCTACCAATTATGAGACAATTTCTGATGTAAAAGATGAATTAAAATTAAAAAAGCTCGGTCAAGCAATTATTTCTTCAACAACCCAAGGTATTGTGTAATAGTATTTCTTTAGCGCCAGATGGCTCTACTTTTCAGCTCTGACAATTATCAATAACAGTATTATTTATCATGAAATCTAGCATTAGTTTTTTTTTCATTTCCTCTAACATTAATTTTATGCTGTAATATTGAAAAGTTTGCATTTCTTTGAAATATAAATATTTTCTAATATCACAAATTAGGCATAACGTTCACGAACTCAGTTTCACCTAACTTTCCCTATTTCTGTTCTTCTACGTTAACATTTTTTAACAATATTCTTCTTTAAGATTACTTTAATTGATTTAGTTTAATTGATTTAGTTAATTGATTTAGTTGCAATTACTTTAATTGATTTAGTTAGTGAACTATTTTAATTGATCTCAAATTTAGTCATCATGAAATAAATTTTTTTATCCATAATATCAAAATTTAAGAAAGACAAGAGAATAGCATCTTAGAAAAGAATATCAGAATTTTTAATGTCGTAGATTGCAGTGTCTAATATAGTGCTGTAAATAAAGTACCATTATAGTGTAATATAATAGGAGTCACTATAATGGTTTCTTTGTTGCAAAGTTTCAAAAGTTAGCTCTTAACCATATTTTATCTGTATACTTGAAAGATTGAACTTAAACCGGACTTAAGTGTACTTAAATTAGAGTATTGGGAGTAGCCAGTTTTCTTTTTGATTAATATTATATTTTGTACTTCTGTGTCAGTTTTCCTATCCGAGTCTTCTGTGAGAAACAAATTTATATTCATTTTTTTAAGGTTAGATCATGCACGAATTGTCTAACTGTTTAAAAACTGTTGCAGCTTGTAGGATGTGTAAATTTATTTATTACAAATACCAAATATTAAATATTCACTTTATAGTTTATACTGTGCTGTAGAAAACTGCTTACTTCAAATGATAAAAAAAATAATGAAACTTTTTTTAAAGATTTTGGTGTTGCAAATAAATAGAATTCTCTTACTAACAAAATCAGGAAGAAGTTGCTAGGACAGTTATGGATCAAAACTACTGTAAGTTTGGGGTTTTATTGAAAATCTCTACAATGTCTTGGTATTAAAAATATATTGGTGATGATAACAATAACTAAATTTTTGGAATTTTGAGGACAACTTAATAACCTTTTTTTTTTTCAATTTATGTTCATAGTATGAAAAAATCACACAAATATTATGTACAGTAGGGAACCGATTATCCGGAACGGTCGGGACCATCGCTATTCCGGATAACTGATTTTTCCGGTTTTCTGAATCGCTACAAAAAGCTGTTTTTTTTTTTATTGTTAAACCCAACTAAAAAAAAAAAAAAATTGGAAATAATCTTAAAAGTAAGAAAAAACGATTAAGTAATGCACTAATGATTATTTCCAAAATGATGGTAAGGTAAACATCTTTAAAAAAAGAAAGAAAAATCGTAAAATCTTATGAAGAAAAGAATTTTTTTTTTTTTAAGAATGGCGAGAAAATTTATCGAATTTCGTTCCAGTTTTTTGCTTTTCTGATTTCCGGATAACGGGTTCTGTACTGTATTATTTATTATATTAAATTATTCACAGGTACAAGTGGAATCATCAAGACAAGAACATCAGGCAAAAGAAGTCCTTATTTCAGATCTAGAAAGCAAAAGCTACTTGAATCAGTTCCTTGTTTTTTCAGGACTCTTTCAAAATGGGATCCACCTCGATCTCCTTACAATTTAATACAAGAGGACTTGTATCATGATCCGTGGAAAATGCTTGTAGCTACAATATGCTTACAAAAAACTACAGGTTTTCACCAATTTTAACACATTTATTAAATATTTAATGAATATATACTTATATTTTGGTAGATATACTATAGTCTCTGATTTACCATAACTATGCATATTGCTATGTGCTTCATAAAATTTTTACCGTGACTGAGCTTTGTTTCTCTAAATAGAATAAATAGCTTCGGGTTTGCTTTTTTTTTTCGTCAATAAACAGTTTTTAAAGGTGGTGATTTTTTGCCCTGCTTAAAAATAGCAAATAAGAAAGTCGTTTTTAATGTTTTATTTTATTTATTTATGCAGGATTTGATTAGTTTGTGACAATACTGACAACTCGTGAAGCTATTACCTCATTTAATAATCAGTTTAATAAAAATTGCTCTTTAAAACTTTTGAAGGGTTGCTTGTAAACTGCCATTATTACCCCTAAATATTTCTGTATTATTTTAAAAATAAAATTCAAACTAGAATGAAAAAATTTAAAACAGAGATGGTAATAACTTTAAAGTATCTCATTTTTATAACGTGAAAAAATTTTGCACAACGCTGGGTTGAAAAATAAGGAAAAATGTAAATTATTTTCTAGTAAAGCATGTGATATTTTTTAATAATTTGATCAATGAAAGTAGCTAAATGTTCTTTAAAAAATTTAATTGAAAAATTGTTTTCCTTTGGAAGTAATTATTAACCTTTTGCTTACGGCACTTAGCATGATGAAACCATTCTGGTCCACTTGCTGCACCAGCCGTAAGCAAAGGGTTAAAAAGCCTAAAGAAATACCTGATGCAGCTCACTTTTAAAACTATATAAATTATTAGCTGCTTAAACTTTCACATACTACTTATTTGAATTGCAATAATAATTTGGCAACTGTAATTTAACTCACCAATTTATTGAAAATAGTAGACTTAAAAAACTGTGTTAATAATATTTATGATAGGATAAAAGTTTGTATTAAAAATATTAGGTTTTTTTTTTTATATTGCATGGTGCGTAGCGTTTTTAAAAAGTTCTTATAGAGGGGTTTTTCTATTTTCGTTTTTTTAAAAGCCCTTAAAGGTGCTTTTTTCATTGGGTGTTTTTAAAAAGTGCTTAATTTTTCCTTTTTCAAAAATGAGATTTTTTTTTACTATGTCCATTTTTGCCACGTTTTATGCTAAAGCCTGCTTTTCACATTGTTCTATTCAACGTTTTCACAATTCATTCAATCCCAATCTATTTCAGCGTACCTTAGTTCATCGCGTATAAAAGCCCCAATCATTTTACATGTTTGATGAAATACTTGCGAGTTCGCATGAGCGTCTACTGAGCTGACTTCGGTAAGCTTATTGCAATCTCTCATTGTGCGACTCTGCTGCATTTTGCAAGATATCCTCAATTTCAAGCTTTATTTTCCACCTTCTGATATCAAACAGAAAAATCTCTTGATGATTTTATAATGGCTAATATAATCAAGAGAGATGGCTAATATAATAAGAGTTCTTTGTCAGAAACTAGTTATTTTATCATGATCATGTTAGTCTATGAGAATTATATGTGTAAAACAAATTTACCAATTATGAATGATAAAACTATTTTAAATAAATAAACAATCGTGTTTTGTTTAAGTTTGAATTTAATTTTATATCATAAAAATTAGTTAGCTTTAAAAGATGAGAAGAGGTTTGTTTGTTTGAGATGCTTGTTTTTTGTAAAATATCTTTATTTTTCTAATTTAATTTTCAATTCCTAAAGCAAATCCTTGATAGTATCATCTTTAGTGCACTCTGACAGCAACATGAGGTTGCATCGTCAAAAAGAACTCTTAAAAGGAGCCTCACACAAATATTTTGTATAGATTTTAATCTATTTATTTGTTTTGATATTTTTTCGTGTTTCCATAATTCCGCATTTGGTGCTGATGTATTAATGGTCTCTCCTAAAGGTTTTCATCGACACAAAGCCTATGGAGAAAATTCTGTGCCTCCCAAAAGTGATACCAAATCGAGGTGGTCTTTCCATCTCTGGTTAGTTTCACTCTATTTTGATATTATTGGAGGATATCCTATTGATCCTATTGATATTTCACTCTATTTTGATATTACACTCTATTGGAGGTTTCACTCTGTTTTGAAATTATTAGGTTTCATATAATGTTAGATGAAGGTGAAGTTCAAAATTATTTATTCAAAGAGTGACACTGAAGAGTTGAATTTTCTATATTGATTTACAATGCTTTAGTTCATTTAAAACTGCTCACTAATTAAATGGACATATATTTGTTTCAAAATTATATAACTATTTTTTGTGACCATTTTCCACGATCTCTGCAACAATTTTAAACTCTGCATTGAAAGTAACATTCCTATAAACTGTAAATTAATTTATTTTATTTCAGGAAAGGCTGTTAAAAAGGTTATATCACAATTTTTTGATAAATTTCCCACTCCTCAAGTTTTAGTAAAGTCACAACCTTCAGACATCATAAGTATTTTACAACCTCTTGGTCTGCAAGAAAAGAAATCGAAAATACTTTTGCGCTTTTCTGGTAAATACAAATAAATCATTCAGCATTAAGTTTTGTGCTGATTGTGAAACTTATTTTAATTAGAATTCCTTTTTCAGAGGAATACCTGAAAAAGCAATGGAAATACCCCATTGAACTGCATGGAATAGGGAAATATGGAAATGACTCATACAGAATCTTTTGTGTTAATGAGTGGAAGCAAGTGAGTTTTATTTTTAGTTTTTACATCGATTAATTCAGAAATTTTGTTGTTTGTGAGCTTATTATTCTGGTCGCAGCTCAATATGTGTGTTTAAGAATATGGACACAACTCAAAAAACATGGATAGATAAATAGGAAATTTTTTGAGCTGTGTCCATTTTCTTAGACATGCATTTTGAGGTTTTGCTATTTTCTTAAACACGCATACTGGCGTTCAAAATAAAAAGTTTAACAACAATATACTTATTTTGTTAGCGCTGAAATTTTTTTATTGCAAACTTTAAAAAAGAAGATTGTGTGTTTTGTTGAGGGTTGGTAGCAGTTGTATGTTATGACCGAGAAAAAGTTAATCTTTTTTTTCTGTTTAGTATGCATTATTTTATAAAACATTGAATTTAAAGAGAAAATTGAGCACTTGACCTCCATAGTACTAGTAAACTACTAAAATAATTGCAATTGTGAAAGGCTATTTGATCTGGAAACCTCTCCTTTTTCATTTGAACTGAATTTCCTGCCAGCAAAAAGGGTTTAAAAGAAGTGAAATTTGTCTTCTTTTTTTTTTACAATTTTGTATGTATTATTTTATAAAATCATTAATTTAAAACAAGCACTTGACCTCAGTTAACCACAAAAGAATTGGCCATTGTAAAAAACTATTTGATTTAGAAACCCCTTCTTTTTCTATTGAACTGAATTTTCTGCCAACAAAGGGGATTAAAAGAAGTGAAATGTTATGAAAAAGAACAAATTTGTTTTCTTTCTTTTAACAATTTAGTATGTACTTTTGTATAAAATCATTAATTCTAAACAAACATTTAAAACAAGCATTTGACCTCATTAATCCACTAAAGAATTGGCAATTGTGAAAAAGAATTCAGTTTTATTCTACCTCATTTTTCTGTTGAACTAAACATCATGCCCACTAAAAGAATGACATGATATGACAGAAAACAAGTTAGTTCCTTTCTTTAAACAGTTTAGTGCATATTAACTTTTAAAAACATTAATTCTAAAGAAAATATTAAAACTAATAATGACTACCCATAACCACAAAAAAATTGCAGCAGCAAATTTTGTATTAAACATTCATTTTAAAAGTGTCTCTGTTATTTTAATAACATTCATTCTCAGTTTTAAAATAATATGGTAAAAAGCAAACAATTTTCAGTTAAACAATTTTTTTTAAAAATGCGCGTTCTTGTCATGTTTTGATCTACTTTTAACTCTTTGATTTCAATTGTCAATTCAATTTGACTCCAACTCAAATGGAGTTAAATTGATTAAGAAAGTTAAATAGCACTTAGGAGAAATTCCCTAAAATTGGAAAGTTTCCAAAAAGAATGGATTTGTAAATTATGATGTGAACTTTGAATAGAAAATGTTATAAAAGAAACTCTTTCATTTATAGCTATTAGTTTGAGACCTTCCTTTAAAAAATAAAAAAAATTCAGAATTTATATATAAACTAGAAAATTTTTTTATCCCTTTCATATATTAAAGAAAATTTCTAAATGGACAATTAAAGGTGTTTGATGTAAAGAGTATCAGGTTTCTGTGGTTGTTAATCAATTGTTTTAGTATAATTTTTCAATTAATACCAAAATTTATGATTCTTTAAAACATTGTTAATATGCTCGTGCTTTATGTCTCTGGTAGATTAATATCTATATTGTGTGTGTTTGCCAGATTCTTCTCTTTAAAATAAAATTCTTTATTTTTGTGCTTCCAGGTTGTACCAAAGGACCACATGCTTGAAAAGTATCATCAGTGGTTAATGAATCAATCTTCTGAATCATAATAATTTGTTTTTAATTTCCTATAATTTTTTTTAAAATTCCATTTCAACATCAAATCATGCATGCAACACTTTAAATTATCCAATAAGTTGTATTTTATAATTTTTCATAAATTATTTTTTATTGAAAACATTTGTAGAGAATATTTTACTATTGCTTTTTTTGATGTGTCTGANTAATTTTAACTATTTATTTTAAAAAAATCATGGAAAATCATAGAGTTAGGTCACCGAAAAATTTAATTTTTAAAATGGATTCCCCCCCCCCATTTCACGATGTTCCGAATATCTAAATTTGTAACAAAATCCCCCACTCACAGTCATATTTTATTAAAATATAAAATGTTTTTATCATATTCTGTAAAAATTATGGTGTTCTTTCAAAAAATGAAAGAAAAAACATCATTTCTAGAACAAATTATCTTTTAAAACTTCTGTGATTTCAGAATTTTTATCATTATTTATTTATTTTTTATCAATTTAAATTTCAAGCCAGTCATTGGCGAATTTTTTTATTCCAAAATGAGAACAGAAAAATCCGGAGTATTTCTTTCCTTTCCGTTGGACAAGAAAAGCATCTTTAGACTATAATTCTGCTGAAAAAAAGAAAATTATTTGCTTTTGTATTTTTTTTTCACTTATTTTATTGCTTCAACTTTTTCTTTCTTCTGTTTTTTAAATTTAAAATCTATGAAGATGCAGAGTATAACAGTTTTGGTTATACCTATCATTTCAATTAATGTTATCATAATGCTTTTTTAATTTATTGTTTTGTTTTTGTCGGGAGAAAATAGTAACTTCGTTAGGTCATGAAAAGCTCTTGGAATTAGCCATGGATTTCAAAATCTAAAATGTAGCAGGTGCATTTTCTTAAACATGCATACTGGTGTTCAAAATAAAAAGTTTAACAACAATATACTTATTTTGTTAGCGCTGAATTTTTTTATTGCAAACTTTAAAAAAAGAGATTGTGTGTTTTGTTGGGGGTTGGTAGCAGTTGTATGTTATGACCGAGGAAAAGTTAATCTTTTTTTTTTCCTGTTTAGTATGCATTATTTTATAAAATGTTGAATTTAAAGAGAAAATTAAAACAAAGACTTGACTTCAGTAAACTACAAAAATAATTGCAATTGTGAAAAATTAATTGATTTAGAAACCTCTCCTTTTTCTATTGAACAGAATTTCCTGCCAACAAAAGGGATTAAGAGAAGTGAAATGTTATGACAAAGAACAAATTTGTCTTCTTTCATTTTGCAATTTAGTATGTGCTATTTTTTATAAAATCATTAATTCTAAACAGACATTTAAAACAAGCATTTGACCTTAGTTATCCACAAAAGAAAAACAATTCGGCTTAACTCTACCTCATTTTTCTGTTGTACCAAAAATCTTGCCCACAAAAGGAGTGACATGCGATGATATGATAGTATCCTTTCTTTAAACAGTTTAGTGCATACTGACTTTAAAAACCATTAATTCTAAAGAAAATATTAGAACCAACATTTGACTACCGTTAACCACACAAAAATTGCAGTGGTAAATTTTGTATTAAACATTCATTTTAAAAGTATCTCTGTTATTTTAATAACATTCATTCTCAGTTTTAAAATAATATGGTAAAAAGAAAACAATTTTCAGTTAAACAATATTTTTAAAAATGTGCTTTCTTGTCATGTTTTGAGCTACATTAACTCTTTGATTTCAATTGTTTCACGCATATGAGACAGATTTGTGTGTTTTTGTATTTAACTCTATAAATTGAACTTCACTGGTTGATGTTTTGGTTTTGTAATCAACAGTTCATTTGTTCATAACTTGGTAAGACGGGATGAAGAGGAAAGAGGGTGGAATTTCTAGATTCAACACAAATGGAGTTAAAAGTAGTAAATTCCCTAAAATTGGATAGTTTCCAAAAAGAATGGATTTGTAAATTATGATGTGAACTTTGAATAGAAAATGTTATAAAAGAAACTCTTTCATTTATAGCTATTAGTTTGAGACCTTCCTTAAAAAAAAAATATCCAGAATTTATATATAAACTAGAAAATTTTTCATCCCTTTTATATTTTAAAGAAAATTTCTAAATGGACAGTTAAAGGTGTTTGATGTAAAGAGTATCAGGTTTCTGTGGTTGCTAATCAATTGTTTTAGTATAATTTTTCAATTAATACCAAAAATTGTGATTCTTTAAAACATTGTTAATATGCTCGTGCTTTATGTCTCTGTTGTTATTATATCTATATTGTTTGTGTTTGCTAGATTCTTCTCTTTAAAATAAAATTCTTTATTTGTGTGCTTCCAGGTTGTACCAAAGGACCACATGCTTGAAAAGTATCATCAGTGGTTGATGAATCAATCTTCTGAATCATAATAATTTGTTTTTAAATTTCCTATAATTTTTTTTAAAATTCCATTTCAACATCAAATCATGCATGCAACACTTTAAATTATCCAATAAGTTGTATTTTATAATTTTTCATAAATTATTTTTTATTGGAAAACATTTGTAGATAATATTTTACTATTGCTTTTTTGAATGTGTCTGAATTACAAATATTATTTTAATGCATCCAACAAGTTGTATTTTAGAATTTTTCATACATTATTTTTTATTAGAAAACATTTGTAGATAATATTTTACTATTGCTTTTTTGAATGTGTGTGAATTACAAATATTATTTTAATGCATTTTATTATAAAGCAACATTTCTTCTGTACAAAGAATAATTGTTATATCCTTAAATGTAAAATATTGTAATCACTTTCTATTTATTACATAATAAAATTGACACCATACTTAATAATTTACTATCAATTGTAAATTTTATTGCTTTATAAAATTGATATTATACTTAATAATTAAGGTATGATTGCCACACCTTAGAGAAAAAATCTGGTTAAAGACTATGTGTATGAGCTGCTTGCGCAATCGGGCATTGAATTTATGTGCGATCCCATGCGGCATAATCCATCCAGTAGACGACCAGTATTCTTCCACATGATCCATTAGACGTCTTATAAGTAGCAGGGTGCGTAGCGTTTTTTAAAAGCCCTTAAAGGTGCTTATTTCATTGGGTGCTTTTAAAAAGTGCTTAATTTTCCCTTTTCTAAAATGAGATTTTTCCTTTACCATGTTGATTTTTGCTACAAATTATGCAGAAAGACACATTGTTCAACTCAACGTTTTCACAATTAATTCAACCCCAAACTATTTCGGCGCATCATCAGTCCATAGCGTATGAAAACGCCATTCGATTTACTTGATTCAAAAAGTCTAACAATTGTCAGAAACAATGCCAAAAGGTTTGTTTTTTTCACATGACGATTAGAACCAGATAAAACCATCAATTCTCAAAAACTTTTCAACCTTACCTAATTATGATATTTTTTTAAAGTGCTTAGAAATATTATTTGAGTGCTTAAAAGGTGCTTATTTTTTGTTGAATAATTTGGCTACGCACCCTGAATAACTATGCTAGACGTAATGTGGATAAAACACACAGTGGACCTTAGGAAATGTCTATGAAACAACAATAAAAAAACAACGTCCCTTAGAATGTTTCTTGTAGCGTAGTCAAAAATTAGACATAGGATTAAAGCGAAATAAATAGCTTGATGAATAAACATTTAACAAATACACTATTTGAAATGTTTACATAATATTTACTTTCCAAGTGAGTGCAAACTACACGCTTTTAGTTCTTTTTTTCTTTTCCCGATAAAAATGATTGTTATTGGTGTTCTAAAAGCTTCAATGTTGAGAGTAGATTAACGTACTACTGAGTCCAAGTATTTTTCGAGTTTAATGCGATAACTGAGTAATTTACTATTTTAATTTATTTGAGATGCATCATTTGAGCTAATATACTATTTCATTGAGTTAATTATTACAAAAATTATCTCCGTTAAGAGTCTATTGTTCGTCTCTATTCTTTATTTGTCACCAAATAAAGTGTTTTGTGATTACCTCTTGATATTCTGATTCAATGTCTACCTAATTTAGGAATATCTGGTGTTCATGACGGTACTGTTAAATCTGCTATTAAAGAAAATCGACATTTTTTTAAAAATTAATTAGAGTGAAATCTAGTTCTTTATTCAGAATATAGCTTCTGAAGACATTGAGGAGTTAAAGAAAGCTTGAGTATATATTATCAAAGATTATTCTCCGATGCTTGCAATGATTTTGATATTGATGGGTCTAATTTAAACAGTGATAACTAGTTAATTAAACTCATTGAACATTCATAAGCGAACTTATTGATAGATACTGAAATGAAAATCAGAGACAATCTTAATGTTAGTTAAGTTGATGAAGCAACATGCCGAGTTGAATTTGATATATCAGAAACATATATTGATCGCTGGCGTCTTTTAAAGCAGAAACTTATAAAATTTGCCAATTCTGAGAAAGAAGATTCTATATTTGTCAAGAAATACCTTGTTACATTATCCTAAAATTTAACTTCCAGTTTTTAATATAGATATCAGAAACTGGTTAGGTTTTGGGGGATAATTTCAAAAAGTTGATAAAGATCCCGATTTGGATAATCGTGATACATTTTCAGATGTATCACAAGCCATGGAGAAAAGAAGCATTTCTAAAAGTTAATTTAGTTTTCCTCTTGATGGAAAAGCTATTGGCCAACTCAAAAGTAGACTTATAAGAAAGGAGCTATTGTTTCAAGTTTATGTGAGAGATCTACTTTCTTTTGTCCTTCAAAAAGATTGCAATGAAAGAAAACTGCTAATAGAGCTCTATGGTTTATTAGAGACTAAATTATGTGTGTTGGAGACCTTAGGCGTAACTGGATATAAGTGTGCATCCTTGACAATCTGGAAAAAAGAATCTGTAAAAGTTCATGTTAACAATATGTAAATTTTATATTAAAATATTTTGTGTTGTATCCAGTTTTATTGTGAATATTATTTAGAGATAAAACTAAAAATATTTTTAGGCTTTTGATTTGTAATTTAATTTTAAAATAATTACTTCCAGAAGTATGATCACATTAAGTTAATTATATTCACTAATTCTATTGACTTCAGTCTAGATAAATAACCAAATGTTAAAAAAAAAAAATTTAGTTCATGAAATCAAATAGTCAATAAATATCATCTTTTAAGCAATTTTTACTCATTCAACTCAAACTGTGTATAAATCTTTTAATGTTCATTTTATCAACTAAAATATTATTATTATATATTATTAAGCATACATTATTAATTAGCAGATCAGGAATATTTCCCGCGAATTACTATGAGATGTCATGCTTGGATACGCTATGGATCAAATTATCCGTATCTTATCCACGTAAAAGCTATATCAGGTGGAGGATTGTTGAACTTCTACTGGGCCTTCCATGGATCAAATATAGATGGGCTTGTGGATATCCACCAGATGACTATAGACCTCTGTGGATGTTGACGACGACGTATAGTGAACATCCACTCAATGATTGAGTGTAAACAATAACAAGCCAAACTTCCTAAAAACAATAAATTTCATCCCTCCGTTAATATTATGCTTGAGAGGTGATGTGCGAACAGGCTTAATGTTTTAGAAAGTTTTATTATTATGATTTTTATTTAAACTTCCGCGTAATTTTACCATTTATAAGAATTTTCTGTAATTTATAAATTCTAACAGCTCATGTGTCTAAAACAAAATTAACATCACAGCATAAATAAATAAGGTTAGCCTTAATAAATAATTAAAGCAAAGTATAACCTTAATAGATAATTAAGATTAATATGTAAGGTTAGTCGCGTTTTAAATGTTATTTGGCTGTATTTGTATAAAATAGCACCTTTTGTTATTTTTTGCGTAGTCTTCAGAATTAATTCTTACGACAAATTTTAGGCGCTATAGCGTCATCAGCACTTAGCTTTACACGGTCAACCATCCATATTGAAACGCATGCTGTAAGAATGCTTCATTATAGTTTGTTTGTAGGAAGAACTCCCCTCGCTGTGAAATCTACTTCCTAGTCTGCTGTTATGGAAAAAAGAAATAACGCATTTCAAAAAGAGGAGCTTCTTTTTTCTAGGATTCCCTTTTTCCCGTCCACTCGAGCCAAAACTTGCTTTAAATATTGACTTAACATAGTTAAACCTCGTCATAGTCACCGCCATAACTCCAGACGAACCCAATTTCTAAGTATTTCCGTGTGTCTTATACCGTAATTCACCTATTCTTTCTGCATTCAGATCGGGTACTTCACCAATGAGGTTCCGTTTGTCTACGAAAATATAGCATACAATCTAAATGGCCCTTTTCGGGTGGGAGTAGAGAACTGCCCAATGGGGTATTGGCTACGGTCTGGGAAACATCCCTGAGGATGATCCGAAGACCTGCCATCCCGATTTTGATCCTCTGCAGAGGGGATGGCTCCCCTGCTTCGGTAGCTCCCGCCGACCTGCTCGCGAAGTCGTGCGCCTTACCGTAGAACAGTTTAAAGTACCGGTATCACACACCCTCAGTCTCTACGCAGGCTGATCAAAGTGGTCACGCTTACTGATTGCAGCCAGTGATGATAAACTTCGGTGTCATACTGGGAACCATGCCCTTACGATCAGTCCACTGCGGGACCACAATGTATGTAAAAAAAGAATCACACATGCAAATTTTGAGACATTTTTTTTTTTTTTGATANGAAAGAGTTATCGCTATTTTTGTGATTTTTCCTTAATTTATGATAACCAGTGTAGTTAAACCTCGTCATAGTCGCCGCTATAACTCCCAGACGAACCCAGTTTCTAGGTATTTCCATGTGTCTTATACCGTAAATCAGCTATTTTTTATGCATTCAAATCGGGTACTTCACCAATGAGGTTCCATTTGCCTACGAAAAAATTTAATACAATATGCAAATGGCCCTATTTGGGTGGGAGTAGAGTTTTTTTTTTCGGGTGGAACAAAAATGGTTTGAAGAATTTTTTAAAAAAGGATTCACAATGCAGGTAGGTAGAAACTTTATTTAAGTCGCACCAGAACTGACCAATGGGGTATTGGCGACTGTCTGGGAAACATACTTGAGGATTATCCGAAGACCTGCCATTCCGATTTTGATCCTCAGCAGAGAGGATGGCTC
This sequence comes from Parasteatoda tepidariorum, assembly GCF_043381705.1. Classification (NCBI taxonomy): domain Eukaryota; kingdom Metazoa; phylum Arthropoda; class Arachnida; order Araneae; family Theridiidae; genus Parasteatoda; species Parasteatoda tepidariorum. The sequence goes on along the minus strand of NC_092207.1, from coordinate 11,306,802 downwards.
CCCTGCTCGCGAAGTCGAGAATTACACTTCGTACTGCTCTACAAAGGCTGATCAAAGTGGTCACCCATCAGCTTAATGACGGCAGCCAGTGATGATTGACCTCGTGTCATACTGGAAACCGTATCGACACGTGTAGATCCTTACGATCTGTCCACTGCGGGACCACAATGCATGCAAAAAAGGAATCACATATGCAAATTCTGAGAAATGATTGAGAACCTAATTTTTGGGCTTTTGATGGGAATGTACTTCACTGTGTGGTAAAATGATCGCATACAGTGCGATTGCTCCTTTAATAACACTTTTGATGAGAAATCATGCTTCAAAGCGCTAGTCAGAATATAACTTCAGCAAATGTATCCCTGGAACAAAAACAGTAGTACTACAACTAAACGATTATCTAGAAGAATGACAGTGCTTGAAAATTTGTTTTCATTTAACAAAATTTTGAAAAGGAAGGAATTGTAGCGGTCTGAACTTTTTCTTTGCAGCAAGTTATTGAAATCAATTGATTTTTAAAGTGCAAATTAAATCATTTACAATGGATTTCTCTCATGGAAGCTGCACATCTACTTTGTTTGCTAAAGATGTTGATAATATGTTGCCTTTCACGAAACAATCATCTTGGAACTTTGCTGCCGTCGATAATCCGAGAAAACACACTACGTAAAAAACACCTTTTTTTTGCGAGAAATATAATCCTTATACGAAATATTGAAACGTTATTACAGCATTCATAACTAAAAAACAATCAATGTGTCTCATATTAGATAAATAAGATTATTTCTGTTAAGTATGTTTTATAAGCAGGGATCTATAAAAGTTAAAAATTTCTGGAAGCCATGACGAAATTTAATGAACCAGTTGACCAAAATAATTGGATTTACAAGTTGAAAAAAGAAAGGTTAAAATTTACTTAAATATTGGAAGCCTCAAACAGGGGCAGAAGATTTGTAGATTCCTGTTCATATATTTATATGTTAATTAAGGAACATCAGAAGTAATGTTATTTTGCTAATGTAAATGCTGAACAAATTATATTTCTGTAAACATGTACTTCAAATTGGTTAGCTTCAATTTACTGAACTGTGTTATAAATATCTTTATCTACATTTGAAATTTATGGGACTGTTTCCAAAATACTCATAGACAGTAGCCTATGAAGGAAGTACCCCAAAGAAAATCATTGAAGGGAATCAGGGAGATTTCCGTATTGTGATCTGTGGCAGAATTATCGTCAAGTCTTGGCAATGGCCCCTCTGAAACTAAAAAAAAAAAAAAAAACTTCACAGAAAGGGTATAACTCGCAGTCACCCCCGTGCAAACATCTACATGTTTTTTTTTAAAAAATTTGCAAGTTTAAAATCAGATACGGAAATATCCCCGGGAATCAATTGGAAGGGAATAACGTGTAGCTATCCGCAAGTTTTTTTTTTCATTTAATATTTTAAATCTATTTTGGTGTCTTTTTGATTGTAGCTGGCGTGACAGATCACGTTGCAGAAATATCTGCAAATGTGTACATCTATTTAAACTGGCCAGTGACATTTTTTTTCGTGGGCAAAATTCTTATTTGTAAAATTCACAATGAAAATGTACCTCTATCTTTATTAGTTAGAGATGCATCTACTTTGCTATTACTGTATACAATGTTTAGCAAATTTTTTTTTATTGTCAACTTATTGTTGTCTAATTAAGATTAACCCTTTCAGATTAGTGTTGGTTGGGGGTATTTTTTTTTTTTTTTTAATTCCATTCTCTGTCATAATTTCTTTTCTTGTTTTCATTGCAGAAGACATCTTCAGACTTTCATTTGGGAAAAAAGTTCTTGAGAAAGTTGAAATATTAAAAATGTTGAATTTAAAAAGCTAACAAAGAATAAAGCTTAGTTTATGAAAGTATAACGTAGAGTATAACATGAAAAAGTAATAGTAAAAAAAATTGAAAGTTTATGTCGTTAAGTTAGAAAATTATTTTAAGGCGTGTTTATTTATAAAAACATTTGTTTACGAAATATTGAATGTCTTTTTTTTTTTTTCTTCATTAAGTTATTATATTTTAATAAAATGTTTAAGCAATTTTGGGATCGAAAATTTTGCAAAGAAATTGAAAAATAACATGTATTACACTATGTATTTAACATATTTAAACAGTAACTAACAGCAGTCATAAAATTTACAAATTATATTCACAACGTTACCCTTAAATCCTGTAGAATTAAATTGTGTTAACCATTTTCAGACATCCAATTGTAACCGGTTCTTCAGTTTTGGGCATTGCTTATGACAAAGGCGTAATGATCTGTGCTGATACTATGGGTAGTTATGGATCTTTGGCTCGGTACTTTGACTGTCCACGAGTTTTGCAAGTAAATAAGCAAATTATCTTAGGAGCTGAAGGAGATTATGCAGATTTCCAATACCTTACTGGTGTTATTGAACAACAAATGTGAGTAATGCAGAATTCACAAACATATTCAAAATACATTATTTTGAACTATGCAATATTAGGTTTCATTCAAAAATACTTTTTTTGACGTTTTGAGCAATTGTTTTGTTTTTAATGCATAGATATATTATATTTTATGTAAGCAAGTATGTATATGTAATATATATGTAAGCAAATATTCCGCAAAATATTATTTGGAAAAGTTTTTTTTTGGGGAGGGGGGGAAATTTGAGTAGATTTAATAAAGAATAATATAAAATTGTAATTTTTACAATACATTATTAGAAATTGTTTTTACGCATATTTATTACGTTTAAAACTTGTTAATTTATGTCATGAAGAAGTAAAAAATGGGAAAGCAAAATTTGAAGAATTGAAACTAGATTTCTTTATTCTGAAACATGAGTTTGTATGTGAATATTGAATAACTTATATATTGAATAATTTAAATGTTGATTATTGAAATATGATATCATTTAGACACAGACCAAAGCACAACATAACTGATTTGTTATGCGTACCTGATTTTCGAATAATTTTTCCCCCAACCACTTTCGAAAACGGAATTAAATATCGCAGTCCTATTAAATTTAAAATTCACTTGTTTTGCAGTAATTTCTTTTGACAACATAAAACACACATTTCATGATTAAAAAAACTGCAAATCTATATCAAATGTTAGCCCCCAAGGTAACAGTTTTTTTTTTACCAGCCTGTTGCAAATTTCTTAAAAATATAGCAATATATACTATTATTTTACAATGCTAAATGTGTTTTGTTACATATCTGCTGCAGTGCTCTAAAAAATAAAGCAATGTATACACATTGAAGTTTCTCATTAACAAAATCCTGTTTCTATCCTTCAAAATAACTTAAAATCCTACCCATCTTTAATCATCATTTTATTAAATTCTCAGCAATATAAAATTGAGCTTACAGTCATATAAAATTTTTTCACTTACTATAAATTTACTTCTCAACACAAAAAGCAGCAATGTCAACATTGCAGGGTTCTATTTAAAACAAAACATGCCCCGGACTAAAAATTATAGTCTTGCACTCATGTTGTACTAATTTTTTGCTCATGTCTTTAAAATTAATTTGAACTTTCTTAGTTTTTCCCGTCAATGTAGATGGATTTAAAAAAATATCCAGGTAATTCTTTAACCTTAAAAAACATCAGTGCAGTGCTTCAATAATATCAATTTTCCTACTAAACGATTTAAGGATATTCTTTAATGGTTTTCTGCTATTTTGTATTATTGCATTTAATCTTAATATTTAATTTATCTTTTCTCATAAACTGTAAGTTTTTTTAAAATTTTTTTATGGCCAAACCACAAGTACTTCTCGAAACAGTAAATATTTTGATTAAAAAATGTTGCTTATATTTATCTGTATAATTTAAATTAGAAATATCAATTTAAATTCTGGAATTTCTGTCAGTATTTTATTTCATCATTTTTGTGTGTTTGTAATTCTTCTATGTCAAAAGCTATTTTTGTTCAGTATATTATCATTTATTATTTCAGAATTGATGAAGAGTGCTTAAATGATGGATTTATTTTAAAACCAAAGTCTTTATATACTTGGCTAACTAGAGCTTTATATAACAGGTACCCAAATGTCTTCTTGTTCTCATGTGTTACAAAGTTCTTACTTTAGTTTTTTTTTCCCCTAAGTGTTTAATTATTTTTTGCAAGTATTGCACACCTATCTTAGAGATCGGTGAAAACCTCTACATAGCTGCCAACTCTACTAGATTTTCCAGTAGACTACTGGATTTCGTCAATTTGTCTTGATCTACTAATGTTGTTTGTACATTTTAAAAAATTCTCTAAAATTGAGTAAGTTTCATAAAAATATTTCTATTGAAATAGAATTTTTATACAGATTATTGCTTGAATATTTAAATAAGTATTACTAATACATAAACATACAAACCTCATTTATAGAAATCAGTTCAAACTTTTTTTGTCTAAAATGTATATTTTTATTCAGAACTTTCTTTTTAAATTACTTAAAAAAACTTTTAACTATCTTTGATGAATTAATTATTGTTAATATTTGAAATGATGAGTAAACATAATACATGATATTTCAATTTCTTTTAATATTAATCATAACTGAAAAATATTGCAGTTTTTCTGTTTTGATTTATTTAAAAATCCCAAAAATTCCCCATGGGTAAAATATTTAGTACATTTTGCAGCAATTATCATAAAATTTGCAGTATTTCGTAAAATCTACTGGATTTTTCCATATCCATGTTGGCAGCTAGGTCTCTAGATTGAAAACTTAGTTTCACTGCTGTTTTGGAAGTTAACACTTTTTTTTGTGTGTGTGCTTCTTAAATTTTGCAATTAAAAATGTGAAGGCACAAATTAACATTTATGAGAAATTAAAAAAAAAAAAATTATATAGATTTGATTATGTTAAAATCCCAACTTGTGATTGGCTTTATTTTTAATATTTCCTTATTAATAAAGTATACCTACTAAAATTATAGAAGCATATAGAAATTTTTCACGAATTAACAATATTGCAAGAATGATTAATGAATGAATTTATTATTTTTAAAACAATGTTTTTCATTTATGAAACCTGAAGTGTTTATGGTATCGTAAATTAATAAATCGAATTTTCACTTTATATCTTCTGTGAGGAAAGACTTATTTGAATATTTTTATTTATAATTTTTTTGTTTTCTTCCTAATTCTCCATCTTTTATATTTCCTCTATTATGTTATAACTTGTTTTGATTTTTTTTTATGTTTGTTTTGATTGATCAATCTTCATTTTTTATTAAGTCATTATTTCCAAACTATTCTTTTCTGATATGATATAGCACATTTTTATATATCGTACTAAAAAAGGATAAATAATCTTAATTTTTGTTTTAAAAATGTTAGTAAAGCTAAATATGTCGAATGATTCTAAACAATTTTTATTTTATCTAAAAGATGTTTCTAATTTAGGGCTTTTGTACCGAAATTCATTTTTCTTTTTTGAAATATTGGTAATTTTAAAATATAAGTTATTGTTGATAACAAGGATTTTAATAATTTATCTTTCTTCAATCAGGAGATCCAAGTTTGATCCATTGTGGAATGTTTATGTTGTAGGTGGAATGCAAGATGATAAGCCGTAAGTTTTCTCTGAAAATAATATTTTGTGTATAAAATATTTAAGAAACTGTTGACTGTTAAATAAATCATCTCAGAGAATTCAAGTTGAAATTATGTTTTGATTGATATTTTATTATTTCTTATAGCTTTTTGGGGTACGTTGACAAAATTGGGACAGCATATGAAAGCCAAACTATTGCTACCGGCTTTGGCAGTCATATTGCTCAGGTATGCTTTTTAAATCTACGACTGATTAAGTGCTTCCTTAACATGCTATTTTACTAAATGTTTATTGTAGTTTATATGTACAGTACCAAATCATACATTAAAATCACTTTCACTCTTGAGGACATTGTATTATCAAAGTAATGAAATTCATAAATAGGCTGTTCAATTTTTCCAAAAATATATAACAATTTCTTAAATCCATATGCACATTAATAGGTAAGTTAGTTTATATTTCAAGATTTATCTATTTTAATTGATAGTTTATTAAACCAAGAATTTTATATAAAAGGGTCTTAAAATAAGTATATTATTGAGTATCAGAATTTTAAAAGTAAACATTCCCTAATTGTTCATTGCTTGCTGCCTGCGTTTTTACACGAAGAAGTTATTCACAATACAGATATTCTTTAATCCTATAATTTAACTTACTGAGTAAGAATTGTATTAAATTCCTTTGTTAACATAATTCCTGTACATTAAAATTGCCTTTACACTCGTATTCCTCTTAACATGTTGTTAAATAGCTTTATTTACACCAGTAGATAGATTTTCTACTCTGTATGTAATGTATATGTTACCAGCGAAGTTTGAAATCCGGCATTCTATAGAATGCCTAGGCATTGTATATAATATCTAAAACTAGCCGACAATGTATGAAACGATTTATATTTCACACATTTCCTTGGCATTCTATAGAATGCCAAATGAGAAACAGGCAAAGTATAAAATCTTCTGTCGCCATGTTAGTAAAGGTGATGAAATGGATATTTTGCACAATATTTGTTTCTGATCTGAAAATAATTGTGACATAAATGTAAATTTTTTATGTGAACATTTTGTTCCCATAATAAGAAAGACATAAATTATGTTTTGTACAACTTTCATTTTTCTTTATGCATTTTGAATAAAAAATTTTTAATGGCACTCTCATTATTCTTTTGGAATAACATTTTTATTTTTCAGAAATGAACATTATTTACATAATAACCTCATTAGTATGTTTTTTTTCATACTTTGCCTAAATAGCATTTGTCACTCTAGAATGCCTAGTTCTTTTATACAATGTCTAGGGAAAGTATGTAATACTTCTCACATTTCATACTTTGCCTAAAAACATCGGGCATTATATACAATGCCGGCATTTCATACTTTGCTGGTAACATATATATGGAAAGAATGCAAACGCCTAATCTTTTCATTTATGAAACATGTGGTTCCATAACATTTTGATTTTATTAAAATGTTGATTTTACTTAAATGATTTTAACATTCTCTAATATTTTACTGATTTTATGATTCACATACAATGGATTCCCTCATATGAGGATCTTGAGAGTAATGAAATAGCAGATACATTGGCCAAAGCAGGAACCAATGAGGTCTTGATTCCACCTGAGCCTCTTACCTATACAGAAATATATTCGCAAGCCAGGTCGAGTGGAAAAGCATTATGGTCCATTCCCCTGGTGCATCAGTGGTATCGGGACCACAGACCTGGAGGTTCTTCAACACTAAAATTTGACAGGCAAGGACAAACTACTCTCACCCGCCTTATCAGAACTATCACCTTCACAGGTGGTTTAAGATTTTGCTTCTCTGAACAGGCTTCTCCAACTCACACCTTGAAGAGCCTGGGGCTCAGTTATCAAGTTCTTCTTGGTAGTCCATTACTGGTCTTGGACTTCCGGAGGGTGTTTGGCCTCATTGACCTAGTCTAGCTCTGCTAGACTTTTAAGGAGGGGGCAACAACAACACTGATTTTATTTTTGAGATTTTTAATTGCTGATTTTATAATCCAATGATTTTATTGATGCTGTTGCTATAAACTTTTTTAATTGCAGTGTTTTAGCTCTTAACCTTTTATAACCAAGACTTAATTTTATTTGTATTCATATACTTTTTAATGCGTTAATCAAGACTTAATTTAATTTGTATTCATATACTTTTTAATGTATGCTTTTATTCTTTCATTAATTAAACTTAACTATTTAAGTTAAATAAATTATAGCTTTTTAACCAAGTGGGCATTTTACATTTGAGCAAGTTTGTGTAAAAATTTCACCATATGACACTATTTTCTCATTGAATAGCTCTGTGAATAACTGGTTTTTGGAGAGAGAAAATCAGGTAAAATAAAACCTCTAGGTGCTGTAAACGCTCAGTCGGTTTATATAAATTCAATAAATTTATTATGTAAAATTAAATTAATATTTTTTCTTTCTGAAAAGCTTGGAATAAAATAATATAAAGTTTGAAGTTATTTTTTTAACGTTTCTCTTTTTTATTCATTATTAATAATGTTTTGGAAAATGCCTTAAGTTTTAAAAAATAAACAATTTTTTAATCTAATTTTTAGCCTATCCTTCGAACATATGTAGAGAAGAAACCTGATCTAAGTAGAGAGGAAGCCTTAGTATTATTAAAAGATAGCTTGAGAGTATTATACTATAGGGACTCCAGGGCTTTCACCAGAGTGAGTATCATTATATGCCATATTTTATTTGAACTTTAGTAGCATTGGGAAAACAAAGTAAACTTCAAAAAGAGTTTCTCAAAGTTTTTTTTCCTTTCTTTCTCTCAAATAATTTTGTATGAATTAACTTCTCTTCATTATATTCTTATATTTAAACATAAACATCTTAGAATATGTAAGTATTTGATTTTGATAAGCCATTATCTTGCATTAAATATTTTTCTTCTTTTTTTAGTCACAGCAAATAAAATCTAGTTATTTCAACCAAATTCATGGTGTAAATTATCCAAATTTTAGAAATTAATTAAAGTAGCCAAAGTTATTCATATTAATAAAATTGAAAGAAAATTCATCTCCTAACTGAGACCACTTGTCTAAGTTGTATACTAAAGCAATGCATTGCAAGTGATTGTACCAGTTTCACCTGGTCAGCAATACATAAATGGCTTGATTAACAAAATTCTGTGTCTTATAAATGCCTATTAAGGGAGATTTAAACTCCTATTTCAACACATGTTAAAATGGTTAACTTTATTCTATTTAGGCTGGTTTTTATAGTTTTGAACTTTGATGTTCAAATTTAGCCATTTAAACATTATAAAAAATTAAGCATTGTAAATAAAAAATTGCAGATAAAATATTTTTAAAGATTACTGCAGTATAGAAAATTGAAATTTATATATATATATATCGATAGATTGATTAAGAAATCACAGTAGACTTTTTGAAATATATTAATGTAAAATTAAATAGCTAAATAAGGCAACAAATGTAAACTATTTCTTTTCTAGTTTACCCTTGCTACCTGTACTAAAGAGGGAGTAAAAATGGAAGGTCCATTTGAAATAGACTCAGACTTTTCAAATGCCAAACTGACATGTAAGTTTTCATTTTCTGGTTTGTTTGCATTTTATTATTTGTGTTAAGTTAGAAAACCCTTTAGTTTTTGTTCTAGATTTTCGGTTTATCTTTTCTTCTCTAAAACTTCCCCGTTCTTTTAGTTTACCACATATACATTCATAAAATAAAATAAAATTGCTCTGTACATTTTAGATTTGTTTCCAAGTTAATTATATTTTCTTAACTATTTATTATTCCTATTTACTTATTTATATTTTCTTTCAATTAGATAATTTTCTCAATTCTTTAAATTTCTATTAATATTGTCTTCTATTTCCCTGATAAGATGTATTCTTCTTCTTACTTTTCTTTGATTACAGGAGAACAAGCATTTTTGGGGTGGGAATCTCACAAAAATATGTTAAAAGGAAGAAGATTAGCTGAACTTAAAATTCCTTTTCTGGATATTAACAGATCGTTAATTTAGACATAAAAAGTTATTACTTAATTTGTAAAATTATTTTACTAAATACTATTTCTGAAAAATTTAGATACACAGTTATTTTTTTTATTTTTAACTTTCATTTTGAAATGTTACTCTTCTTATTGTCTTTTAAGAAATATTTATTTTTTATTCTTTTCAGATAACTTATTGTATTATTCTATTCTTAGTCCCATATTAATAAGAACACATAATAAAAAGGTCTTGTGCAACAATTTAAGAGAAATTTAAACAGATTTTTTTTAATTCCTTACAATAATTTCCTATTCCGCACAATGAACAAAAATATATCAACATACTTTTTAAGCAATGGTTATTTTTTAAAGTTAGCTTGATTTATATAACTGATATTAATGGAATATAAGGGTCTAAAACACTAAGTAAAGTAATTTTTTTAAAATTATTATAGAATAGACCTAAAACTCTAGTACCTGCAAAGCACACATATCTCTCTTTTCTAAAGGAAAAAAGCCCCCCCCCCTTTTTTTTTTTTCTCCAATTCCTCACTTTGTATAGGTTTACCTTTTTAAGTTAGTTTCATAAAATAGTTTTACAATGCATAAATCTTTTCCCCTCTAATTTCAGGAGAAAAAAAAACCAAAACTAAAATTTATTGGAATTTTGATTTTGAATCAATAATTGAGTCAAAATTCACTATATCAGTAACATTTACTTTAAAAACAAAGAATTTTTTAGTATCTTAAAATTTCATTTAAAGCCAACATATTTTTTTTAAAATGAATTACTGCTTTTTTAATTAGTATTAGATAGATAAATATAGAAATGTAAAAGCTTCCATATTAAAATAGTCTGTCATAAAATGGTTTTACAGTGCATAAATCTTTTCCCCTCTAATTTTGTGACAAAAAATAACAAATTAAAATTTCTTAGAATTTAATTAAGAAATTGATAATGTTTCTTTTTTGTTTGTTTGCCCATTATAGATTTTAAAACTTAACTAAGAAAAATGACTCAAGTTTTGTAAAACAATAGCAAATAATTTTATGCTGTCAAGTATAATCGCTTTTCTTTGAAGGTTTTCAAATAGTTTAAGATTTCTTTAAATTGGAAGGGGGGAATAAGGATTTCTCTTACAAAAACGAGAAACTTTGAATCAAGCTAATTCTTTAACATTATAGAACAACAACTCTAATTGTACATGCATATTTAGAACAGTTTACATTTGAGTTCTATACCTTTCGTAAAATTCCATACCTTTCAGCAACTCAAACTGTATTCATTTAAAAAAAATTATTATAAATTGTTTAATTTATTAATTAAATGAATTTTACATAACAATCATAGAACTGTGCAAATGCATTGAACTGTTTTAACTCTTTTTATTTTATTTTCAGGGAATGACTCAGCCTAAAATAATCAAGAAATACATGTAAACTGTATTTATTTTGCTACTTTTTTTTTCACTCTCCTTTCACACATTTTATGTTGAGAAATAAAATTTTAAAAGTTAGAATTGTTTCATATTTTTTCTCTTTCAATCTTCAGTATCAAAATGGGTTTCATTAAAATTTACTGCATTCATTCATAGCATTTACTTTAAAACAAAATAATTATTAGTATTTTAAAAATCCATTTGTTTAAACAATAAATGAAATAAAAATTAATTTAATCAATCAATTCTTACAAATTCTAATACAGCCAACATATTAATAATTTTCCTTACTGAAGGAAAACACTTCTATATTTATGAGGACCACATTAGTGCGTTTTACATAGGGATGAGTAGTTTAATTTTTTATTTGAAATTATTCATTAACCCATATCACTCTTACAAGTCTATTACTTGGGAAAAAAAATTTAAAATATTTCATTTCTATCTCTTTAAAAATCCTATAAGGGGGAGTCATAACAAAAAGCTATCTTTCAACTAAAGAAAAAAGCCTAAACTTTTGTTATGGTATTTGTGCACCAGTAAAAATTCTATTTAACTTAACCTAGTAAACCATGTGTAGTGAAAGACATTTTAGATATTAAAAGGTCTCGACTTCAGAGCAGTTTTTCAGCAGTATTGCATTTTGAACACCTAAATAAGGGTGGTTAATGTTAATTATAGTCAAATCAGTTACCTTATATCATCACCTTACCATAGTTATATCACAGTCAAGTATAGTTGAGATAGTGAAGGGATGCATGAGAAACACTCTGAATAGTGCTGTAGCAGACCCATCTTTGTAGATAATTTTAAATTGCAAAGAACCCAAAATATTATTATGTATTAATTAGGTAAGGGAAATTGATTGACCATCGAAAGAACTAGTTTTATTTTAAAATAATCTTTGTTGCTTTTCATGCAAAAAACACACACTTGGACATGAAAAAATTACAGGACGCCCACCCTTAACCTATATTTAAATTTAAGGACTTGTAGGTGTTNTGATTGACCATCGAAAGGGACTAGTTTTATTTTAAAAATGTATTTAATGAAAATATATTAATTAATGCCTCTCTCAAATGAAGAAAATTAGTTTTTGCATATAAAAATGTGACTAAAAATAATCTTTGTTGCTTTTCATGCAAAAAACACACACTTGGACATGAAAAAATTACAGGACGCCCACCCTTAACCTATATTTAAATTTAAGGACTTGTAGGTGTTACTTTCCAATTTTTTAAAAGCTATTTAATATATGACATTATAAAACTATAATTTGGATAGAAAATTTTCAAAACCTGCATTTAATTTTTTGTAGAGATGAAATTTTTTTCCCTTGTTCAGGAAACTATTTCTGTATAATTTGTAACTATGAGAAATTGTAAATCTTTTGTATGTATACATCAGATGATAAAAAGTTTTGTGAAAGTAAATTATTGAAATTAAATGTAAATGCTTGAAATTATAAAAAAATATTTCAATACTATCTGGAGTTTAAAGAAAAACCTTTAAATTAGTTTAGGAAAAGTTTACTTACCTAACAATAATTCTGTTATAAATTGGGAAAAAAACTAAACCATTACAGTAACTTCAGAACTGTTGCATTAGAATATAAACAAAACATTGAAACTCATATATTTATATTTTTTTCTAATTTTAATGTAGTGAAATTACAAAAAATAAAAAACCTGATTCAAAAGAACTGACGTAAAAAAAAATATGTAATTGCATTTGTATCACTTTACTTTTATTTATTTAATATAAAACTCAAATGTTTTCTAATTAAATAAAACTATATAAAACCTTGAGATGATAATTGAATGATCAAGATAAATTACCTAATAGCAATTTCAATAATTCATAATTTTTAAAAGTTATATACCATTTAGATAAATTACCTAAATTTGAAAACCAGGCAGCTGTAAAGTTTTGCTGCTTGTAAACAACCATGGAAAAATTTTAGAAGTTATAAAAAGTAAAAACTAGATAAATTGGTACACTTTATAATGTAATTTTCTACACTTTTTAATTAATTTGTTTGAATCAAATTTTCTGTATCCTGTAAAATTTCATATACTATTTTTTTACTATTACATATTAATACAAATTGCCAAAAACAAAGTTTTAAATTTAGTTAAAGCAAACACAAACATATTACAGATTTTATTTTTTTTCCTTCAAAATAACCAATAAATAGAAGGAATAACTTTTTACATATGTGTAACAACTATAAAATCTGCCTATTATATTCTAAATCTATTTATCATATTCTAATAATATTTTTGGACTACAATCCAACTAAATAAGTTGCATATCATAATTAACAATTCTATTGCACAGTTTTGTACTAAATTTTAAATTAGGCTTCATGATTAAAAAAATACAGTAGCAGCAGCAAGAAATTGTTTATAAAACATATTTTCCAACTAAAAATAGCCTAATTATTGTTTTATAATTATAACTAGCACATTTTTAAATCCTAAATTTTGAGTCATAGACGAATAACATGTTCTTCCATTAAACTTTATATTTATTGCAGAGAGAAAAAAACTCATTTATTAATTAAAGCCAAAACATAAGAACTATTTTTTTCTGGTTCAAGTAATAATTTATTTTCCTTAATTTACAATTCAAATTTTATCCCTTCAAAAGTTTATTGAAAGAAAATAAACCATTCAGCTTATTATTAAACTTTTATAAACAAAAATTAAATGAAATATTATAGTTAATTACAAAATTCATTTTCTTTTCTTTTTATTTCCCTTCTTAGAGCTTTGAACATTTTGCGACTGATCTGCTGTTTTACTCTGGCTTCTGCTTTTTAATTTTGGGATCATTTCAGCCACATGCATCATAATATCTTTTCCTGAAAAAAAAAAGAAATGCACTCAAATACATGAAAAATCAATAAAATACCTACACATTAAGTTTTAATATAATCTTTTAAAGAAAAAGACTAAGATCGTAAAACAATCTCAATGATTTACTTAAAAATCAGTAGTTCTTATATCTAATAAACTACTTATTTAACAAAATTCTTATTAATGTATATAGTATTAGTAATTATGATTCCTGTTCAACTGTATGGAAAGTAACAATAATTTAAATAAACATCTGAATAAATCAGTGCTAAAAGCACACNATATCTAATAAACTACTTATTTAACAAAATTCTTATTAATGTATATAGTATTAGTAATTATGATTCCTGTTCAACTGTAACTTAAACATTTTGTTTAGGATGGCACTAATTATTTTTTAGTCTGAAACCCACTAATTTACAATAATTTAAATAAACATCTGAATAAATCAGTGCTAAAAGCACACTGAATAACTTTAGAAGTAATGACCAGATTTTCACACACTAAAATGTTATTATAATATTTTGAAGGGTAAAAAGTAAATACACTGATTAAAATCTATAATAATAATATCTATAATAATAATAAGTAAATACTGTAATCTTAAAAATAGATTTCGAATTATTTATTCAGGAAAGAAGTCTCAAGTTTAAGCTAATGTAAGAATTAATGTAATGTAAGAATTAAGCTAATGTAAGAAAGCTAATGTAATGTAAGAACATTTTGCACATTAAAATCTAATTTATACAACGATAATTCTATTCAAAAAATTTTTATAATAATTAAATATTTTACTTAATGAATGAATTTTTTTTTAATTTTAAGACATACACCTTTCGATGCTTTAAATAATGTAAATTGAATTGACAATACCTAAACTTAATATGAAATTGATTGTACACCTTTTAAGTAAAAATTTTTTAAATTCTTTTTCTTGCAAACTACTTTTTTACCATTTTTTAACCACATTCCTTATTTAAAACAATTTTCTAGATTGTGGCTGCTCCTTAAATTTTGAGAGTCAAAAATCTGAATACATAAAAATGGTAGTCCAAAATATAACAAATGAGTGTCTGATTACATAACTTAAAACATATCCAGCACTAAATTATAAGAATGTCAACTGCTAGAACCCCTGGTCAGTGAAAACCTAATTCATTAGGTCAAAATTTAGTAAGTTTTTTTTTTTCTTGCTCATTTATATTAAATACTTTTTGACAATTACAAAATACTAGTTTGATAACATCTTGACAGAGCAACAAAAAAAATTCTGTTCGATAATATCTCAAATTTTAAATTTGAATTGTACATTATCAGTTATTATTAACATTACATTTATACATACACTTTCTTTAATTTACAAAAACAATAGCTTCATCAAAAAAGTATTAAAAGAAATATTTTTGCATTTCTTGACAAGAATTAACTGAAATTATTATATTATGAAATTTTTTTTTAAATACTAACTACGTATGCCAAAAGTCATTTTCTTAATAGAACATACCAGTAATGGTTCAAAACAGATCACTTTGCTCTTGATGACAAGATAAATTTGGGACAGGGTTATCTCAGTTCAGGGTTAAGAGGTAAAAATTATCAAAAACCTACTTTCTTATGTTATGATACTGCAGACAAAATTTTTTTAGCAAAATTTTCTTTATAATTTACAATTAATTTTGGCTATTAGTTACATGTATATAAAATATTTTAATGTATTGATAACACATTAGATAATAATATAAATTAAATAAATTTCAATAATATAAATTATTAAAAACTGATTCTTGCATGCCTTTAAGTCTTGATTTGCGATAAAACTAAAAATTAAAATTTCGCAATTAAAAATATTAAAATGTGTGTAAAAATTTTTGTGCTGTACACATTTATTTTGTTATCAATAGTCATTCAGCATCTATATTTATTACATTACAACTAAATATATGCATATAATCATACAACTAAATACATATTGTAAATAATTTATCAAAGATTTGTAATTAAAGATAAACTGAATGAAGAACCAATGCTATATTATCTAGTTTTAACTCAAATTAACACAAACCACAAGTGCATACAGAATAGCACTGTAGTAATCAGTCTCATCGTGTCAAAGCATAAAATAGCAAATCAGTAGTTCTGCACAACCAAGCCGTGAAAATACATTATCATATTTTATCAATAATCTTAAGACACATATCTTCAAATACCTTTTATAAATTTTTTTAAAAAATTTAGTTCTTTATGAGTTAAGATACACTTTTCATTTAAATTTTAATTATTTGAAATAAAAGAAAAATATAATAGAATTTTGACCATGGTTAAAACTGTCCACAGGGTGCATAGCCAAATCTTTCAACAAAAAATAAGTACCTTTAAAGTACTTTTTAAGCACTCAAAAGATATTTTTAAGTACTATATACATTAACTAAATGCAAAATAATTCTCACAGACTTAACATGATCATGATAAAAATAACTAGTTTCTGACAAAGAACTCTTTTTCTTGGTTATATTAGCCACTATAAAATGATCAAGAGATTTTTCTGTTTGATATCAGAGGGTGGAAAATAAAGCCTAAAATTGAGAATATCTTCCAAAATACAGCAGAGTTGCACACACGTACATGTGAACTCACAAGTATTTCATCAAACATGTCAAATGATTGGCGCTTTTATACGCTATGGACTAACGGTACGCCGAAATAGATTGTGGTCAGGGTGCGTAGCCAAATCTTTCACCAAAAAATAAGTACTTTTTAAGCACTCAAAAAATATTTTTAAGCAATTAACAAATTGCAAAATAATTTTCCAAGACTTTAGATGATCATGAGAAAATAACTATTTCCTGACAAAGAACTCTTCTAGATTATATTAGCCATTATAAAATGATCGGTTCAATATCAGTACGGTGGAAAATTAAGTCTGAAATTGAGAATATCTTGCAAAATGCAGCAGAGTTGCACATGCGAAGGCAATTATTTTGCCTAGCCCAGCTCAGTAGACGCACATACAGACTCACAAGTATTTCATCAAACATGTAAAATGATTGATGCTTTCATACACTATGGACCGACGTTACGCCGAAATGAGTTGTGAAAAAGTTGAATAGAACAATGTGAAAAGCACGCTTTTGCATAATATGTGGCAAAAATCGACTTGGTAAAGAAAAAAAAATCATTTTTGAAAGGAAAAATTGGCAACTTTAAGGGCTTTTAAAGAACAAAAATCGAGAATTAGCACCTTTAGAAAACGCTCACACCATGATGCTTGAATGAATTGTGAAAATGTTGAATAGAACAATGAGAAAATCAGGCTTTAGCATAAAATGTGGAGAAAATGGACAAGGTAAAAAAATCTCCTTTTCTAAAAGGAAAAATTAAGCACCTTTTTAAAACACCTAATGAAAAAAGCACCTTTAAGGGATTTTAAAAAACGAAAATATAAAATAAGCACTTTTTTAAAAATGCTACGCACCATGTGTCTCGCTTCAAAAGCTTGCCAATCCTGTCTCAGATTGGATTGATAAAAATAATGTAAGAAAAAATTTCAGAAATGTTACAGAAAAATGGTAAGAAAAATAAGAGTGATTCATTACTTGATTGAAATTTGGGATTCATTAAAGATCCATCATCATTTCTTAGCTGAACTCGAACACGTCCTCTGAATACAACACTGTCTTTATTTTGTTCTCTGGTATACAGTTTGTTCTATGAAGAAACAAAAAACGTTATATGCAAAGAAATATTATTCTGCAAGCAGGGCTACTGCTACATTTTAGATTTTCAAATTCATGACTTTCCATGACTAATTCCTAGAATTTTTCATGACTTAACGAAGTTACTAATTTCTCCGATAAAAACACAACAATAAATTTAAAAAAGCATTGTAACATTAATTGAAATGATAGGTATAACCAAAACTGTTATATTCTGCCTCTTCATATTTACTGATTTTAAAAACTGAGTAAAGAAAGAGTTGAAGCAATAAAATAGAAGAATTATATTCTAAAGATACCTTTCTTGTTCATCGGAAAGGAAAGAAATACTCCTGATTTTTCTGTTCTCATTTCGGAATTTTTAAAAAAATTCACTAATGACAGGCTTGCATCAGATGGAATTTTAAATTGATAAAATAAAAAATCAATAATAATAAAAATTCTGAAATCACAGATGTTTAAAAGATAATTTGCTCGAGAAATGATGTTTTTTCTTTAATTTTTTGAGAGAATACCATAATTTTTAAAGAACATGATAAAAACATTTCATATTTTAATAAAATATGACTGTGAGTGGTGATTTTGTTAGAAATTCAGATATTCAAAACACTATAAAATTAGGGGGTGGGGGATTCCATTTTAAAAATTAGATTTCTTGACGACCTAAATCCATGACTTTCCATGATTTTTTTTTAAAAAATAGTACAAATTATGACATTTCATGACAAATTTTGTTCAATACCGAAATTCATGACTTTCCAGGTGTGTGGATACTCTGTACAAAATACATTCAGGTTGTGAAGCCAAATTTTTCAACAAAAATAAGAACTTTTTAAGAACTCAAATATTTTCAAGCTATTATTTCTTTTACTACTTTTTTTTTACATACTTCTTTATCAGAATCTTGCTAATTTAAATCAGCATACATTGCATATGCAATTACATTTTGAAGAAAAATATTTTTTACTATAAGCATTCGAACTTGATTTTACAAAAAAAATTAAGAGTCAACGACCAGAAAAGTGTAACAGTATATTCTACAGTTTTGGTGTCAAAAATGCAGACAATTACAATTCACTTTACCATTCATATATCACAGCTTTGAATGGCCTAATCAAATTTCTTTATCATACTAAATACCAAATAAAATCAAATGAAGCATTTACAAAAATCAATTTTACCTCAACTCCAATTTTTAAAGCAGCAGCATCTAACACATCTCTGATTTCTTGGCATGTCGGATTCTCGACACACTGTAATATAGATATGTAAAGATATAATGATACATAATTTTACAGATATAGAAAGACAAGAAATGCATTAGCAATTTTATATACAGATTGCAAAAGAAAATTTAATTTAAGTTATAGATTTGAAAGAGGCATATTTTTTAAGGATGTTCCGAACACTTCTCACATGCCTTTTTTTTAATATGCAGACAAGACCCGAATTTTTAAAATTCTGTTGAAATAAATGAATTCATCATCATAGGATATTTTGCAACTACATTATCATTTTAATAATTGAAAGGCGGTGGACAATTTGATACTTTTATAAATGAGGAAACATTTATTAGTGCTGAAAAACAAATAATTTTTTGAAAGTCAATAACATAATTAACTATTTTAGTTTTTAAAAAGGGAAATTGAAATACTATGTTAGATCTACTTTTTTTTTTTTTTTTTTGCAGATTGGGTTTTTATCATTATGACTTCCTCTTCTGTCAAAAGAAAACACGTTAGAAACAACAATTTACAACAAAAAAGTTACTTAATCTGAAGTTAGTAACATTTAAAATCAAATCTTTATATCTGACAGGAAGAACTTTTTCAAAAACAATTTATTTTATTGAAAAGTGATCCTAATTGCGTGTAAAATTAAGATCACGTTAAGAAAATCTTCCCCCTTAGTTTCTCGCAGGTTGCTGCCCGAAAGTTTCCAATACTTGGTGATCATTCTGAAAATGTTTTAACCCCTTAACTGCCGCGGGCGTATATATACGTCTCGGCCAGACGATGTGTTAACTGCCGCAGGCGTATATATACGCTTTCCCGAAGTACGATGCTTTGCATTGCGCTGCTATAAATAGAACTACACCCCCTACTTCAGAATGCAGTAAAATGGCCTTGAAAGTGTTTGCTTTGCNTTATACCCTTGTCATGTCAAAAACCACTTTTTGATGTCAAAAACCCAACCCTGGTAAAGATATAATGATACATAATTTTACAGATATAGAAAGACAAGAAATGCATTAATAACTTTATATACAGATTACAAAAGAAAATTTAGTTTAAGTTACAAATTTTGAAAGAGGCATATTTTTTATGGATGTACCGAACACTTCTCACATGCCTTTTTTTTAATATGCAGACAAGACCCGAATTTTTAAAATTCTGTTGAAATAAATTAATTCTTCATCATAGGAAATTTTGCAACTACATTATCATTTTAATAATTGAAAGGAGGTGGACAATTTGATACTTTTATAAATGAGAAAACATTTATTAGTACTGAAAAACAAATAATTTTTTGTAAGTCAATAACATAATTAACTATTTTAGTTTTTAAAATAGGAAACTGAAATATTATGTTAGATCTACTTTTTTTTTGCAGATTAGTTTTTTATCATTATGACTTCCTCTTCTGTCAAAAGAAAACATGTTAGAAACAACAATTTACAACAAAAAAGTTACTTAATCTGAAGTTAGTAACATTTAAAATCAAATCTTTATATTTGACAGGAAGAACTTTTTCGAAAACAATTTATTTTATTAAAAGTGATCCTAATTGCGTGTAAAATTAAGATCACATTAAGAAAATCTTCCCCCTTAGTTTCTCGCGGGTTGCTGCCCGAAAGTTTCTAATACTTGGTGAGTATTCTGAAAATGTTTTAATAAACTTAGCACATTAGTCAACAAAAATTTGTAAAGGAAATATTTTTATACTTAATATCAGGGTTGGCTTTTTGCCGGCAGAAACTGGTTTTTGCCATGCCAGTGGCAGAAACTGGTTATAACCGGTGAAAACTGGCAGTAACTAAAAAAACGTCTATACTAGTTCTAGTAATTTCTTAATGACATTTTGTTTAAGTAAACTAAAAAATGAAACTCCATGTAACTGCAACAAACTTTCTAATTCATTGTTTGTAAATATATATTATTTTTTTTATGTTAAATATAAAGAGTGCAGTATATCAAATATTTATATGAAATAAAGAATAAAGTAATGTAATAATAAATATAAATACTAGATTTTAGTTTATTACATTAAACTCCGAAATTCAGTATTTACAGTAGGGAACCGATTATCCGGAATGATCGGGACCATCGCTATTCCGGATAACTGATTTTTCCAATTTTCTGAATCGATAAAAAAAGGCGTTTTTTTTTATTGTTAAACCCAACTAAAAAAAAACAAAAATAGTTGGAAATAATCTTAAAAGAAGAAAAATAGATGAAG
Organism: Parasteatoda tepidariorum; assembly: GCF_043381705.1. Classification (NCBI taxonomy): domain Eukaryota; kingdom Metazoa; phylum Arthropoda; class Arachnida; order Araneae; family Theridiidae; genus Parasteatoda; species Parasteatoda tepidariorum. The sequence continues at coordinate 11,285,757 of NC_092207.1, read as the reverse complement.
TAATATACTAATGATTATTTCCAAAATGATGGTAAGGTAAACAGCTTTCAAAAAAGAAAGAAAAATCCTAAAATCTTATGAGGAAAAAAATTTTTTTTTTAAAAAATGGCAGGAAAATGTATCAAATTTCGTTCCACTTTTTTGGTTTTCCGGTTTTCTGATTTCCGGATAACGGGTTCTGTACTGTATTATCATTTAACTCTTAACATAACTGAATAGAGCTATTTTCAAATAGTTTCTTTTAGACATAATTTGCATGACAACAATCCAATTATTATAAAAGTAACACTTTTAATCTTAGCTGTATGCAAGAGGCAATATAATTGGTTAGACTGCTACCTGGTGGTCCAGTTTTAAAAAATATGCAATAGATGAAAGTTTCACAAATCTTGCTTGCTCCTTGATGGAAATGCCTGCTAGTTCTGCTGAACTTGAGAGAATCTTCTCAAATTTCTCGTTTGTGTATAGCAAATTGAGAAATTGTTCAGGTTTAGAAACTGCATCAAAACTTGCCGTTGGTTATAGATTACTGCAGAGTGCAAACAATGTAATATTTGATTTTGAATGGTGATAATTTTGTAAATAGATTGTACTTTGATACACATTCTATTGTTCTTTTCTATGAATTATCCATTGTATGTCAATCTCAGTACTTACTTTTACGTCATTTTCTGAATTTCTGCCACAAATGTGGCATGAACGGGTTTCTGCCATGCCAGTTTTAACCGGTTTCTACCAGTGGTTTTAACCACCTCGGCAGAAACTTGCCAACTTTGCTTAGTATACAAACAAAATTATGGATATTTGCCTACAGTAAGAACTCCCCTGGCCATTTGTCCGGACCCGTGGCAGTGACTATGGTAATGAGGTATAACTATTTCAAGTAGGGGTATGGAATCATTGTTTATGACAAGTTTTGGCTCAGCAAGAGAAAGGGAATCTTTTTATTCGGTTTATTGTGTTAGCCCTAGAGTGAAAAGAAGCTCACCTTCCTGAAATGCGCTATTCTTTTTTCCATATCAGCAGATGGCCTCAGGCTTTGTGGCGGGTGGAGTTCTTACCGTAGACAAATTATACAAAGGCCAGTGATCACAAAACCTAACATTTATTTCTTCTGATAACAGCGGTAATACGGAAATTCTAATTAATAAATGAAAATACAAGAAAGGATTAATCAAAATATAAAAATCTTAGTTGTTTTACCTTTTCTTTGCTAATACGTCGTCCTTCAGCAGTTGTTTTTTTGCTATTGATGTATGCAGGATAGATGCAAATCCACCTAATTATCATTGAATGGAATTTAATACTTTAAAAAAACAGAATAGACTATGAAATAAATTTTTATGACATAAAGAGGGAGTTTACCTTTCTCTATCCGAATAATTCTTTTCGGAATAATGAACCATATTTTCAAAATTTCGTGATATTACCACAATAGAGCACCATTCACGATTGTTTACGTTTCGTTTCGTAGTCAAGCTTACTGTTGCCAATAATATGAGGAAAAAAAATTTTCAATTAATATCTTACACTAATTTTTGAAAGCTATAAGCAAATGTTGCATCACGCACAAAGATAAAGAATGGAGTTTCATTACCAACTGAAATAAATGAGTTTAATCCAGCGAGTTTAATCCTTGTGATACATTATTCAGATTGAGATCTCTGTGACAGAATTTCATATCTAGTTTAAATATTATTGCAGTAAAAATCTTGGTAAAATCTGATATGTCATCATTTCAACAACCAAACGCAAAACAAGAACAAAATCGAAAAATTTTGGAAGAACTTCAATTGAAAAAGAAGTTGATGTTAAAGCAACAAACAACTGGTACAATAAACAGTAATCCTGCTTCTCCAGTTGCTCCTACTTTAACTCCGGGCGTAACTCCTTCATCTAGTAGTTCAGCTGTTCCAACACCGTCAAATTCTTCTATAGATTACCAAGGACTTAATAAAAATCAAAGAACCGCTCTGCAACACGCTCATGCGAATTCATTTGCAAGTTTCATCCCTCAAGATTCATCGTTTGGAAATCTTATTCTCCCTGTAATGCCAAGATTCGATAAGTAACTGACTGAAATAAACAATTTGTGAGATGTCGTTTCCGGTCATTTGTTTCGTGAATATTGGCGAAGAGATGATCGATTGTTCTCGAATTTTTCGTATACACGCCATTATTATGTAATGATCTAAAACTTTGTTTGAACTTTCAGTTTTCATGTGTAAATTTATAAGGGAAATTTCATTTTCTCTCTTTATTTTGTATCAATAAACACCGAATATTATAGGAGTTTTTCTATGAAATTGTTCAACTCTGTTAGAATATGAATTGTTTCGAATGGAAGTAAATCATGCATTTCTTAACTTTTGTATTGTTTTTATTCTAAAGAGATGACTATCAGATCACTAACAAGTCTTTAGAGATCTCTGATAAATCTCAGGTAATTTGTCCTAATACATTAAACTAGACATCAAACATGTATAACCTTTTTAATAGTAAGCCAAAGAAACTAAAAAAATGCCACATGGAAGAATAACATGAGAATGTTCGATATGTAATCGTAAGGTGTATTTAGATATTAATTGAAAGTGTTATTACATATAATAACATGTAAAATTCCTACAAGCACAGATTTCATGGCTATAAATAAAAGTTGAGATATAAAATAGTTACAAATGAGTTCAGGCTTGTACTGAAACAATAAGTTACATAAGAGAATCGGATGACCAGTAAAAAAAAACTATTCTTCAGTTATATACAAAGATCATTAGAACAACTTTATGTATTTTTATTGATATTTCATTAATCAGTTATTGGGTAAAGTCATGAATTTTAGAGACCAGTTTTGTCTGACGGGCCATAGGTGGTACACCCCTGCTGCAAATAAATTGGCATAAGTATTTTAAAATTTTTAATCAGTGTTTTTACAGCTGTATATAAATTTTCGTAAACGTGTAAATTTTTGTATTGTTTTTATTTATGATTAGTAGAACCTTACTAAATATCTTATGGGTTTTAATTTACTTTGCTGCCTTAAACTAGAAATGAATTGGTATCAGTATCTTCAAAACTTATACTCTACTTTCTCGTCTAAACTATATGAATCTATTAAAAAAATATCCTTATTTTTTGTTCTTTTTAAAAAAGTTTCTAAGTTTTGTTAAGAGTATGTAGTGGGTATTTTAACATTCATATTTAAAGCATTTTTTTTTCTTTAGATTTAGTGAAATTAGCATTTGAGATAAAAAATTTAATTTTAACATTTTCGTAAGTCAGATTTCTTTTTTAAGCAGGATTTTTATGCAAAGCACTTTCACTCTACTGGGTTTTTTTCCTTTGATTTACCTGCAATTTATTCTATTTTTCAAATAGTCGTTTTCATTTAATTTAGAAAATTGTTTTGTCATAAAATCTATATATCAAGATGATAATTAGGTTAAAAAATTAAAGAAATATGTCAAATGAAGATTTTTTTTTTTTTTGCATATTTCTCTGATTTAGAGATATTTTTTATACCTCTACAAGTGTATTTAACACATTGAAGATTAAAAATATGCCTTAAAAAGTACTTAGGTGCATTTTCATACTTTGTATCTGAAATAAAAATATAGCAAAAGCTGCATTCCCTAAATTTATATATTTTTTTTTCCTTTTGCCCAAAACACCAACCAGTCTTAGGTGGTCTGAAGCAGGAATTATGTTCCAAGTGTAAAAGTTAAAATTTTATGTTTTATAATTTAATGTTTGCATAATCTTTATATGGTGTTCCAATATATTCCATGCTGTACTACATTAGCACAAATAGCAATTTTCTCATCAATTGCTGTGTTATATAAACTAATAAAAAATAGTGCAACTGAACAGTTAAGTATCAGAATGAGGACTTAAGTATCAAGATGAGGACTTAAATTTAAAGAACAAGACGGAAATGTTACTTATTTCAATTCTGATAATGCTTTAAAATCATGGAAAATGATGAGTGGGATTTTACTGTTGTTTTTGTTGGCATATGCCTGTTTTAGGCAGAGGGGTGCGATTGTTCTTGTTTTCCAGTTGCGCCATCTTTGGCCAAGAATTCAACTTCTGCCGCACCCGTTTATAGGGCGAACCCATTCATCCACAGATCGTAATTTTGACCTCAATCAGAGAACGATCGATCTCCAATCCAGTACCCCCAGAAGTATTGATTTGTTTGTGGGAACATGGAGGACCTTGCGACTCGACAGATTTAACGTGCATCAGTCACCATTTACTAGGAGGAGTCTTCGGCCGGTGGGGTTCGAACTCTCCGACATGGGCCCAGCGCCCTACCGACCAGGCAATCCCGGCCTCAGATTTTACTGTATTTTATCTAAATAAATTTTTTTTATTCAAAATATGCCAAAAATAGTATAGTTCTCTTCTATTTAATCTATAAAAATTATCTTTCCTTATGAAATTGGTTTTTGTAATATATAGGTAGGTACTTTCTTTAATTTGCGCGAAAGCTGCACAATGGACTATTGACGGCGGTCTGGGAAACATCCCCGAGGATGATCCGAAGACATTCCGAAACAATTTTGATCCTCTGCAGAGGGGATGGCTCCTTCACTTTGGTAGCTCGACTACCTTCATGCGAAGTTGAGCACTTTATGGTAGAACAGTGTTAACGAGGACTGATATCGCGCACCCTCAGTCCCTACTCGGGCTAATCTAAGTGGCGACCCACCCGCTTACGGACAGCAGCCAGCGATACTTGACTTCGGTGTCCTACTGGAAACCATGTTTTTTTCAATCAGTCCATAGTAGGACATCAGTAATCTATAATGAAATTGTATTCAAGGAGTATTTTTACACCTTAAAATTTTTTTTGCTATATCTATGTCTCAAATAAATAACATGTTATGCTTATTTAGTTTGCTCTAGCCATTTTTTTTCTTTTTCAAAATTTGGTTCTATTNTTTTTTGAAAATTTGGTTCTATTACAAAGTCTTTGGAATAAGTAGATTTTTTTAAAAGTAAGTTTTCAGTAAGTAAATTTTTTTTTAAAAAATTCTGATGGTATTTTGTTCATAATAGATTCCGTAGCAAATTTTATCCTACAAATTTTGAATTCATACAAGATTTGTCCACAATATTTTCACCAACCGAGGTTTTATCCAATATTTTAATAGATCTCCTAGTTTTTTCATATTTTATTGGCAAAGATATAACTTTTTTTTAACCATTGTAAAATGTTTTTAAAAGCACCTGTTGTAAAGAAAGATGAGATGATTCTAAACCAAAAAATCACATAGTTCTATTCAACGTTTTCACACTTAATTCAACCCCAGTTGATTGCGGCACATCGTCAGTTCGTAGCATATGAAAACGTCATTCGATTTATATGATTCAAAAATTCCGACAATTGTCAAAAACAATGCCAAAAGATTTTTTTTTTTGTTGACGTCACTGTTAAAACCGTCGATTGTCAAAAAACTTTCCAACCCTGCCTAATTGTGATATTTTTTTAAAGTGCTTAAAAATATTATTTGAGTGCTTGAAAAGCGCTTAAAAGATGCGTATTTTTTGTTGAATAATTTGGTTACGCACCCTGATATATATATATCAAAAAAATATATGCAGAGAAATTGAGACATAACAACCTTACAACACATATTCCAACAGTTATCTGTACAAATTACTGTAGGGGGTGTTATACTAACTATGTTGCTAACTAGAAATTAATAAAAGCAAGAATTATAAAAAATAAGTCATCCCCTCCCCATATGGAATTCAAGATAAAAATTCATGTTGCCTTAATCTTAATTTTTCTTTTATATGGAAGGGTAACATTTGGCAGAATTAGTTAATACAAACTAGAAATAATTTTCATTAAAAGAGAATATGATTTAATATTTCTAGTTAAATCATACCAAGATTAGTAAGCCTGTTATCAGGTGGTTTGCACATTTATATATTTCTCTAAATAATATGAAAGTTAAATGATCATGCATAGCTAATCACAGAAGAAATACATAAGTCTAAATCATATCACATTTTTTATAAGTTGATAGCAAAAGAGAAAGAAAGCTCCAATTAAGATATCGCTTATTTTTATTGTACCAAAAAATTTGTCATGATTCTCAAGAAACAAAATATATAATTTTTCTCCAGGCACATATATTAAATAGTCATTAGCGTGAAACTAATAAAAGTTATAAATAAGGTTGTAATTATTTGTTAAAATCAACAAACTTTTACTTGATGTATTATATTAACATCTGTTCTATTAAAATTTTATTTGTTCTGTGATAATTAAAAATTATTTTATCAAGCTGTAATTTTACATCACAAATATTATCTTTATGTAAATATAGCTTTTCATGATAATTTGTAGGTTTGGTAATAAACCAACATTGTAAATACAATTTTTAACTAGTCAGATTCAGCAATTATGCAATGCAGAACAACATTAATTTTTTTTTAATTTAATGAATTAGTGTAATGTTACTCATGTCACTCTCAGCGATATCAATTCAGTGACTAAAGCAAAATTCAATGATAGGAAAATCCAAATCAAACACCAAATACCTGAAATCAGTACCAATAGAACTCTCACCAGCACACTAACAAGACTCCAGACAGGACACTTTAGGGGGATGAAGATTCATGGTGACGGAACAAGGACTTTCTGCCGCTGCAAAAATTGCCCAGACATAAAACTAACCCCCATACATCTTTTCAACTGTCCCGCTATACTGGCGCAATTAGAGCAAATAAGTGACAATCCGTGGGCCGACTTATATGAAGAAAATTGCCTTCAAATTGAAGATGTTGTATATAGGACATTTGATCACATTTAAAATTATTTTCTGTCCATGACACGACACCAACCAATCAACATTAATTTTAATTATTTAAAAAAAAATCACTTAAAAAAGATATTTAGGTTAATAAAGACTGTTAATCTTTGATATGCTACTTTTCAAAATTAAATTGAATTTAAATTATTATTACAAATCTAGTCCAAATATTTTAAGTCCAGACAAGAACTTAATTTGTAAGTAAAGTTGAAATGAATATAAAATAAACGTTCAAAATTTTAACTCATTTATTTATTTTCTATTATTATTATTTTGAACTTTTGTCATAAAAACTTTAGCGAGAAATATTAATCAGGTTTCAGACCACAAAACTGAAAAATTAGCAAGTCATTAAAAGATAAATCATATTATAAAAGCTGTATTTACTAAATCTGTAACACATCATATTAGTATAAAAACAAATTTATTAAATTTGTTATCCAGTAATTTTTTTTTCAGATACAATTTATTATCAAGAAAAGTAATTAGGATTCACAAATGAATTTCAAGAGAATTACAAAGGAAATCTTTAAGGGAAAGGAGTTATTTACCTATATACAATATAGAAAAATATTCTTTGTATTGTGCAGCTGTAAGGAGAACTCCTCCAGACTAAAAGTATATAAATTTTTGTTATTATTTAAAACAATAGATCATCTTTGAATTTTATACACTCAACACTCCTATTCAAAGTAATTTTTCCTTGTAACCATAGCATCCACCATAAAGCGAAGCAATGTCTGAAATATCTGGAGGAGGACTCCTGAAAGCCGTACAATACACACATTTAAGTGAATAATATCATGTCACATGAAGATTCAAAGATGATTGTGAATCAATCGTGTCAGTTGGTGAGAGTTGGGGACTCTAAACTAATAATTCACAAAAAGAAAATAAATAAACAAATAGAACTTTAGTTCACAACTTTATTTAAATAAAAATTACAACTCAATCAACAAATGAAACATAGGCAAGGATTTACTGTTCATAGTGTAAAGTGTATTGCTAAGAGTACAAAAATTCTTTTTTATAAAAAAATTAAAATAAATAAATAAAAATTATTAAAATGATACAATACAAACTTGTAGAGGAACTCTAACAGAAATTAGCAATGCAAAAGTGTATTGAAATATAAAACTATAGCGAAATAATGAAAAATAAAGCTTCATAATTACTCTCATTTTTAAAACTTATATGTATAAAATGCAAAAAATTTGATCAATGATTAGATTCTCATGTAAAGTAGTGCAATCTTCATAACACAAGGAATGGACTTCAACGGTGTAGAGTGTCATCTTTCTTTATTTCCTTTTTTTTTTTAGCGAAAGAATTTATTTTATCAGAGGTAATTAGGTTATATTTAATCAAAAGTTGGTGCAATACTCAAAATAATTGGTGTGAAAAGATTAATGGCACTTTTTACAAACAAAAAAAAATCGAAAAAGCAATATAGAGAAAATTATAACATTAATGACAAACATGAGAGTCAAATCCATTCAAAAGGTAAACAAACAGTCTTACATAAATTATTGCAAGTGATGGCATTGCACTAACATTTCAACAATAAAATTTTAAAATGTGAAGATATGTAATTCTACAGAAACTAACTGTAAATTGTACTTGGACATGTGTTTTATTCCCTTTAAATAAAAGTGAATTTGAAGTTATAATACCAATGCATTTAATTTAATAAACTTTATAAAATGATAACTCTCTTGACTGCCATAGCTTCATAAAATAGCTACATATAAGTACTTACAAAATACTTTTATATTAATTTGTAAAATGCATCATCACAAAAAATACTGTTTAAACATTTTGACTAGATTCATTAATACTGTTTTACAAAAAACGAATGATTTTTGAATTATTCATTTTGTATTTTGCATTCTTGATAAATTAATGAAAAAAAACGAGTGTGAAAATTCATTTCACTAAAATAGTAAAGTGATATAAATAGAAAATATCTTTCAATCATATTTCTTCCCTTCGGAAGAATTAGTGTATATTTCTTCTTTAATTATCAATTGTAAAATATCACTTATAATAGAGTCGCTATCTATGTTAAAAAATTTCCCTATTTTGCTCTTCTCATCTTCAAAACAAATATTTTCATTTTCGAAAACAGAAAACATCTTTCGATAAACTACAAGAAAAAAAAAATGAAGTTAGAAACAAATTCATGAATACAAATTTCAAATAGTATAGTAAAAGTTTATTATAATATACTCCAATACAGGCGAAATTATCAAAATAGCGAGCTTGTCACTATACGAAAATATGAAAGACTTGAAGATAAAGTATCATGCAATTGTAGTTGTTGATGCCATTGATAACACTAAATATTGATTCCAATGGCAAGATGTTAAAAAGGAAAACAAAAGGGTATGGTGGTACAGGTCAACAAAAGGTACATTCTTTTGAAGTATGTGACATGAGTTCTAAGAATAGAAGAAGAACTTTCCTTGTGTAAATAATAAAATGACTTGACCAAGGTTCCAACTCAGTTACTTTCTAAGCATAATAACAATTGCAAAAAGAAATAAGGCGAAATGATGTTATTTTCACTTTTCTGTATTGATGCCAGAAATAAGAAAATGTGTCTCCCATTTTGCTTTTTTCCATAAAATGCTGCATACTTAAACAGCAAAGGATATTTTAGCTCTCAAAAAAATGTGGCTGTTGTCATATGCATACCTGCCAACTCTTAATCCTTTCGAGGATGATTTTCCCCAGTGGTAGTAAAATGGAATGCAAATTACACTTTTAGGGAGAAACTTAAGTTGTAATTTTAGGAGGCTTCTACGGACTATTACATCAGTATTTCATATTTATATACATGCTTAAATTTTTTTAAAAATAGTGGTGATCAATAAGATCATAAATTTAGTTTATAAGTGCAAGGAATATATAGAAAGCATACATTTTACTACCACTTTAAATATAGAAATAAAATTTTACGGGCAATGCGTAAAAGTTAGCAGGTATGTATATGTCATAACAATTGTTATGCATGTAAAATTTTTGTCTTTAATATTAGAATTTTGATGGTGAATTGTAAAACTATATTAACTTATTTAACATAATAGTAGACATCTCCTAATATTCATATAGGGGGGTAATGCCTGCCGCCTCCACGTGGTGCCCCCTGGATACCCCTCACTGGGTAACTAAATGGCAGGCAAACATCATGATGAGCGAAAAGATAACCTTGGATACGGCATCATCCGTCGCGCAAGGGATCCGTTAACAAGGGATGCGTTCAGGAATTAGGCAGAGGTTCCTTTTCGAAAAGTGTAATACAGTCTCCAGTAGCATATGGTAAGCCCTCGGGTGAGCCCAGTGCTAATACCGCTGCTTTGCAGTCTGCTTCGGATGCTGGTGAGGCGTCCAAAGGTTCAGGCCCTTCCTCTGTAGAAGTCTCTGGTCCCCAGAGGCACTCGGGGGACAGTGTGTCTGGTACCATTGGACTGTCCAAGAGCCGGAAGAAGAAGTTGAGAAAAATGAGGGCCATTGCGGCGAGTGGAGGAGCTAAGAGACCTAGGTCTTCTGATGCAACACCCTCTCCCAATGCGCCAACCCAAACCGGAAAGAAGCCCAGGGAGGATGTTGTTCCTGGGAGGAAAGCTCAATCCAGCGGAGTGGTTCCCCCTAGTGGGGATAGCCGAGCTGGAGAGGGGGATCCAACCGGGGGCCTCCAATCTGGGGTCTCTTTTGCCTGTGCAACTGGGTCTACCAAGATTGCTATAGTCCTGGAGGATTTTCCTCCGGACAAGCTTTCTCTGGAAAACTCAAATAACATCTTGAAGGAAA
>NC_092207.1:11220085-11274942 GCF_043381705.1 Parasteatoda tepidariorum | reverse complement strand
GAGAATTTTATGTGGCATTCTAGTTTAACAGAGCTGTAATGGAGCAAATTTTGATGCAAGCAAAGTATAGCTAAGTTGATGATATTTCAACTGTTTGGCGATACATTTCCGTTAAAAAAAAGTGGGTATAATGGATGAAATAATTTAAATTAAGAAAATTAGTAAATAATTTAAATTAGTGAAATTAAAAAAATTATCAAAGAAAAATTTCCAGCTTTTCTTTAAAATTCCCTGATTTTTCCAGGTTTTTATCCAAATTTCCCTGATATTTCCAGGTTTTTTCCAGTAAAAAAAAATTCCCTGATAATTCCAGGTTTTCAAGGTTTTCCAGGTGGGTGGCCACCCTGAATATAATACAGGGCTTCCAACATTCTATGCTTTTCGGGATAATTTCTTCTGATGGTAGCTAAGTTTATGTTTTAGTGTATGATTCTTTGTTTCTTAAACTTGATTTCAAATTATTTTCCTCGCCACTCTACATGTAAATGTTAAACATGTGGATTTCATAAGTTTATATGAATGGATTTCACTCATATAAACTTATATGAGTGGATTTCATAAGTTTATATGAAATCCACTTTGTTCCAGCTCTCTTGAGGTGAGGCCTTTAAGATGTTGGCAAAATTACCATAAATTTGAAAGCTTTGGTTTTTTTAACTGCCTATCACTCTATAGAACAGGGGTGGCCAAGCTCCTTGATAGTCAAGTCATTTTTCCAAATGTGAAATTTTTCGCGAGCGGCAATTAAATATGTATTTAAAAGGTATGCAAAAAAAGGTATTAAAAAATATTTTTTTTAACAGAAATTTTATTTATTGAAAACATATAAATAATGTTAGAAAATATGAGTATTGAATATAAATATTAAAAATTAAACACATTTATTTTACTTCCCTTGATAATTCTTTTAAATTTGGTGAATAATTGGTGACAGCACTTCTCAGTAATTCTTTGAGATGCTGGTTAGTTAATACTGGTCAGTGTTTGGATTTCACGAATTTTAAAGTGGAATAAAATTATTCACATAAGTAAATCATTTAAATAATGGTATAAAATGATTCACATTCGCGCAGTTTTCAATGAGTCATAACATTCTTAACTTAGACGGAAATGAAATTTGTTACAACATTGCACTTAGTCTCTCATATTTGTTGTCAGTAATTTAAAAGACATTTTGAAACACATACGGTACGATAATAATTTTTTAAAATATAATAGCACAAAAATGAAAAGGGAACTTAAGTGCATTTATTGAGAGCCACTAATAATCCTTCAAAGAGTCGCATGTGGCTCACGAGCCGCAGGTTCCCCCCCCCCCTCCTGTTNCCCCCCCCCTGTTATCAAATATTTTGAATGAAACGTAGTTGTTGTTGGCAGCCTTGTATAACATACCTCCATCTTTCAAGGGAACTGAGAAGTTACATATGGGCAGAAAATATGAGAATTCTTAAAATGGTGAAAATAATGTATATCCAAAACTTTATATTTTATAAAGGAAGTACATAATTGTTTCAAAGCTTTTAAATGAACCAGGAATATGATGAAACAACACATAAAGTGTAAAGCTCATAAATAAGAAAGGCAATAAGAAAGCTTTATTGTAATTCTCATTCACATGAACTTTATAAAACGAAATTGCAAAAAAATTGTTCAGCATTTTATCAACTGAAGTTAAGAATTCCCCTTAAAATGTATTATAAATAGTCATTCTAGAATTATAATAATTATTTTGCTTTCTTAACCAAATATCAAAGTACATAAAAAAAATAACCATTTAGTATAACAGAAGGGAAAAAAAATATTGATTTAGATGTTTTCGTGAGGTTTAAAATTTCAAGGATATGGAAATAAATGCTTATAATCATTCCATACATGGAGATTTTTTGTTAACAGGTAAAATTAAATACAATTAAATAAAAATTACAAACTAGATGCACTATGAGAAAAACAAAATAGAATTCCAAGTTATGCACAATAATATACTTATTTATTAATTAATATAATAGTAGAAATTTTCTAGACAATACATTTATTTTATTCAATAATGTTTTTTTTTTTTTTTTTTTTTTTTTTTTTTTTAAATACCAATTGTAAAGTTTCATTCCAGAAACTACATAATTATTTTATTTTCTTATGCAAATATTATCCATAGAACAAATATTCCTTCAATTTCAGCACTAACTAGTTTTTCATTAAGGTTAAGAAAAAAATAGTAAATAATCAAGTAGAATGTTGGTTAACACTATGCAATCATGCATAACACTGAGAGGCCTATAGTGGACACAATTAAAAAAAAAATTCAAGTATTCCTTTTTTTTAATTGTTTGTTGCTTTTCCCAGCAACTTTACTTCATTAAAATAAAACAACTTTTTACGACGTTCAATTCACCAAAAGAGAAACTGACTATATTCAAACTAATTTAAAATATTAACTTATTAGACATAAAAAAATTATACCATTGATCGCATCTAAAACTTTATATTCAAGACTTAAATCACAGTCGAGCAATTTTCCCGATGCATTGTTATTTTAGTATATAACTTCTCTTATTTTATTTTACTCTACATTATTAGGTTTATGAAAACACATTTCAAAGAACTATCTATTAATAAAATAATGTTTAGTATTAAAATACTAACATATTTCATACAAAATACATAAATATTCCAGTATTCCAAGTCAATCATAATAATACAAAATAAATATTTATTAAATGATGAAATAGCAGTTTTTAAACAAAACATCTGCTAAATTCAGGAATGCTAATAAAATATTCATAGTAAATTTCTCATTCTAGAAATCCAGCAAATAAAATAAAAACTTCACTACAGTTATCAAAGTTCTAATATCCCTTTTAATTTAAAGTAAAAAATTTGATTTAGATATTAATCTGACTTTTGAATTAAATTCAAAATTCGAAGAATATGAATAGACTGCTCATTAACAGATACAAGTTATATTAAAGATATAAATATTTATTAAATATATAAATATTTATNAAAAATTACAAACTAGATGCACTATGAGAAAAACAAAATAGAATTCCAAATTATGCACAATAATATTATTTATTTAATAATATAATAGTAGAAATTTTCTAGACAATATATTTATTTTATTCAATGATGTTTTTTTTTTAAAAAAATACTAATTGTAAAGTTTCATTCTAGAAACTACATAATTATTTTATTTTCTTATGCAAATATTATCCATAGAAAAAATATTCCTTCAATTTCAGCACAAACTAGTTTTTCATTAAGGTTAAGAAAAAAATAGTAAATAATCAATTAGAATGTTGGTTAACACTACGCAATCATGCATAACGCTGAGAGGCCTATAGTGACACAATTAAAAAAAATTTCAAGTATTCTTTTTCTCTTAATTGTTTGTTGCTTTTCCCAGAAACTTTACTTCATTAAAATAAAACAACTTGTTAAGACTTTCAATTCACCAAAAGAGAAACTGACTATATTCAAACTAATTTAAAATATTAACTTATTAGACATAAAAAAAATTATACTATTGATCGCATCTAAAACTTCATATTCAAGACTTAAATCAAAGTCGAGCAATTTTCCCGATGCATTGTTATTTTAGTACATAATTTCTCTTATTTTATTTTATTCGACATTATTAGGTTTATGAAAACACATTTCAAAGGTGTATCTATAAATAAAATAATGTTTAGTATCAAAATAATACAAAATAAATATTTATTAAATGATGACATAGCAGTTTTTAAAGAAAACATCTGCTAAATTCAGAAATGCTAATAAAATATTCATTGTAAATTTCTCATTCTAGAAATCTATCAAATATATAAAAACTTCACTACAGTTATCAAAGTTCTAATATACTTTTTAATTTAAAGTAAAAAATTTGATTTAGATACTAATCTGACTTTTGAGTTAAATTCAAAATTGAAAGAATATGAGTAGTTATTGCATCAAATTCAAAATATAAATAGACTGCTCATAAACAGGCACAAGTTATTAAACATATAAATATTTATTAAACAATAAAATTGCATAAATTTTCCAGTATATTTATCTAGAAATTAAAAAAATATATATATTATCAAAAATGCCTTGTAAAATTTCTCCCCCCCCAAAAAAACTTATAATTAGTTTGCCCATTATAGCTTATTTCAGCATTAAAGACAACAAAAAAATCTAAGAAATACCAAAATGAAGAGTTACCAAATGAAGAGTAGCTGCAAATCGATCTGCAATCTAAATTTTGAGATTGTTTCAAGACAACTCTTAGAGTCTGGCAAACCTGATAAAGATCATCTTCTTCACTGGTTTCCTGTGCTAATGATGATGAAGTTCGAGAAAGCTCTTCTGATTCTGTTTCAGAATTCTGAAATAGAAAGTAACATAATAAATTCATAAAAATGTGAAAGCTTATTGTATTTTTTTAACTTGAAAGATAATTCATAAATATTCCATAATAATAAATTCATAAATGTTTCCCTTTTATTTAACTATTTAACAGCGACTAAATGAAAATACTTAACTGTCAAATACTAAATCGCATAATAAAAATACATATTCTTTTCATTATTATAAAGGATACAATCTCTACAAATTTAAATTTTATTAATGATATTGGTATATTGACTAATGCTTAAAGTATGCTTTTAAATGTTTCATTTATATAGGTAAGCTTAAAAATAAAAGATTTCTTCCAAAAAAAAAAAATGTTTTTTGAATAATTTGAATCTTATAAATGCAAATAACCAACAACATTTACGGAAATTTAAATTCTCACTATATATAAAAGGACATTTTCAAAACAGTGTTTTCAGAATCAATATTTACAGTAAAGTTTTTGATAATGTTCTCAGTAGGTAAAATTTTCTTTATACAGAAAGTTTATTTTCCTTTGTTAAAAATCATTAATCGATATTCAAATATCTGAAAGATTTCCTAAAAACGATCAATTAAGCAAATATCTTACACTGAAAATTATTCTTATCGATATTCTGTTTTGAAATATCATAATGAAATATTCCTGAGTTAATAAAATAACGTATCTAAATTTTAAATACACTATAACAATTGAATTAATTATATATAAAATTTTGAAAATATATATTTCTAATTGACTTTCTACAGTTACTTGATTAAAAATTTCCTTCACTTCAAAAATATACAAATTAGAAACAACAGTCAACATGTTTCAATCTCTCAAAAATAGATGCCCACTTTTGAATGCTTGAAACATATCGACTGCTATTTCCAATTTGTATATTTTTGTAGAAAATGAAGCTCTTACACAAATAATACCTTACCGATTCAGTTTCTTGGGATAATTTTTTTAATCCATCTAACAATTATCAAACTCACAATTATCAATCTTCAGAAACCAACTAGGATACATACCAATGACCAAATAATTAAACATTATTAACACCTTAACTTGTGCCCTCGACTTAATTCGAGCACACTAAACAGGAATTAGAATGTAGAACGCCTTATCTTAACAATTTGTTCTTGTGGAATATAACATTTCTTTCAATTTTTTTTTGTGGGATATCTATTCCATTGAGGAACGAAGAAAGTTGGTTGCGCTCAGCATAAGGGGTTAATTAAACGTCCTTACTTAATAAACATCTTCTAATTAAAAAAGTATTGGTTATCAGTAAAAAAATGGCCAAATAAAAACAATAATGGAAAATTGAATAGATAAGCTATAAGAACTTACAAAATGGTTTGGGCTTAAAGAAGATGATGGATACAATTTTCCTCTTTTGAAAGGCACTTTTAAATCCTCATGATGTATAGATAAATCAGGAAGGGAAGGGCATTTACTGTTCAAGGCATCTTTATTTGCAATATTCCTTAGAAGGGAAGTTTCAATATTTGCATCAGAGGAGTTTCTTAAGAGCAAACATTCATCGGAATATAGTCCCAAGTTACACTGAATGCCTATTTCAGCTAGGCTTGTTTTTAAATTGCTGCAAGAAAATTTTTCTTCCCTGTCCTTCAAATTTGAAATAGAATTAGCAACTGATTTCTCATTCTTAATCGAATTTTCTTTATTGTCATTCAAGTCTATTGTACAATTAGTGATTGATTCTTTATTAGTCAAATTTCCTTCAGTTTCATTCAAGTCTAATGAAGAATTAACAACTGATTCGTTATTAGTCAAATTTCCTTCAATTTCATTCAAGTCTATTGCAAAATTACTGACTGATTCTTTATTAGTCAAATTTCCTTCAGTTTCATTCAAGTCTAATGTAGAATTAATGCCTGATTCTTTATTAGTCAAATTTCCTTCAGTTTCATTCAAGTCTAATGTAGAATTAATGACTGATTTCTCATTCTCATTTTCCCATTTAAAAACTTCAGAAATACTCTTACATTCCGACTTTTCTTCAGACAGAGTGGGTAAATGAAACAAGCCATATGAAGCAACATCACTATTACGTCTAAGCAAATATGTTTTATTTCTGATATTATTTTTTGTTTCTAAATCATCATCAATCATCATTGGTAAGTGAAAACGATCTTTATACTGTTGTGCATCAGAATTCTGATTGATGTCTGATTTTAAATTGCTAACTTTACCACGGGAAATCAATGGTAAGATAACATCTCCTTCTTCCAAATTCAAAGTTACTGAAGGAGAGAAATCAGAATCACATCTGTTCACTTTGAAAGTCTTATTGCAATAAACGCCAGATTTTAAATCAAAGTCCCCATTTTCCAAATAATTTTTTCTTCCAGCAATGTTTTTATTTGAAACTTGGAGTTCATTTTTTGAAATCAGATTAATAGACATAATATCAGCTTCAGAGTTCGTAATCTCATTTTTTTTTACAGTTAAATTTTTTTCAGTAGGTTCGCATTTACTCTCTTCATTATCATTACACAAATCATGATTGGAATCCTGCTTATGATAAATGACAGGGCACATATAACTTGAAGTTATACCAGCTGGGTCTTTTGATTTAATTCTCGTTCGACCAACATGAGGTGCAGAGTGAGGTCGATTACGATACATAACTTTATTAGAAGCTGAAAAGTCTTTTGAAGCTGTAACTTCTAGTGGCAAGTTTTTTAAAAAGTCAACTTCACACTTTGACCATTTAGATCTCTTTTTAGGACTGGGAGATTGTTGACTAAAAAGTATATTATCAGAAATATCAGGGAGATTTACTTCACATACAGTTTTTTGCAAGCTATCATCAAAACAGTTATCTGCAGATAAAACAGTTTCAATGATTGTTGAATTTTGGAATGAAATTTCAGAGTGAACTTCAGAAGCATCCGTTTCTAAATAGGTTGAACTGTTTTGTGATGGCAACAAAGGAAAGTTTAACTTGTGAGATTTCTCACAGAACTCAATAGATGAAAGCTCAATAATAGATTTATTTGCATCAGATATCTCTTGATTTAACTTGGTATCTTCATGATTTGGTACTTTATTGGGTAATAGATTATTTAATATTGAATCAGCATTGTTTTCAGTTTGTTTATGAGATAATTTATGTTTTGTCAAATTTGCAAGAGTTTTGGCATGTTTAAACATGTTAGTATTATGGCTGTCAACCTGCTTTTCTTTGCCAGCAGACTTTTTGATTTGCTTTGAAGGTTTTCTTTTAGCCAAAGAAATACCATACTTTGCTGCTGGATCAGTAAACTTCATTTTATCAAGTTTAGATTGAGCTGTAGGTGAAGAGAATGGAATTTTTGTGCTTTTTGATTTTTTAAATTCCTCTCTCATTTTTGACTCATTAAGAAATTTGCCAATTCGATTTACAATGAACTGCTTCCTTAAAATAGCATTTACAGAGGGGCGTGTATGAGGATTTCTATTAAATATTTGTTCCATCAAGTTCTTGAGTTCAGAGCTATAAATGTCAGGTATCTGAGGGAGAGAACCTTTAATAATTTTCAGAATAAGACTTTTAATATTTTTTGCTTGAAAAGCATGTTTTAAAGTGGTTAATTCATACAACACACATCCCAATGACCATATATCTGATTTATTATTATAAGGACGATTTTCACAGATTTCTGGAGACAGGTAATATGGAGTACCTATGCAAGTCTGTGCTAATTCAAAAGTGTTGTTTAAAACACGAGCAATTCCAAAGTCTCCTAGCTTTGCTATGCCAGATTTTGTCAAAAAAATGTTTTGTGTTTTAATGTCTCGATGCAAAATTTTTTGATCATGCACATGCTTTACTGCCAGGCATACCTGTACAAACCAGTCAAGAATTTGATCTTCGGGAAAAAATACCCCATTTCGAGCTCTAATTGTGGAGTACAAGTCACCGCCATCACAGTAATCTGTTACTATATACAAGTTATTATTTTCTTCAAATGATTTATGATACGTAATAATGTTAGGATGTTTCATCTTTGATAACACTTCAACTTCTTTTAAAGCCAATGCTTTTTCATTTTCACTCAGATTTGATAAAGAAATTTTTTTAATTACATAATACTTTTTGGATACAATATCTTCAACTAAGAAAGCAGAACCAAATGAGCCTTCACCTAAAGTTTTAATAATTTTGAAATCTTCCATATTCAGAATCAACTATGTCCAAATTAATCCACATTCTAAAAATAAAAAATATATATTCTGTTATCCAATATTTAATACAATATCAAAATACTGAATTGACAACAATGTGAAATAATCATACTTTGTTCTTAATTTGACAGGTAGAGATAATGTAAATTTATGCTAATTGCTATATACCAGTGGTTTCCAGCTGGTGGCCCGGGGGCCACATCCGGCCTGCGAAGCTTTTTTTTTGTGGCCAGCGAACTAAAATATATATTAATTGTCATTTTTTTGCGCACATAATGATCGTTTTTTTTTGCAGACAAAAATGATAGTGTATGTTGCTCTTTTTCATTTCATTTTTTCGTATTTTGTGAATATAATTTAGCATGCTAGTATCAGAAATTTTCTCGAAGAAATTCTCCGATTTAACTTTTTGGAGCCACTCATTTTGGAGGAAAATATTTACACACACATTTGTAAATTTTAAATGTAAATACCTATTCTCTGGTGGTTGCATCAGACAAACTTCAATTTTCTCATTGAACATTTTGTGTGCTACTAAGTAAGTTTTAATACCAACCTTTTTAAAGATTTTTATCTTAACAGTTAGATATCTGTTGCACATTAATTGTTTAATACATAGGTACACATTAAAGTTATTGTAGCCCGAATTTTTTAATATGCAATTAAATATTTTTAAAAATCTACTTCTTATTTTAATTTGTAATTCAATGCTTTTGTTTTCATCGTTTGTCTTTGTTTCAAATCTGACAGTAATATTTAATGTTCCTTCAAACAAAAAAAAGAGTCCTACATAAAATTTTGATAAAGTTGTGGCCCGCCATCGATTTTTGTTTTTAATTGTGGCCCCCGGCCTCATTTAAGTTGGAAACCCCTGCTATATACTATGCTAATAACTATACACTAATACTAATATAAACAGAAATTATTCCAAGGCTGCATTATCAGGGCTCAAAAATTGAGAATTGATCTTGATTGATTTCATCAAGCGGAAAAAAAGGTTAAATAACTTTTTATGTACCTAAGTTCTAAAATCCAGATAATTCTTCACAGCAAAATGGTATATATATTTTAAAATTATGATTTTGCATCAAGTGTAAGGCACCTCAACAATGGATTTTTTTTGGCTAAGAAAAACACTGTTAATGAAAATGTATAACAGCTATTTTAATAAGAATTAAATGTAAATTTTAAAACCAATATTCAAAAGCATTTAGGCATGTTTTTTAAATAAATATAACTGTAAAATAATTGTATTTGTCCCTTATATTATAAATGAGATTCTTTTCTTTAAGTTTACAACTTTTGAATTACTAAAAATCTGAAAACCAGTTACTAAAAACTTGTTTTATCTACTGAAGATAATATACATCTTTCTTACATTAATAACTTAGATATATATTTTTTTAATTTAAATAGAGCTATATTTTTAATCCTATTTTTTAAAGTTTGATTTTAATTAGTAATTTTTAATGCAATTATACATAAGTTTGTATTTAAAAATAAGATAGTGCTTAGAAATGAGTTTCATACACATTAAAATAACTTTTAAACTGACATGGACAATAGTATTGTATTTATAACAAAGCATTTGAATAAATTTTTCGACAAAAATGCAATGTTCACTTAAAACAAAACAAAAACTTATTTTCCTTTAAATCATTATAACACAGTTTAAATGGAATATTTTCATATAGAGATCAACGAAAAAAATAATCGCCAAGTATTCCAAGTAGTGGCCCAAGAGAAACTAAAAAACACAGAAGGGGACCAACTCGAAGGGTAAAACTCATCGGCTGTATATGTTTTTATTTTTTAAAAATTTGCAAGCTTTAAATCCATTAAGCTCCTATGCGATTGTAATTGACACAACAAATCATGATACGGAAATAAACCATGATACAAAGTGACGTGACATTCTGAAAAAGCTCAAAATGTATAGTTTATATTCAGAGCTTAGTGAAAGAATGTGTCAAGTGACATTCTGAAAATGTTTAGCTTATATCACAACTTAGAGGAAGAATGTGTCAAGTGACATTCTGAAAATGTTTAGCTTACTTAAAACTTAGAGGAAAAATATGTCAAGTGACATTCCGAAAAAGCTCCGAATATTTAGTTTAGAAGCATGTCATGGTCAGCTACAAATATAAAACGTTATTTTTCCTCAACCAGTCATTAAAAATAATCGGTTTTTAATAGAAAATTATGATTCATTAGCTACTTCTTGGTGTTTAAGTTGATGTTTATAAATTCACTCGAGTGTCACTTATCACTTTCCCCCCTTAAACTCTTTAAATAACAAACTTAAAATAGTTAAGACTTGCTGCGATTTTCAAAACAAATATTACCGGTGAATATACAGACAGAGAATTGTTCTTCATTATTGTTATTATTTTTTGGTAATATTAATCAGGAATCATTTTCATAAACAATTTATACAGCTTAACTTCAAGTAAAAAAATCAAAATTTTTTATTTTGTTTACCATGGCAACATTTTGTTTATTTCTATTTCATGCGTCGCTAGTTGCCTATTTCTTCGTTACTAAATATGCATTTAAAATTTTCGTCATACTGTGCTAAAGATTATTAAGTTGTAGAAAATTCTTTTAATCTAAACACCTAAGATCGAATTCTTCAGCTTATATCTTAATTACTGTACTTTAATTAATAAATCTTTAATTAAGAAAAATATTCACTAACTTTAACTATAACCTTTACATAAATGTTTACTAACACGAAGATCGATGTTCGGCGCGAATTTTAGTGATATTGGTATACTTATATCAAATTAATATCTCAATATTAAAGCTAAGAAAATGTCATCTGATGAATGGATCGGAAAGAAAATTTCGGATGTTTATCTTTCTCAAGAACCTGCTTTAGTTCCTAAACAAACTAAACGGAAGACAGAAAATTATTTCGAAGAAGTTTTACAAAGAGCCGGATACGTTACAGGAGAGAAGAACAATGCTAATGAACTAAATGTGGATCAAGCTGTTTTTCTTCGGGATTTGGCGAAGTTGTTATCTGGAAAAGCAAACAACGAAATAAATAAGTTCTTCAATGGATTAGAAAGCCATTTGGAAGATGAAATTCGTTTTAAATGGAGTCTTATGCCTACAGTTACAGCGGCCTCCTGCGAAACTGCCAGAAATGCATCCCAAGACAGTTTGATTCATTTACTATTAAGTGTGGAAAAGATTCAAGAGAAAGTTATCAATATAATGTTAGATAAGCTTGTTGAGTTTTCTTATACAGAAAACACTGCTTTGTATGATCGCACAGAAAACAAAACAGTTGCGTGTCTAATAATATCTCAATTTCGTTGGCTTAACAAGCTAGTTAACAGCGAAGCCTTGGCTGATAAACTTCTTGAGTTGATTGAAGGCACTCCAACTGATATTCAACGAGACATTATCAGACTTTTACCAGACGTTATTAATGAATTTGATCACCCAAAAGTTGCAAAAAGCCTTGGAGAATTCCTGCTCGGCAACCAGGAATTGAATGTGATAATATTGGATACTTTAACAAATTTGAACATCAAATCTGAATTGTTATCAGAGATAAGACAGAAAGTCATTGAAACAATTTCGACCGCAAATATTGAAGACCTGCCTGTCATTGTGAAATTTGTTTTGCAAGATTTAACCATAGCTGAAGCCCCTCAAGTCATTCGAGAACTGCAGAGCAAACTTGATTTTAATTCAACTTTTAATCCTATCATATCATCAACCCCTATTAATCCCAAAAATGGGGAAATATCAAAAAGCATTGAAAGCTGTGTGTTAACCACAATCAAACACTCATTAAAATTTCAAAAAACACTCTGTGATGCATGGGTTAAATACCTTGAGCTATTGGAAGGTCCAAATAATCACAAAGCCTTGGATATTTTTGTTATATTAATATTTTTGTCTCTGGAAATAAATGAAAGGAAGTTAGAAAGTCTTCTAAAAAACAAAGTTAAAGCTGGTGACATTAATGAAGATTTATTACAAGCAACATTTAGAGGTCATCATGATGTTCTTCAAGAGTATGCAAAAGAACTGCTTAAAATTGCTGAATTGCTACTGAGGGCGTTTGAACCAGTGATTTCGTCATTTGCTTGCTGTGTATATATGAACTGTTTTGTGTGGTTTGACTCCTTTTATAAACAAGAGGTTATAGGTAATCTAATTACTCATGTGGGAAACAAATCAGAAAGCGAGGTGAACTCTGCCCTGAATACTTTGTTGACTTTAATCAGAAATCACACTCAAAAAATGGTGCCATATGGTTTATTCATAAAAAACTTACTTGACCATCTTGGAGAGTTGACCTTAAATCAAATTCGCAAGGTCCATGAAATGTTGAGTATTTTAGCATATCAGGGAGGCCGAGAAGGTGCCATGCTTTTGGATGATTTGTTGATAATAATTCGTAAACAGTTATCTAATAAGAATGTAAAATATCGCAAAATGGGTGTAATAGGAGCATTAATGTCTGCAAAAATTGCTGCTGAAAAGGAGAATGAAGAGCAAGAACCTGATGTATCTATTAATTCTGATGCTCTTGAATTCGAAGAATGTTTTCAGCATTCAGTCAAGTTACTCGAATTGGTTGCAGCCAGCACATCCGAATCGAATGAGGCTTACGCATTATTTTGTGATGAACTTTCTCACATTATGATTGAGAAGAAATTTGGTAAATCTATCTTAGAATGGATAGGTGAGAATGTCCTCTCAGATTTTGAGGAGACTTTTATAATAGACATTGATCCAAGTGAATATGAAGGAAAGAACATTGGTCCAAAGTTTGGTCTTGATGAAGTTAAAGAACCTGTGGCTGTTGATTTGTATAATATTGTTAAGAAAGAGACAGTTGGCTCTGAAAGTAAATCTTCAAAATTTAAACTAAATTCTTCATCTAACTGCAGCAAAGATAAAGGTAATTTTAACCAAAGTAAAGTATTAAAGACACTTTTAAAAATTTCTTCGGTTGAAAGTACAAGTTCAGGATCAGCTAATACGGCAGTTGCATCTCCTCTCAAGTTGGCTCCTATGTTTAGATTGCTAAGGATGTTTAGAGAAGTGCAAGATGGTAATCTTGAGCAAATTGATGCACTTTTAGGATGCTCAATTATGTTGCCAGATTTGAGAATACAAAAGTTTTCAGTATTGTCAACTGCAGAAAAACACTTGCTTTTGAACACTCTATTCTATTGTATTAATTGGGTGAGAGAAAATATCAATGCTTTTGCTACTACAACCGATGTTGATATCAGATGTAATGTGTTGACCAGATTACAGCTTTTGATTGGAATGGAGAATTTAGTTTGCAAATATTTAGCTGAGTGCAATGGCTATTCACCTCCAGTAGCAAATTTTGATTTTGAAGAAACTCATCTAACCTTAAAGTTGCCTAATAAGAAAGGTGTGAAAAGAAGTGGCAAAGGTAAAAAAGGCAAGAACAAAAAATCTAAGAAAGATGAATCCACAGACCAAACTACATTAGAAAATCAAGATACCTCCCTTAAATCAAAATCATCTGATTCAGAGTCGGAAGAAGAGATTAAATCAAATTTGGATTTGGAATTGAAAATCAGTAAAAGCTTACAGCCTTTTTTCCGAGAACTCGACATTGATGTGTTTACTCTTTTGCAGTCAGATATAACTTTTCAAAAGCGACCAGACGTATTTTTGAACGAGAAGGTAACGTCCACTGATTTACATCCTGATGAACTTAAATTTTTATTAGAAGATTTAAGTTCTAAACTTCATCATTGTTTTGATTCCTCAACCAGCCCTTTAAAAGGATTTCATAGTAAACAAGCAGGTTTTTCGAATCTTGAATCCTTTACTGTAATCAGTGTGATGTCTTTTTGCATTGACCTTATACCATCTTTGTGTAACACTGTAGAGGAGATTCTTAAATACTTTAAAACATTGGCTGTAAATTCTGACGGTGTGGAAGATTCTTTATTATTCTATAATAATGAATCACATCGTAATATCGAATGCCTTCACCTGATATTAAAAGTCTTGACTCAAATAATGTCCTGCAAGGTTTTAAATTTAAAAACTAACTCCTCTCTTTTGAAAAAAGCTCTAGCATCATTCACACCTGAGCGTAATGTACCTGATCACTTTTCTTATGATGATTTAATCAGAGCATCTACTTCTCATTTATGTTTGTTTGCAGAGTCAATTCCATCTTTATCTTGTGCATCCAGTCTAACCCACTTATTATCTTGCATCCTGTATTTCGGATCTGACTCCGAGCCGAAAGAAAAAGTCTCCAAGTTGTCTCTGAAATTTTTGAAGAAAAAGTGGTTTGAAATTGAATCCAAAAGCGTAAAACCTTCGGAAATCAACAGCAATGTCAAAATTATTCTGGAATCATATTTGCGAAATTCTAAGTCTGCTTTGAAGGCATTAGAGTATTTGTCGGTTGATGCCATTCCACAACTTCTAAAAGATGATGTTAAGGATAATCTTTTTTATACATTGAACAAGTCTTCCTTAAATTGCTATTACAAAATAATGTTCACTTCTTTAATGAGCTATGTCAAATCTTACTTCTCAGAGAAACACGGCAATGATGAACAGATGAATGAATGGATCATCATACTCAGGGTGTTTCAGGTGCTTACCAATTTACTTAAGTGTTTTGGATCAAGAACCAATATAGGTACCTGTTTGAAATTCAGTCGAGAAATTCTTCAAACTTTCCTGAGATATGGAATGCCACTGATGGACAAATTATTTGTGAATAAAAAGGAAGAAGTTATATGCTTGATGAAAACACTGCAAGCAAGTACCAGATACTTGCAACATGTGTGTTGCCATTCTAAAGTCCTTAAAGATGTTTCATTAATCAAACAAGTACCTTTTCTAAAAAAAAGCTTAGAAGTGTTTGTTTTCCGGGTAAAAGTGATGCTGGCTGTGAATAAATGTGAAGAGGCTTTCTGGCTTGGAAATTTGAAAAATAGGGACCTTAAAGGAGAGGAGATTCTATCACAAGCTATGCAAGATTCCAATAATGATTCTGATCTTGAGGACAATGATCAAGCTAATAAAAGTGACTCTGATGTAACTAATGTGGAATCTGAAGAAGATACTTTATAATTTAATTTGAAATTTATCAAATAGATGCAGTTTGTAGATTTTAAAGAAAATGTTAAATTTTATATATCTTACATAAAAGTTAAAATTTAATAATTATGGTTTTATGAAAATTATCTATAAATATTTTGTTATGATTAAAAATATCAATATAAAAAAGATTCTTTGTATTATTTTAAGTGAGGTAGTTTCATTTGGTGTTTCATAGGAAATGTTTAAATAGTAACTTCAGGGTTTAGCTTCTGAACCTCATTAACAATGCCATCACAGTAAAAACAAAATCACTCTGAAAAACTTTAGCTTTAGCAAACAATTTTACAAACTAAGTACCAATTTAAATAATTTAAGCACGCTAATTATTTAGCTGGGGCTGCTTTCTAAAAAAAAAAAATGTGATTCTTCCGCGGATTTTCGCTTTTTTTTCTCGCAGAAATTTTTTTTTGAACAAGTTGAAATATTTTAAGAGGAATTTATTTTTCCGCGCAGCAAAAGTATTGAAGTCCTCATTCCTCCCCTGGAAGTTTCTCTAAAAATCATTTCCTTGGGATAGAAATGGTTGATCTTTTTACAGGGATGAGATTTTTTCGCTTATGCGTCTCAAATTTCAGCCTTTTTATCAAAACTTCCAATTCTCTGAAAGTTTATTTTTTCTTAAATAAAAATTCCGTTTTTTTTGTTGAAATTTTAGTCGTTGAAATGAAATAATTATATTTTTTTTACAATTTGCAGAGATAAACAGAAAATTCAAATTACATCCTAGCTGCTAACCCTTCTGTCTTTTTACTTATTTTAGCTATTTTCTCTTTCATGCACAGAAAATAAGATTTTCGTGTTTTTTATTCATCCGCTGGATAGCTCGTATTTTCGCAATTCAAAATCCAATATCGTGATTTGTATTTGCGCGCTTTTAAAACCCTATGTTGCAATTCCTATTCACGCAAGTTTAATATGCAATATCGTGATTCGTTTTTGCGGTTTCTATCTATGATAAACATCTATTTTAGTATTTATACATGCTTTAAAAATTAGGCATTGTGATTTGTATTCTCGGGATTTAAAAATTATGCATCGTGATTCGTATTTACGTGATCTAAAAATTATGTATCATGATTTGTATTTTCGCATTTTTTAAAATTCAATAGTTTCATATTCATGTAAATTAAAAGCCTAATATCGGGATTCATATTCTCTCAATTTAAAATCATGCATGTGATTCATATTCATACAATTTTATAATTAATCATCGGGATTTATAATCACATGGTTTACAAGTTTAAAAATCAAATTTATGTGTGTCTGTGTATATATATTCTTTCTTGGATTTCCTCTTTTTTACTTTGATTACTCTCATCCCTGAGTTTAACTTAGAACTATTTTTAATCAATTTTCAATCTTAGTTATAGAATCATATGTAAAAGTAGGAGTTCTGCAAGTTAAAAAAAATTTGCTCTCAAAACAGAACTTATTGTCATCTCTGAATTAGAGTAGAAAATATTTTAAGTTTCAAAGTCAGACATAAAGATGTATTTTTTTCTCAGTAAACATAAGTTTTTTCGACGAATGTTGAGATCTAAGGTTTGTAGTTGTCCCGATCAAAAATAATCTGTTCTTGATTTTTTACTGTTATGTCTTAATATTCCTGATTTTTTTCTTTGTTCAGAACATATTTCAGAAAACTATATTAAAATAATCATTTGGATTTTTTTTTTTTAAATTTTCACTAGAAAAAAAATAAACATTTATCAATGTCAAAACTAGTATGTTATTCAAAAAATGATATTTGTAACTCATTTCAAATAAAAAAAGAACATGGAAACAGAACTTCCTTATTGTCCCCTGTTTTTTAAAAGAATGAATTATTGTTGATTCAGTATTGGAAATTTTTTTTTTCTTAATTTAAACTCTCACCCTTTTTACAGGATTCTTTTCTATTTTTGTCATTTTTACACCCCTTGTCTAAATCAATAAATCTAACTAGATCATCAATGAAAATCACGATTAAGTCAAATCATATAAGTTTTGTGCATCATCATTATAGTTGGCCAGACAGCCCAATTCTTTCCTATGAAGATTTCTACATAATGACTTCCGATTTATCTTTGACCTCCAATTCTTTTCATTAACTGCAAGAAAATCAGAGTCGGCCCATCTCAACCGCGGCCTTCCCCGCTTTCTTGTTCCAGTGGGTTTAAAAAGCAGTATCTTTTTTATTGTGTTGTCATCACTCATTCGAATCACGTGGGCCATCCAATTCATTCTATTTATTTTTATGTTTTTAATAATATCAGGTTGTTTAAAAATCTTGTANGGTTGGGCATAGGGTTGACACCTCTATCCTGTAGAAACTTCTTGTCCCGAAATCCTAAGTTCAGTGCACAATTTCATATTGTTCAATACTCATGTATTTTGTTGTTTTTATTCAACCCCATACGAATAACTTGTACTCAGCTAGTAAATTTATATAATAATTATTCTAACTTTGGTATCTGGTGTTTTGCAGTAAAAACATTCCAAGATAACTTGAAAAATGTGACTTTGTATACTGTCCCAAAGATGTTCAATGACATTGATCTGTGTGATGGTCTTTGAAAGCATAAGAATGTAGAAAACTTGTTAGATTGCAAAGACACTTTAATAAATAAATGTCAAAAAATAATAAATACACCCTGCTAAAATCAGCAGAGGTTAACACAACTTAGAATGATGCTTACACTTATTTCTCAGCATCTGGTATACATGTTAAACATGCTGATTACTTTACAGAACTTGAAGCATGCAAACACAAATAAAGAAATTATTTTTAAAGTCAAGTGTTTCTCTCACTTTTACAAAAATAGACAATCTTGTTGAGTAAAAATCAATGACTCGCATCTTCTGATGACTAGAATAAAGTATAAAAAATATATATATTCTCCAAATAGCATATTAATTCCAAACAGTCTCCACTTTGTTTTCTGGCCATTCACTCTTCTCTTTATCCATAACCACTTCAATGATTGGAAGCTGATCAGATTTCACTTCTTCAATTTCTGTGGCAGTATCTACTTCTTTCACAACAGGCTTTTCATCAAAGGTAACTGAAATTTCAAAATTAAACATTGTAAAAATTTTAATGTGCCCTGAGGCAGAATTTCTTCAAACTATCTCTTTAGCTTTAATATCTTTCTGCAAGATACTTTTAATAACTAAAATATATTTTACTAAGTTAAAATAACAAAAGCGCTGTGTTTACAAAGAAAAAACTATTTTTTTAATTGAACACATAACAGGGTGTGTAGTCTAATCTTTCAACAAAAAATAAGCACGTTTTGAGTACTTTTTAAGCACTCAAAAAATATTTTTAAGCACTATATAAATTAACAAACCGCAAAATTATTTTCTAAGACTTTAGATGATCATGAGAAAATAACTAGTTTTTGACAAAGAACTCTTTTCTTGATTATATTAGCCGTTATAAAACAATAGAGATTTTTTGGCTCGATATAAGAGGGCGGAAATTGAGAATATCTTGCAAAATGCAGCAGAGTTGCACATGAGAAGGCAATAATCTCACCAAACCCAGCTCAGTAGATGCATATACGAACAATCAAGTATTTCATAAAACATGTAAAATGATTGACGCTTTCATATGCCATGGACCGACAGTAAGCCGAAATGAGTTGTAAAAAAAGTTGAATAGAACAATGTGAAAAGCACACTTTTGCATAATATGTGGCAAAAATAGACATGGTAACTAAAAAAAAATCATTTCTGAAAAGGAAAAATTAAGCACTTTTCAAAAACATCCAACGGAAAAAAAAGCACCTTTAAGGGTTTTTAAATAACGAAAATCAAAAATAAATACTTTTAAGCACTTTTTGTTCTAATATTATGGGTGATATTCTCGCATTTTGTAAATAATCATCACAATAAAAAAAAATTAAAAATAAAGAAATCAGTTACTAAAAGAAGAAAAAAAAAGATCCACGATGAAATCATTTGAATCAGTCTCTTCAAACACATGCTTCGTTTCAATATTAATTTGTTGTAATAAAAAATATCAGATTTAAAAATTATGGAGAAAACAATAGCAATAACTGCCAAAAATTCGATAGAATCATTGCCTTAAAAAGTAAATACTCAAATGCAAGATTCGAATTTTACATAGTGTTTAAAATATATAAGAATATTTAAAAACGTTGTGAAAATCAATAGCTGCGGAAAATTTAATCGAAACATTACATTGATTAAATTCAACGAGTCAAAAATTTATTATCTAAATGCATGATTCAAATACTACCTGTAAATTTCTGAACAAACAAAAGCTCAAAATTTTCTACTTCCCAGCAGAAAAATCTTTCTGCAAGAACTCTAACTTTCTGCGACAATGTTACCGGGTTGCTGCAATTCTGCCACAGGAATAATGCGAAACAAAGATTTTACTAAAAAAAAACTGCATTAAGAAAAGATTTTATCTGGGCAGTTCTCTGGAAATTAGGACATAGGTCACAAAACTTGAAATAACACTTGAATTTTCAAAAATCCTGCAAGTACAAATCTTTTATTTCTTAGTAAAAATATTAGATGTTACTTCTTTTGTTGTCTAAGTTGACATGTTTAAATAATATTTTTAGAAGATGGATAATATTTTGGAAAATTAGAGTACTATAAGTTTGAGATTAAAAATATATAAAATTTATTGTATTTTATTTCTACTATGCTAACTTATAGAAACAGCAAATTTAACTGCAATGTTAATATTTAAAAGTATTGTTTTAATTACATTTATTAATTTATTGCTAGCAAATTTAGTGTAATTCTGTCACCACAAAGATGCTTAAGTTTGCTTTTTTTTAATTTAAAGAATAATATTGCAGTATTAGATATGTTGATTTTCTCAATACTGCTATGAGAAAATATAAGCAGACATAATTTTTAAATTCTATCTTTAATTGTTAGTTTAAATAGTGGTAAAGAAATCACATACTGGGAAGCAGAATAGAGTTATTCACTTAAAATTACTTTTTTATCAAACAGGGAGAGCAAATTTAAGGCCTACATTAAGTTCTTTACCTTTATTGTTAATTCATTTTGTTCAATTTAATGGAAGATATTTTTGCTTATTTAAATGGGCGTAAACTTTGTGTCATGGAAAATAGCAAGAAATTTCTTAAGAACCGTGAAAATGTTTTTGGTGCATTACTAAATAATTTGAAAAACATCTTATAATTAATTATCTTTTCATCAATTTTAACTATTGATTTAGTTATTCTAGGTTCAGATTAGTAAAATAGTTTCAGATCAAATAATTAACTTAATCACATGATATTTTATTGAGAAATAGGTAAAAAATTAAACATTACAGAAAAATTATTTTTTTAAAAAAAGGTTCCCAGAAAAGGTTTAGATTCTTTCTTTTTTTTAAATTTTTATGTGCGTTTCATAATCGATGATTGAAATTCTTTTTTGAAATAATCACTAAACTATACATTTACATAATTTTAAACTGCATAAAATATTGAATTTTAAGTAATATCTTCGGCATCAATTTTTTAGTAAATTTTCTGCAATTTTAAAATTGGTGTTGGAAATTATTGAAGAGCAATTATTTGTATTAATTGAAAGAAAAAATATGAAATAATTTCTATTTTTTTATGAACATGATTTTACAAACTTGCTTAGAATAAATAACTATTGATTTCTAACTGATAATTCAGTACTCTGACTAAAAGTTTTAAATTAAAAAAAAAGCTTTGACTGCTAAATAAAAGAAAGAGAAAAATTAAAAAGAAATCCTGAAAAGATGTAAAGAATAAAAGCCCAAGAAAGGAAGAAAAAAAAATTTATGAAGTACGACAAAGACCAAATTTGCTAGTGAGAGAAAGGAACAGAAAAAAAATGGTCAAGAACATAGATTAAAAGCAAAGTTTTAAAAAAAATAATGATTGTGATAGATTTGAAGCAAAGACACATGATGACATTCTAATCTTTAGGAAATAAAAACTATGTGTCACCAAATATTAGCCAAAATTTCCATTGGAAATAATTGTTTCAAAAAAGCTAGGCTCTGTTGTCTGATTAATTCAAACCAAAAAGAATCACAGAAAAGAATGTTCCAGAAATACGAAAAGTAAACAGTTCTGGAAACATGGGTTTGCTATGGGAAGAAAAAAAGATTGTAAGGAAATTAAAAGAATTGAAACTGCAGTAGCACTTCATGCTTAGAAGCTTATTGACACAAAGGAAGCACTTTGACACAAAGTAAAGATGCAGGAAGTTTTGCGAAATTTGGTAAACTGTAAAATAATGTTTCACATACTACTTACTTATGCAAGCATCATGAAAATGTAAGATTGCTATTACCCTAGCGGCAAAATAACTTGGGCCCTCATTGGGACAATATTCATGAATCTTTGCTTCGTAAGGGTTCGAATGATTTTCATTTTTCCCTACATAGAATTGTTATATTCAACTGATATTTTACAACCAATATCGGTCCTTTGTAGAATTATCAGATTAACCCTATATTTTATATCCATTATTTAGCCAATGTAGGTTCTATATTGGCCAAAGTAGGGCCATTCTAGGACAAATCAAAAAATCTAGACCTCCCAATATTGGTCCCTTGGTGCATGTTCTTATAGCACCCATATTGAGCCAATTTCGAGTTTAACTGGAGCCAAGGTAAAATTGTTGCCAGGGTAATTGCTTGAAAAAAATTTTTTACCACAAATTCAAATTTCATTTCATGGATTCTGTTCTAATATCACTTGTAATCAGGATAATGAAAACTGCATGTTTTTCAAATGTAGTGAGTACCCACAATTTTCCTTAATAAAAGGATGATTTAAAAATTAAATTATAGCAGTGGTAAAACTTAAAATCTCAAATTGTGAAGTAGAGGAGTGCTTTGCTGAAATAGAAAAGCTAGTACTGTATTTTTGTACAGCACACATCAAAATAAGGCAAACTGAGTATTTCAAGACACAAATAAAATAGTTTAATAATAGAGATTCAAGTGGATTTCAAAATTATACAAACGGGAAAATAAAATCATATTAGCCATGCAATCAAGTTACGCTTTTCATGGCCAGAGGTGATTGTGAGCGCAAGTCAAAATTCTGGAAAATTTCTGTAGTTAAAAAAAACAAAAAAAAAACAGTTTAAATTGAAAAAAAATTTAAACATGTTTTTTTTCCTTTTTCTCAATATTTCTTAGTTTACTTAAAATATCTTTAAAATTTTACGCATACCTATGATGACCTGGAGAAGTAATTAAAATTTACAAATATGTCTTTCTTTCTTGAGTTTATGATTATAATAACTATTTACTGATAAAAAATGAATATTAATCTTGAATATAAGCTTATAAAGTATTTCTCTGTCTCTCCCTTACAAACAAATAAAATAAACTGTGTTTTTAAGTTCCACCTTCGAAAATTTGATTTCCGGAAACTTCTGTGATCAATAATTTTTTGAAACGTCTGGACCTTCGATCTCCGGATCGCTGTTAGCGAAAATTCGGATTTTTTCCGGAGCACAATCAGCCCTGCATGGCTTGTGCTTGGGAATGTTAAAAAAAAGTGCACTCTAATTGTTGTATCCAGTAGCATGATAAGTATGCTTACTTTAGGATTCTAGAATTAGAAATTAAGCATAGACCATGCGGAGCTGGAGAGTCCAGAGAATTTAAACAATGTTTGCAACGCACTCTTGCTCACTTTAACAGAAACATCACTTAGATATTTTTCGCCACTAGCCATGGTAACTGCCCTGTATATAGAATTGGGGCTGAAGAAAGAAAAGTATCCATAGCAGTATTAACTAAGGAAGGACAAGCACAAACTTGTGGGGAAAAAATTCTGCGCAGCCAAGTCATGATGCCAAAACAACAAAGTGTTAGTGTTAAGCAAAAAAAGTTCGAGAACACCCAAGAACTGAAAAAACTGGTAAAATATAACCATTCCTAGGCACATAAACCGCATTTTATTACTGATGTAAATATGATAGAAACAAAACAAAAAACTTAGATTTTTCCATTAACTCATTATTCCACCACTTCAAATATATGAATTCTACAAATAAACCATTCATGAATGCTACAGATAAATCTGAGGTGATAATTTACAGTGAACAATGGATTTTAGTGTAGCAGGGGTGTTTGTGAATCTAAAAATTAATATCTTTATAAATTCAAATCACTGATGTTTTCCAAACATGAATTCTGAATAAATTATGTACAGCATAATTTAAATGAATGATTATGTATAAGTTTATTTTTATCTCTTATCACATTTTTTATTCCACCAGAAAAAATATTTACAAATGAATTCTAGTTCTAATAGTTTTAACTAAATTGTACAAGAATTTTTATACATAAATGTGATAGACGATTTCTTGAAACTTCTGGACCTTTGATATCGGGAAACTTCCAGATCGCGAAAAGTCCGGAAATCCGGATTTTTTCCGGAGCACAATCTATGGTGTAGTATATGCCAGCTACTCAAATAATAAACTAAGTGAAATAACCATTTTATAGGACAGGTAATTTTTAATAAAAAGGTTTTAAACTATACATTCAAAACAGGAATGCCACTCAAATTTGGAAGAAAAAATTCCATGTGCATACACAATATATTAAGAGGAAAAACAAAATCACTGCGCCCTTGAATGAACTGTATTGGACAAACTAAACTAGTTATAATTTATGAAAAAACTGAAGGAAAAAAGGAACAGCTGAAAGTACTTAAAACAAATAGTGCTATGTTAAATGAAATAGCTTAATATAGCTGAAATATAATCCTTAAATACCCCATAGTTTGCACTTAGAGTGGTTACCATTTCTTTAAAAGATGAAAAGAAGAATTCCCTGTATTTTCCCAGTTTCTAAAGAAAAACTCAAAATTCCATGCATTATCCCTGTTATTTTTGGTGATTTTTAAATTCCATGTATTTTCAATGTTGAGTGGCAACCCTGAAAAATAGAAAATCCATTTACCTGGTCTGCTCAGGTTTGAGATTTTGAAGAGATCTGCAAGAGATTTTGAAGTCTTTTTCTGAACCCCAAATGGGTAATTTATCCCTTAAAAGTGATTTTTAATTAAATGCACTTTAAATAAATTTTGGGAAACAAAACGGATCTTCACGTTCGGATGATGTAATTCTGTTACCACCACCACATTGGTTGAAATTAAAATTAATGATAACTTTCTTAATGGCAGTGTTGATATCATATGAATCTAACTGAAAAAAAATCAGAGTGAAAAAACAAAACTATTTATAAGTTTGGTTAATTAGAAGTACAGAAGTTCATGACTTCACTGCAAACAAAATTATGAAAATTTTATCCATTTTTCCAAAAATAAATGGTTCTTAAAAATCCCTGTGGCAGAATTTTTTAGAGCTATCTGCGACAAAACTCTCTAGGACTAATATCTTTCTGCAAGATACTTTCAATAATGACTAGCATATATGTTAATAATTTAAAATAACAGAAGCACTATGTTTGCAAAAAAAAAACTTTTTTTTAAATTAAATGCAATAAATTTTATAATATTATGAGTAATATTGTCGCATTTTGTTTGGGGGGTGCAAATTATTTTATTCGCATTTTGTAAATAACAGTAAAAAAAAAAAAATTGCAAAATCTCTAGTAGTAATTACCGAAAAAAAGATAGATGACGAAATCATGCGAATCCGACTCCTCAAATGAGTGTTTCGTTTCGAGATTAGGTTGTTGTAATAAATATTGTACAAAAAAAAAAAATTTGAATTTAAAAACTATGGAGAAATCAATAGCAATCACTGCCAAAACTAGATAGAATCATTCCCTAACAAGTATATACTCAAATGCACGATCTGAATTTTCCATATTGTTTGACATACATCTGAATATTTAAAATCCACATGAAAATCAATATCAATAAATATTACAATACAATTGGAGCATTACATAAATATATTTCTGAAGTAATTATTTTCAGTTTTCAAAAGAAAAATCATTCTGCAAGAACTCAGTAACGTTTTGCAACAACGTCACAGTGTCGTTGCGATTCTGCCACAGGGTTAAAAATCATTAATTTCAGGTAATAGGCTGAATCTTTTATTAAAGTTAACAATATTTTATAATATTACTAGAAGAAATGGTCCTATAAAATATGTTTATTAAATAAGATTAATTTAATATTATTTAATTTCATATTATTTAATTTAAATTATAATTAGAAATTTTAAATTTGATTACCAGTTTTAGGGACTTCATTCATTCGGTTGTATCCTCTGCGCATATTACCTCTGCCACGTCGTCTGCGCAGCCAAGCATTGTTTGCGGACGCCCCAAATGTTTCTACATTTAGTTTCCTCTCAAGTCTCCAATCGAATCTGGGAAAACTAAAACAACAAAATTAAATGCTTATTTATGACAGTGTTTATAAATTAAGATGAAAATCTGAATCATTTACAGGGTGCGTAGCCAAATCTTTCAACAAAATATAAGCACCTTTTAAGTACTTTTTAAGCACTCAAAAATATTTTTAAGCACGATATGCATTAACAAAATGCAAAGTAATTTTCAAAGACTTCAGATGATCAAGAGAAAATAACTAGTTTCTAATAAAGAACTCTTTTTCTTGATTATATTAGCCACTATAAAATGAGAGATTTTTCAGTATGAGAGATTTGCAATTGAGAATATCTTGCAAAACATTGCAAGATATTCTCAATTGCACATGAGAAGGTAATAATCTCATCAAACCCAGTTCAGTAGACGCACAAACGGGCTCGCAAGTATTTCATCAAACATGTAAGATGTGGTTTCATACGCTATGGACCGAAGGAACGCCGAAATGAATTGTAAAAACATTGAATAGAACGCAAAAAGCACGCTTTTTATACGTGGCCAAAATAGACATGGTATCAAAAAAAAATCTCATTTTTGAAGAGAAAATTAAGCACACTTTAAAAACACCCAATGAAAAAAAGCACTATTAGGGGCTTTTAAATAACGAAAATTGAAAATAGGCACCTTTTAAAAACGCTACGCACCATGATTTATAAATAAAGATGAAAATCTTAACGCACCCTTTACTGATTTGGGTTGCCTCGCAACTAATGTCATCAAAGAAAGACTTCTCTTTGTCATAAGAGGAATTCTGATCTTCAAGAACACTGGGAGACTGATCCAGGCTCAAATCTGCAAAACATAGACAATCATCAAAAGAGACATAAAAACTTCATTTTACCCAAGGGTGGAACCAATCGCTAAACCAGGTTTGAGTGAGGAAGAGCAGATGGATTTTAATCAAAAATATATGCTAACCTGAACTCAATTAACAATAGATATATTTTTGCAAAAGTCTGTTCTTTCGTATTTTTCTGTATTGTTTTAAACTAAAATTCTAATGATGTACTGGATGTTACAACCATATTTAAAATTCTATTAAAAATTTTAACAAAATCCCAAAGTTCTAATTTTTATTTTTGTTAAAGATAAATTCCAACAAGTAATATAAAAGTTTTTAAAGTAAATTCCTACCTTCAAAGAAAAATTTTATGTTAATTACTTTTTATTAAATAATTACAGTTTTTTTCCCCATATAAAACTAAAAATTAATTACATTTAATTAATGAATTAACATGTGAAATAACTATTAACAAGTGTCATCCACTTTAAAGCCTTTAAATTGTTTTTTTGTACTTGAATGGATAAATAAAAAGCATTTTATAAATGAAAATTTGAACAAGATATATAAATATATATAGGGAGAGTGAATCCCCTATATCCAAATCATCATGTAGGACAGACACTTGATGTCTGTTTTCAAATCCAAAGTAGGAATTTTAAAAAAAATGCTAGTATCAGATAACTATAAAAGTATAAATTTAGTGATGAGGACCGCATGTGCTACCACGTAATATTCTTTATTGAATTTATCTGACACAGCGAATATAAAATTAAATATTTAAATGCAAGCAAAAAAGTTTTGTTCAAATAGACCTATATGTTAAAAATTATCACTTATTTTTAAAATATGTGAAAAACTGTATCGCTTTAAAATTTAAAACAATGACTAACACTTAACTGATCAGAAAATTCCATTTAGTTTTTAGCTCATCCTTATTTAATTAATCAATTAATATGTGAAAAAACTGTATTAACATCAAGTGCTATCACTATAAGATCAAAAAAATGTATTTGAACTTGAGTGGATGATAAAAAGTATTTTATTAATGATTGTAAGTTTAAAAAAAATTAAGGGAGTGCGCGAACTAATAGGAATTTAAAAAAAGAACTTAAATCATGCGACATTTTGCCAAAATACATTGAAGAGTCAAATTTTCTTAAACTATTTAATCAGTGTTTTCACTACAGCGCGAGAATCTCGCATATTTTTTTCTTTTCTCGCATTAAAAAATTATTAACGCGAGAAGTTCGTGCACTGAATTTATCAATTTTAAAATGCACGAATCTCTCGAATTTTGGAAAAAATTTAGTCTTCCGCCATTTTGAAAAAGACATGAAAACAGCTACGACAAGTGTTGAGAAAAAAAGTGAGTTCTTTATAATAAGTTGTTTAAAGTTATCTCTAGTTTTCGCGGTTAATGAATTACCAAACTCCCTCATCGACAATTTGTAAAAGTTTAAGTCTGTGAAAACTAATCTGGAAGACCTGACAAAGAGTATGAACATGGAAATAAGTTCAACGAACTTCACTATTCCATAACAGAAATAAGTGTAGAACCTATGCTGGCATACGTAGAGGACAGGAAAGTGTGTGCACAATGCTGCAAATTTAATTAGTGATTCCGAATAGTTCAGCATCTGTTGCAAGGTTATTTAGCCCCCAAACCGAATNTTAATGAATGATGGGAATTTCCCCTTCTTGCTTGAAGTGTTCTAGTTCAAAATGGCGGAGAGAGAGCAATTAATATTTTCATAACTGTAAATATTTTTAGTTTCCTATATTCATTTTTATAATAGCAATAATTATTATTTTTTAAATATTTTGTTTTGATTGATTAGATATCATTCTAATTCTAAATCATTATTGCCCTAAAAATAATGTTATTTAATTTCTGCTTCTTAGATTCAGATCATTTTAATCTCTGTTTACCTTGGGGGTCTATTATACGGAAAAATCGATTATCCGGACTTCGGAAAGTCCCGCCGATTCCGGATACGCGACTTTCCACTGTAATTACATTTCATAAAATGAAAAACTTAATACATTAACTTTTATTTTATGCATCACTAAAATAATTTTAAAATTTAAATGTGATATTTTTAATAATTACATGATAAAACCTCTAAATAGTTAATATTTATTACTGTTACCATCTTGTCACCTATTTCAACAAAAATAAATTAAGTAATTTTACTTTCTTTTTCAGTTTATTTTTTAAACAGCTGCTTTTATTTTAAAAAAGTGTACAATAATCCATAAATTAATCTCATTGTAGCAAAAATGTCACGATTCTTGGGAAAAAGAACTGCAGGTACACTAATATGGTTCTTTCTTTCTTTAAACTTATGCTTTAATAAATTTTTATAATTTTATTTCATTTAAATTATATAATTTTAATAAATTTTTATGCTTCATTTAAGTTTAAATGAAACTAAAACAACTTTTAAACGTATTTGCAAGAATATGTTCCAATTCATATGTTCAGGGTTGCCACAGAAAAAAATGAACAAATAGTTGCTTCTAGTAGCCTAAAGCATGAAAATAGTCGCCTAAAATTATGAAAATAGTTGCCTAAATAAGAACAAAATTTTTCAATAATATTACTAAAATTTTATTAAATGACTTTATTGTAATATACCACGATTCATTTTGTCAACTTGATGGTCAATGTGATAATTCTTAAATAAACGTTAGTGTTCTAGCACTAAATTTTTACATAAAAAAATTAGACTATTTGCAGAAAATTAAATACTTTTAAATACTAGAATTAATTCAGAAAAATATTTGTTAAAAAAAACTTTCTAAAAAATTTTCCTTTTTATTAATAATTCATTTAGCAAATATATATATATATATACTGAAAAGTTATTACTAAAATTCGAAATTCATGCATCATAATATAGTATTAAAAATAGGGTTATTTAAAATCGTGCAGAATTTCGTAGCAATAACTGTTGAAAAGGCGATTGAGAAACAAAATAGATTCACAATGGAATCTGTTCAAATTGAGCTCATTAAAAAGTGATGACTCAAATTTGCATTTCAAAAAAAAATTTTAAGAAAAAAAATTTATTATGTTCAGAAAGCTACCACGGGGCGCAGCTTGTCAGCCCAATTTATGCTTAAAAAAACATCGCTAGAAGAACAGAAAAGTCTCCCAATAGTCTCCTTTTCTTGAAAATAGTTGCTTTTTAAAATTTTTCAGGCAAAAAAAGTTGCCATAGTTGCCCCAGGTCGAAAATAGCTGCAAATAGTCCCATTTTAGTCGCCTGGGGCAACCCTGTATGTTTTAAATATTTTCCCTCAAAGACTTAAAATCAGAAACAGACAACAAATTTTGAAATGTGTTTTGATGTGCAATTTAAAAAACACCACTTCTAGACAGATTTCAAGAAGAGTGGCTTGACAATTATTTTCTTACTATTGCTAATGCTGTAAACACTAAATTAAAGTTTTAAAAAACTGATAAAAAAATTTTTTGAAGACCATCAATTTTGAATTTTTTTTTACAGCTTATGCTGATTTTTCTATTGCACAACAGTATTGAAAAGCTAGAAATTACAATTCTACAATTAAGATTCACTATAGCAGAATTATGGAGTTAACTTCTGACAGTTAAACTTATTTTAAGGCCAGCTAACTATCTCAACAATACTTCTTGTATTAAAAAAATTGAAATTCATTGCAATCTAATAAATTATGCATAAAAACTAATAAAAAAAATACATAAAATAAATTATACATAATAAAAATAAATTATACATAAAAATAAATTTAAGTTTAAAATAGTTATAGGTAAAATATAAATAAATATAAGTTAAACTCTAAAATGTATTGAAAATTATAGTTTAAAAAAAATACCAGAGAAAAGCTTAAAAATACCAATGGAATTTTTTGCCAATTTATTTTCAAGTTCTTGAAACTCTGCATTTGCCTGTTCAAAATCATATTCTTTGTCATAGTTTTCTATATTAGACTCATTTCTTGGGTTGCGCCGAGCAATACCTATAACATCAATAAATATGTTTAAAAAAAATTTGTTTATTGGACAGGTAAATATAACTAAATTAGAATTTAAATGGCAAAACTTCTATCGTCTTTAACGTATCTTAAAAAAGTCATAATATCTATCATAGCAATTCAACGAAGTTCTTCATAAAATTTTTAAGCACTATCTACATTAGCAAAATGCTAAATAATTTTCAAAGACTACATGATCATAATGAAATAACTAGTTTCTGACAAAGAACTCTTTTTTGATTACATTAGCCACTAAAAAAAAGAAAAAAAAGATATTTTTCAATCCGATTTCAGAGAGTGGAAAATGAAGCCTGAAATTGAGAATACCTTGCAAAATGTAGCAGACCGGCACATGAGAGTGCAATAATCACACCGAACCCAGCTCATTTGACGCACATGCGGACTCGCAAGTATTTCATCATACTTGTAAAATGATTGGTGCTTTCATACGCTACAAACCGACAGAATCAAAAAATTTCAGAGAAAAAAAAAATCTCCTTTTCAAAAATAAAAGCACTTTTTAAAAACACCCAATCAAAAAAGCATCTTTAAGGGATTTTTAAAAAACAAAAATAACACCTTTAAGCACTTTTTAAAAACGCTACCCACCACATGATAAAAATATAAAAAACCGGAAAAACTCTGCAGATTCTCATCCCTGAAAAGCTAGCAATTTTCACTTGTAGTAATAATATCAAATAAAAATTATTGGAATTTTAAAAACCGCATGGAAATCGGTATCAACAACTGTGGAATCTTCATATTAGCCCTTTGGACATGGAGTACTTAAAAGTGCTGTTTAAAGTAATGCAAGAAATAAATTATTTGAAATACATACAGTATCTTTACATAATCTTTAAAATTAATTATCAACCAGTTATTTTATGAAGATAGAAATTTTTAATTTTAGAGTGAAAACTGAGTCGCCTAAGAAGTGACATCTAAGTACAAAGAGTAAAGTGAACAATCAAATGCACAATTTGAATTTCAACCCATGACAGAGAGAGTGATTTAAAAAAAAAATTAAATTCATAGCAAAACCTTAATAAAAAACTATCAAAATCCTGCATCAGTTTATAATAATATCTGAGCAAAACAAGCAGTGCCGGATTATCCATTAGGCCAGACTAGGCCATGGCCTGTGGCCCCCAATGATTAGGGGTCCCCCTTAAAATGGATTTTTTGAAAATTATTTTTAAAAAATTTAGAAAAACAATAATTTTTTAAAATTTTTTTTAATTTCAAACATATATGTTATGGTTATAAAATGTTACGATTATTTTTTAGTTATAATTTAATAAAATAAAGTAAAATTTAATTTATAATTTATTTTTATTTTAAATATGCTTTCTTAAATGAAAATATATATAAATACTTTTATATTTGAATAAATAATATGAGAGAAAAAAATCTCATCTAAGGGCCCCAAAAATTTTAATGGCCTAGGGCCCCCGCATATGATTAATCCGGCACTGAAAAAGAGCATGTCTGATCATGCAACTGCGTGATTCGCACTTTGCATGTCGTGATAATTTCGGTAGAATATTAATAATAAACGGAGTAATGAAAGACATCCGGGTTTTAAAAATTTTCAGCATTTCTACAATCATTTTCCCTCCAACAAATATGCAAGAAAGGCAACATTATGGAAATAATTCTGCAGAAAAAAAATTGAAACACTTTTTTGCAGAAGAAAAAACCAGCACAGGGCAAAAGACTTGACAGTAATCTTACTATTTCGTCTTGGACCTCCTGGTTGCCTGTTGAAAGAGGCCCTCCTCCTCTGAGGATAATTCATCTGATTTCTTTGCCTCAGAGGTTCTCTACCATCCAGTCCCTGTCTATTATATACATCAGTACTACCCACAGAGACTTGGACACTAGCATCAGTCGTAGTGCCTTTGCGCTGAGGAGTTTGCGCTGTTGCACGACCTATATTCAAAGAATTATCAATGAACAATCACAAAAATTAGGAAACTTTTGAACTAATCTATGATAAATTAGAAAATAAAATAACATGAGCCATTTAATGAGATTAGAAACTATTACAAACAATTTAAGAATTTAGAAGAGCATTAAAAGGCTTTTTACCTTGATATATTTTATAACCAAACCATCATTGATCAGCAGACCCAATTTTGAACTCAATCCAGATGAC
This sequence comes from Parasteatoda tepidariorum, assembly GCF_043381705.1. NCBI lineage: Eukaryota > Metazoa > Arthropoda > Arachnida > Araneae > Theridiidae > Parasteatoda > Parasteatoda tepidariorum. The sequence continues at coordinate 11,241,944 of NC_092207.1, read as the reverse complement.
AAGATCTCCTCAAAATGTATTGGGAGAAATTTGTCCTCATGGTTTTCTTTTTGAAACTAACCCACATTTGCGTTACATGGAGAGGGAAACCTCCCATGGTTAACCAGGCTGCAAGAGGACTAACCCATAATTCATCTACCACTGAGGATATTTTATATCAGCACAGTGGTTGATGCGAGCCAGGAGCGGAATTTGTATAGACCAGTCATCACAGGGATTTGAACCCAGTTTACCTCAATGGAAGGCAGGCACTATCCCCTGAGTCACCAGACCACAGCGCTCCCACGCCGCATTAGAGATAGTGAAAAAAAATTGAATTTTTTTTTTGTGTATAAATTTATGAAACATAAAAGCAATTAAGTTTGTTTTATTTTTGGCCAATGAAATAATTTTGCTATGTCACTGAATTAAACTTAGTGGATATTTTGAAGAAGTACAAGGATCTGTTATACAGATGTGCAATAGAGAAAAATCAACGTAAGAAAAATTCAAAATTGACATCTTTATATTTAGCATTTTTGTAAGCTACATAGTGCAAAAAATTAATAAATTTTGTTTCACCAATCTTGAAATTCTATTTTAGCTTCTCTAGCATTAGCAAGACTAGTTTTTTTTCGAAATGTAATGTGAAGCCTTTAAATTGTTTTTCAATTGGATGCATTTTAGGCTGCGAGACCTGTTTACCAATAAACAAACTTCCTAGGTGGTCATAATACAAGTATAAAGTTAAAAAAATAAGGAAGGAAAGACAAAAATTCTAAACTGTAATTAACCACAAACTTAGATTTTTGGGATGGGGGATTTGCTGAATAAAATTCCTAATTTGACCAAATCATAAATAGGTTTGATCCCCGTCAGTCGAAGACTCCCCGTGTAGTAAATGGTGACGGATGCACGTTAAATTGGTTGAGTCACAAAGTCCTTCATGTTCCCATAACAAATCAATACTTCTGGGGGTACTGATCCAGGAGTTTCCTTGTCTTCTGGATTGGGTTCAAAGCTGCAAGGTTACGGAGTTGAACGTTAGCAGTCGTAAACCCAAAATTGGGTCGACTGTTCAACCACAGTTATAAAATAAAATAGGTATGTAATTTATTTGCTGCAATAAAAAAAATTGCGAATAATATTTTCCCTACACACTGTTCCACAACTGATTTAACGATTTTATACATTATAGTAAATGAACCGCTGGTTTGTGAGTAAGGCGCTAAACTGTGGTTAAGAATTGGGGTCCAATCCTTAGTAGCTACTTAACACCCTTCAGAACAATAGATATCAGTATGTCTTTGAAGTAAAGATGGCTTATGTTCAATACTGACCACACTGCCGAATCTAGCCACTGCGACGTGATTGAGGAGCGTTAACTTCCATGAAACCCTTGACCTGCTTTCTTTTTTTTTATTTTGATCAATAAATGAAGAGCCATTTGAAAAGTAAAAAGAGATAAATTAATTCACAGCTAAAATAAAATTTTTCACTCAAATCTGGAAAAAAAAATTCAGTGTTTTCTCTGTACATATTATACACAATATATCAAGAGGAAACTCACTGTCATTGTACTCTTGAGTGACCTATATTAGTCTAGCTATAAAATTTTTAATTGCTTGAAAAACTTAAAATAAGGAGGAGCTGAACATACTTAAAACAAATAATGCTATAGTAAATGAAATAGTTTAATATAGCTGAAATGTCATCCTTAAATATCCCACATACACTTTTAAAACACTAAAAAAAAAAAAAAAAAAAAAAAAAAAAAAAAAAAAAAAAAAAAAAAAATTCCCTGCGTTAACCTTGTTATTTTAGGTGATTTTTTTTAATTCCCTGTATTTTCTAGGATCTTCCTGTGGAGTGGCAACCCTAACACTACCCCATGAATCAAATAAATTATTTGTCAATCAGCAAATTTCAAATATAAATAGTCTGATATTACATGAGCATGGGAGTTCAAGGGAAAGAAAAAATTTGTTACTCTATATTCGTTAAAATTATTAACATTGAGCGAACTAATTAAAAAGGTTCCTAATTACTTATAAATTTGGTTTTTATTCCGTATATAAGGAAGACAAATTTTTGCTTATCTTACTTTATACAAAAAATAGGACACATAAAGTATCTGAGCCATATTACTCATTTACAGATATAAGGGTACATGGCTGCAAAAAAATCTTGATTACCTAGATAATCTCAGCGAGATTTTAAGTCTGGACACAGCTTGAAATTGTGTGAGTTCATGAAGAGCTTAAAATTTTTGTTTACGAAAATGGACACTAAAAAACATTTTCAGTTCTCAACCTGACTTCAAATGATTAAAATGAGGAATTAAGTGCCTACACATTAAAGAATTAAAGAACATAATCATTAAGGGGCAAAATCCCAGACTTCGAGGAGTCTAGGTATATTACAGATGTAAGGTCTTCGTATTCAGAATTCTAAAAGTTTCAAAATTCTTAATTCATACAACATAAATTTAACACCACTATTATAACTGGATAGAACCTGTCACAACTTAAAACTGTTGATAATTAAAGTCCTTTAAAAAAAGTGAATTATGTAATGTTAATTATAAAAATCACTTTACAATATCACTTTACGAATTAATTTTTATTCATTAATTTATTCTTAAAAAAAGAATAGAACTAATTAGAGAAAGTTAAAAAAAAGGCAATCAAATACTATGCCAATTTTCTTAAATAGATTTGTTCATTTGTAGAAGATGCAATTTAGAAATAGATATTCAAAACAAAAGTTATGCATGTTTTATTTCCAGCAAAAGTTAAATAAAAAGGTGTAAATTTCATTCGTGTTTTTGCAATGAAATGTGAGAAAATGAATTCTATTAAATATGTCAAATGGCCAAGCAAATTTTGCCGAATAGTGTAAATCTTTAGGACATCACAGTGATTTTTTATCCAGACACCCCTGCACCTAATTTAACAAAATTAAATAATATTATTCATAAAAGATACAGAAGAGGAACTGCAAAACTATACACGGAAAGATAAAAACTTACAAGTATATGTTATAATGAACTCAAACTGAGTGACTTGACAAATATTTTGCAGTTTTCACTGCACAAAAAAATAACAAAGTATTACTCACTTGATTGTGCTACATTAAAAGGATGTACGTTTGAATAGTTGTTGCCAACATGAGAAGGAAATCCTTGAAGTCCCGTAATTCCATAAAATGTGTTGTATCCTTGACCCGAAGGATAATGCATAACAGGTCCAGACTGCTAAAATGAAAAACTTAAGCTCAATCCAAATATATCATTTAACATTTTTGTCAAGATGACCAAGATTGGTACTTCACAAGGGCACATGAAAAAAAGTTGTAAATAATAAGGAAAAAAAATTAGATTTTTCTTTGATAATTTTGTCTCGATATAACACTCTAGGAAAGAAAAAAAAACTATTAAAATAAATATTTAGTATCTTGATTTCCTAGCTTAAATCAGTGTACCGCCTAAGCGTTTTTAGAAAGGTGGTCCGCCCTGCATGTCCTTTGATCCCTATAAATGCGTCTTGTCCTTTTTGTAAAAATAAGCCACCATACCTTAAAAACACTGCCTTTTATTCATATTCCATTTTTTAAAATAATTAATTCACTGTTTAAATATTTACACACTAGTAAAGTTCTGTTTATAGGTTTAATTCTAATTACTATTACAAATATTTACTTTTTTAGGATTAATCTCATATTATGAATTGTTAAATTTATAATACCAGTCACAATGAATGAGTGCCTTTTTCTGAGAGGCAGCGGCCGGCCTTTTTATTCCTAGGGAGAACTGTTTAAATATAAGGTTAAATCTCAAAACAATATTGATTGTAATATAGTTTAAAATAATTACTCTGTAGCAAAGCAAAAACGAAATAGAACCAAATGGTAACAAATTAAACTTTTAAAAGAATAAAGAAATAAGAAAATTTTAAGATTGCAGAAAAATTATTATCAGTAAGGGTTGAAATTTCCCTTATTGTTTACTGAGTGTTAACCAGCAACAAGAAAAATCATTTAATTTTATGTATTAAATGCTAAGATAAAAGTTTAAGAAAAGTTTTAAAATTTTACTGATTTAAGAATTAAAAGATCATATAGAAGTAAAGATAAAAAATAATTGAATTGTATAGTTAAACATTGAATCTAAGACAAATACTGGAATAATAAGTAAAAATACCGAAACAATTGCAGGATCATGTGGTAAAAACCCATGAAAAGACTTTGGTCCCTCACATACATGAAGATCTTTGATATCACTGGCTCTGAATATTATATACTCATAAACTTCATCTCTAGGTGCTAAGGGTCTCTCTGTTGGTCTTCCTTCAGTGCCGAATGATTTTACTGGAGAGGAAAGAAGAAAAAAAACATCAACCAGTCACAATTTAAACAAATTATTTAAAAACACAAGATAAAAATTTCATATTAAGATTGAAATGAGGAACTATTTTTTTTAAAAAATCTATTGAAGTTAAAAATCAACACATTTTTTAAGTTTTAAAGTAGCTATAATACCAAAATATTGCCAGTAATGTTTTGGTATTTCCTTATAAAAATTTAATATTTAGCTAGTGGAATATTTAGTAATTATAACTTTTTTAATAATTTATTTAAATAAAGAGAAATTGATAAATTAGGATTTTTTAATCTAGTTACCATTTTTTTTAAAATACGTAATTCTTGTACATGTTAAAAATTAAGTTCATTAATCTAATATTAAAAAAATTTCATTAAAACTATAAACAATTACTTAAAAATTCCTTTATTCACTTAGTTACTTAAAAATTCTTTCTTTTATTACTCATTCAATAAACATCAAGATATACAAAAAAATTTTTTCCTTGACTAGAAGGGTAATTTCTATATATTTGATGATTTATTAATGCAGAGGAACATAAGCTATTGGAGAGAAAATTTAAATTTTCTTTCTAACATATTGCATTAATTACTTAATACATTTACATATAGCATATTTTCTATATCACTTCATATCTATTTTATATCATTTCATATCTATTTTATATAAACACGTGGCTCAGCACAGGTCATTGTAGAACAAGTAGTGAAAAGAGTGACTAAAATTTTTTAAAGTGATAAATAGTGATTTAATTTAAAATAAGGTTAATAGTCAGGCAACATCCTAATAAGCTTAAAAATATACGAATTAAAAGAAAAAAATTTTTTAGAAACATTTATTGTTATTGCTTTAATTTACTGCAATTGAAATTTTTTTTAAAAAAAATTAATATTTTCTAATTTTCCCAACTAAAAAAAAAAAAATTGCATGTTTAACTTTAGCTACTATGGCTTAAAATATTACATTAAAGAAGCAGTAAAAGTATACAACAGAAATATTGTTGCTATTATGCAAAGTTAATACACATTTATTGAGATGTGCTTCTCTTCAGGTGTCAAAAAACGATATGTTTGTAAATATATGAAGAACTGAAAAAATGTTAAATAGCTTATTGGAAAAAAAAAGTACTTTTACAACAGAAATGGCACAAGACAAATGTGACAAAAAGTGATTAATGCAATAAAAAATTACAGTATTGTATTAAAAGTATGAAAATTAGAAATATGTGCAAAACTGGACACATGTGACCATTGTCTTTAAGAGGTAAAATTCGAAAAATGCATATGTAATAGCATTGTATAAAAAATATAATTGAAAAAAATAAAAATGGTTGAAAAAACTCTAAAGGGAAAAAGTGGAATCATGATAGAACTAAGCGCATTAAAAGTTATTTTTGATAAATCATTAACAAATTGTTACTGAAACCTAAAATTCGAGAGTCATTACAACACCGTATTAATTAAAAATATAACATCATATTAATATGAAATTAATGCAACGGAAAGCAACATTAATTCACAATGTAATCGCCCTGAATCAATATAATTAAAAGAACATGTGGAAAAGGCTGGAAAAATGATAAAAAATTTACTCGAGCGCCTAAGGTAAACACTAAGAAATCACAATGAAATCAAATATGCCTAAGAAACGATTTTCAAATAAATCATTAGCAAATAGTTTTTACTCAAATACGTGTAACATAATAAACATTGTATTAATTAAAATATGGAGATTTATTCATCAAATTAAAATTAGTGTGTCATAACATTGTATAAAAAACAGCACAATGTGAAAAACCACATAGAAAGGACTGAAAAATTTCTTAACTCCTGACATCAAAAATAATAAAAAAAACATCCAATGGTGTGAAATTTTGTGTCAAAAAGAGATTACTCAAATTCCCATGACATAATATCTTATAAAAAAATTTCTTTGAAAAGGCAAAAAAAATTAAAACAAAAAAGTAAACATTTAATTTACGCTTTTTCTTCTGAAGAAAAAGAACTTTTAATGCAAAATAAGAACTTTTAATCAAGCTTAATTTCGATAATGCAAAATAATGCTCTATTAAGCACATTTAAGGTACATAAGAGCCCTACAAGAAAAAGGAAATTAAATTCAAGGAGAAATACACAAAATTTCACGCTCTGCAACTCCACAGCAGATAAGAAAACAAAAGTTAAGATAGATGAATAAAATCATTCCTTAGTACAGTGAATGGCTCTTTCATTTTAAGAGGTATTCATTTGAAAGTGGAAATTGTCCATTTTTCTTCACATATTCAATCCTCTTCTATTCCAAACCTGTTTAGGCGAGTCCTTTACCAGAGGATTGTATTAGCAGTGTTTTCACTACAGCGCGAGAATCTCGCCTATTTTTTCTCTTCTCGCAATAAAAACGATTAACGCGAAAAGTTCGCGCACTCTATTAATTTCAAAATTCACGAATTTTGGAAAAAATTTCGTCTCTTGCCATTTTGAATAAAATTCGCTTCACTTTTCTTCCTTGATCTTTCATTATTTTGAACATCGGTCCTTATCTAGCTTCCCTATTTATCAGTATTGTTCAGAACCGGTGCGAACAGCAGAGCACACACCCCCAAGCCCCTTTCAGAACACATTTCTCTGCCACCATGTGTTCACTGTAGGTAAAGTTTCTTAATGTAAGACGTTTGTATTTTTTGTGCATGCATGTAAGATGGACAAATACCTTGTTAAGGCGACTTCTACTCCGTAACGGACAAATGAAAATGAAACAAATGTCCGTAGAAGCGGTCAAAACGAAACAAATACGGATATTTTCAGCCAAATAAATATAATAGCCGAGGAAAAAGTAGATATAGAACATTTTCCATATGATGATGCAGCAAAAATATTCAATTAGAAGATGTGAAAAATGTATTATAATTAAAGAAAAAAAAATTCCAAGTCTATTCGTGTTTTTTTAATTTTTAGAAATCTCACCCTGTTTTTGAGAAAGGGGGATAAATTCTCTCCCATTTTTTTTTCTGTAATGAATACACTGTATCATGGGTTCAGGGATATGTGAAATCTTTCTTTGGATTGAAATGGGAGGAAAATGGTGAAATTAAAATTTTAAAAAAAAACTGTAATAAGTGACTAAGCCTTAAAAACAGTGAATAAAAGTTACTATTTTTTAAGATAGTGACATTAAGTGAGAAAAGTGACTCACGCCTTGCCCTGATAAACACTATCTGAATATTTTCCGAAAATAGAAGAGTTCTCAAATTGGTGGCAAAGAAAAACTACGCCATAAGTTACTCAGAAATTAAAGGTTAAAAACAAATAGTTTAGATAAACTGTTACATTTATCTGTTACATAAACATTTAATTCTGCCTATTAGTTAACACATGTAACAATTTTAAGTTTTATCTTAATTATGCTTATTAATTATTGCAGGAGAGTTTTAGTGTCAATTAAAATCAGACAGTTCACAGTTTACAACCTCTGATATACTACTTACATTTTTATCAAAATGTTCTTTTTTTTCCATCACCTTACCTATTGTTTTTATACATTTTATGAATTTATAATAGAATATAGGATTTCACACTTTTGTCTTCAATCAGTAAAGTTGATTATGGATCATAAAGAAATTCTGCGTATTATTTGTAGCTTACGTAATATCTAAGTAACAGTGAAATAAATAAAGTTAAATATCAGCTATAATTTTCTCAGAAAAACAGTTTAAAATATTTATAACATCTTATTATAATATGAGCAAAAGTTAAATAAAGTACACAACTAACTAAAACTGTTTAATTATATGCTGATTATTTAAAAAACAAATTTGGTTTAAAGCAGAAAAATGTTACAAATTTAAGAAAAATTGTTTTTAATATAAATTTGTAGGAAAAAAAAATTGGTCTTGACCTTATTTAAATTGCAAATTTAAGCCTGTTCTGTTTAAAATTTTCAATTCAAACTAGATAAAAAGTAACAAAGTAATTTTAGAAGTGACATTTAAAGTGATATTTTATAGATAAACATAGAACTTTAATTGTATTGACAATTCAGCCTTCGAAAGGGTTTTGAAACATATATTGCGTGTCACTGCCATATAAAAGATAAATTTCATTAAAAAAGATAACACTTTTAAGGCTTTTAATATATCAATTGAAACTATAAAAGTATTACTGAGTAATAAAAAAAATTAATTTTGATATTGAGCTCTAAAACGCAAGATGACAATACAAATATCAATTAATATTTAACTTCACTAAAAGGCAGAAAAAAATATTGTTTACCCTTAGCTAGCGCAATAGTAGACTCCTTTGGATCAACAGTATACAATATACCTTCATATCGGATTTCAGACTTAGAAATAATACTTATTTTACTACCCAAATAAGGAGGCAAAGGAGAAGACATTTTTAAAATTTCGTAAAGCTTCTACGTTGCAAATCTGCGTTAAACACAGCGATATTCACCTGCCACTTCTATGAGCACTCAGTCACAAATAAATCATTTATGGTTTATGCAAATCAGCATGCGAAAAATGTTAAATAATTATTTTTTCGTATGAACACTATAGACACTTTTCTATAGAATTAAAAATTAAATAAAGTATTTTAAATTATAAATATTGTACTTAAACCTGAATTGAAAAGCTACAGAATTGAAAATTTAAAAACGGAACCAAAATACGTAATATTAAATGCATCTGATGTATGTTAGAAAGCTACTTGTAACCTCTCTGATAGAGAAAATCCTGTCTCACTATTTAAATTGAACCACGCAAGTACCGTAAATGTGTCACAGAAGCAGGTGCGTTGCTGACCCATCCAATGATTATTTTAGTTTCAAGACCCTCTTCTAGTCTTTTCAAAGGATTCATTTTTTTCTCTTTTAACTGACACCTTATATAATTATTCAGAGCAATATGATAACAAAAATAATGAGAATCTGTGTATAAATATAGAAGTGTTTTCATAATTTTGTCTAATCCCTGTATAGATACTAATTTAGAATTTACGATTGCAGCTATATATATCTAAGATTTCTACGGAGATTTTTTATTGATTTCAAAGCATCACACAACAACCCAATTGCATTAAGATAAAAAGAAAATGATAATGCAACCCGAATGTAACAATACTTCCCGTTAAAGAGATGAACCGAGTTCGAATGCCAGCGATGGTTGGTCGATAGGAATTCCGCATCCGGCTAGCACCAACCACAGTGCTAACTTGAAATATCCTCAGTGGTAGACGGATCATGGGTTAGAGTCCGTATGCTGTTAGGATAACCATGGGAGGTTCTCGCTGTCTTCCTCTCCATGTAACGCAAATGCAGGTTAGCTCCATCAAAAAAGTCCTCCACGAAAGCAAGCTTCTCCCAATGCGCGATTCAGGAATTCCCTTGTCTTCTGGATTGANCTATAGTCACATTTTTTAAATTCGTGTAGTAAGTAGTAAGTATGGATCAGAAGGTTGCGTGTTCAAATCACGTCCGGGTCACCAGTGTGGGGGCGGAGTTATCGACCATGCCAACCGTCATCTATCAAAAGGTGATAGAATCAAGTTAGCATGCTTATATACTAGTGAATTGTAGTTGTAATTTTGTAGTGGTAGATACGCTACAAGCTTCTCCCAATACGCGATTCAGGAATTCCCTTGTCTTCTGGATTGGGTTCAAAATTACAAGCATACGGAGTTGAACATTAGTAGTCGTAAACCTATAAAATTGGGTCTGCTACTCACCGACGGTTATAAAATGAAATAAAACAGCTATACAAGATCTAGAGTACCATGAGGGCTCAGGGGATAGAACGCTCGCCTGCCAATGAGGTGAACCGGGTTCGAAACCCAGTGACGGCTGGTCGATACGAATTTCGCATCCGGCTCGCATCGACCACAGTGATGACGTGAAAATTGCGTCGGTGGTAGACGGATCATGGGTTTGAGTTCCCTTACCGTTAAGCTAACCATAGGAGTGTCCATGGTCTTTCTCTCTGTGTAACGCAAATGCGGGTTAGTTCCCTCAAAAAGTCTTCCACAAAGGCTAATTTCTTCAAATACTTGATCCAGGAGTTCCCTTGTTTTCTGGATTGGGTTCAAAATTATAAGGCTACGGAGTTGAATATTAGAAGTCGTAAACTCTAAATTGCGTCGGCTGTTCAACGATGGTTATAAAATAAAGTAAGATCTAGAGTCTATAAGTGATATTTTTGAGCTAGTTGAAATTCTATGTAGTCTCCATGAATTTACCATAACATTATCAATGGTGTTTGTTAATAATGGTCACCACCATATCTTACCTTGAATCATGATGCAGTAATTAGGTATGGTATTGTCATGTAGGTCTACACCTCCCGTATGATTATTATATTCAGAAATAACGTTGGGTTATGAAATCACTTCTTTTTTTTTCTTTGCGACAGTATCGTTTGGTATTTACAAGGGGCAAAATGCTACCGTTATTAGTAATAATTGTTACCACAGCATTGTCGTTCCATTTTATTGCACATGTTTCTGTATCCTTGTTGAATGCAAAACCGTAGGAGCCGCGATGTATTTTGTTTTCTTCCTGTTTTTGAGTCATCCAATTTACAACCAGCTATGCGATTTTTGCGAGTTCTTCCAGATGCAAAGAAGCCCTTTTCTTTCAAAATTCCGTATAAACTATGGGAAGAGAAAAAGTTATCAAAATGAATTTTGTGCGTCTTAGGTTTTGAAACAACATTAAGTATCTTCAACGATTGTTTCTAATGGCATATTTTGTTGATCAATGCTAGCTTCAGCACAATTAAACTCTAATAACAACAAAACTCTAAATATATAATAAAGCTTCAATAGAACTCTGAAACCTTACATAAAAAGTGGATTTTTAAATGTTGCCGATTTTTCATGCATTCGGCCAATGGTGCCTTAACGCACCACTAAATTTGAATTAAATAATTTTAATTTTCTTAAGATATTAGTTTTTTTTTAATTTTATTTTTTTAACTTACAACTTTAACCCATTATAAAAACATATGATAAATCTCAATTGGTTCCCACAGTGGACTGATCGTTAAGACACGGTTCCCAGCAGATTACCGAAGTCAAGTCAAGCATGGTTGCGGTCAGTGTGCGGGTGGGTGACTACTTGGATCAGTCTGCTTAGGGACCGAGGGTGTGCGGTATTGGTCCTCGTTAAACTGTGCTACCGTAAAGTGCTCGACTTCTCGTGCAGGTCGTTGGGCTACCGAAGCGGGGAGCCATCCCCTCTGCAGAGGATGAAAATTGTGATGGCATGTCTTCGGATCATCCTCAGGGATGCTTCCCAGACCGTCGTCAATAGCCCATTGTGCAGCTCTAGTGTGACGTAAATGAACTACCAGGTACCCTAGCATAGAATCGAGTTAGCGTGTCTCATACACTAAGGAATTAAAATTGTATTTTTGCAGTGGTAGATACCAGAGTTTGCCGTTGATTACAGTAATTGATTACAACTGTAATTGATTACAGATAATTACAGCTATGTAATCAATTACTNGAAAATTTTAGCATATATTTTGAAAAGAGGGGAGGGCCCATAAACGGCTGTGCCTAGGACCTACGAAAGGTATAATCCGGCTCTGTATGAAGTGTGTGGGCATTAAAAAAGCAATATCATAGCATCGGGGTAATGGTAAATCTGAATATAATAAAAGAAAACCATGAGGTCAAAATATTTCTTTACTTAAAAGTAACTGTCCCCTCATATGGCAGGGAAGGAAGCAGTCGCCATTTTTCTGATCTTCAGAAAGTCGATACTTCATCGAGATAATGAAGAATTTAATAAATAAATATTTTTATTTCTAAGCTCTTATGTTTGAAATAAAAACAAAACTCAATTGTTGAAATATGAGAGTATCATTTAATGAAGATATTTGATCGGAGTTATCGATGCAATTTCAATATCACATTAAATATTTTTAATAAAACATAAAAATTAATAAACTATTTCACCTAACAAGTTTCACTTGTAAAATCGTGGATATCAAGGATTAAGCTAAATTTTTATTCTGAATTTAAAAAATAATTGCACAAAATCAAATTTGCATCCAAGTTTTAGGAAAAAAGTTCATTGAAATTAATCTTATAAAGATTGTGATTCCTGGTTTAGAAAAAGAAAGGAAAATATTAGATGAGTTTTTTAAAATTTGAATTGACGAGTTTTTTTCTCAATTAATCTTTTTTTGAAATTTAAGTTAACAGGATTTTTAATTTTATTTTTTAAAACTTGCTATTAACACATTTTTGTATGAGTAAACATTTTAGAGTTTCCCTAAATTTAAAAAATACATAAATACACTTCATATTTTTGAATTTGTATGTTTTAACTGGTTGTATAATATTTAGTAGAAAAAATTATTATGGTTTTAATAATTAGTTGAACTTACACATTAATAAAGAATTTTTCTAAACGCATGGGTTGGCAGGTACTTCATTTACATCGCACTAGAGCTGCACAATAGGCCATTGGCGAAGATCTGGGAAACATCCCCAAGGATGATCCGAAGACATGCCATCGCAATTTTGATCCTTTGCAGAGGGGATGGCTCCCCTGCTTTGGAAGCCCGACGACCTGTGCGCGAAGCCGAGCATGTTATGGTAGGACAGTTTAACAAAGACTGATACCGCGCGACCTCGGTTCCTACGCAGGTCGATCAAAGTGGTCACCCTCCCACTTACTGACCGCAGCCAGTGAAGCTTTCATTCGGTGTGCTACTGGTTTTTCTTTACGATCAGTCCACTGCATTCTCAAAATCAAAGATACATAGAAAAAAAACTGAATGTATAATTATTTTTTTAAAAATTAAAAAAATTTATTACAGTGAAGTCACTAATTATTTTCATTGTAATGCTATTAGTATCAAAGAGCATTACAATAAAAATAAGCATAGTCGAACTTACTTGCCTGATTTAGCAAGCACTATTTTTGTGATTAATAAAATTCCTATTATCTTTTAACTTAGCTAATCGCTTCTTGGAAAAATTCCTTGAACATTCCCTAAGGCAATTGAAAGTAAGTGATGAGACATAATCCAACAGAGACAATAAGATAGTAAAAAACAAATTAACCAACTTCTTTTGTACTATATCTTAAAATTTAGTAAATATTTATGAAATTTTCCCAAGCATTTGATTTATAACAAGCAAATATTGAAGTGCTTTATCACTCATTATAAGCATCGACTGCAGTGATCAAAAAGTACTGTTGAACAAATAATAGTACTGTTGAATAAATATGACAGGACATGACTGTTGAAAAAGTATCGTAATTTGTATTGTAAATCGTATTAGAACAATTTTCTACATTTAATAGTGGTTTTAGGACAACTCAATATGACAATCTCAGTGAGAGTAATTTGAAAAAGTATAGTTTGTCTAAAGTAAGAACTCCCCTAGCCATTCGTCAGGACCTGTGGCGGTGACTATGGTAACAAGGTATTACTATTTCAAGTAGGGTTATGTGGTCACTGTTTAGTGTAGGTTTATGCTTGGGTCAGCGAGAGAAAGGGAATCTTTTTCTTCGGTCTATTGTGCTATTCTTGTTTCCATTGCAGCACACGGCTTTAGACTTTGTGGCGGGGGGAGTTCTTACTGTAAACAAATTATATGCCCACTCCTCTCTACTCTATTGTTCTGAGTAATATGGAAACAAGAAAGCAATAAATATAAAATAAAAATCTTGAATGCACTATGGCATGATAAGCTTGTAATTTTAATAAAAAGACAAATTCAGGGCATTAATTTTTACTGTTCAACAATTTTAGAAGATACGATTACAAATTGTATTTTCCCACTCTCCTTACTGTTGAGATTTTTTTCCCTAGATTTTGACAATTTTTTATAACAGTTTTACAAATTGCTGCTGTTTTATTATTTAATTGGTTCTGGTACCAAACAAAATAGTACAGTGAAAAGTATACCATCATCACAAGAATATCATATACAGTGAATTCGCGATAACTCGAATCTGATAGGACTGACGAAAAACTTCGACATATCGGAAGTTCGACTTACCGTTAGTTTCGGTTTTGGACTTTCAAAATATTGTCGGATTATTTAATTAATGCTTATTAATTACAAATNATTGTTATTTAGTCAGTTGGTAGGCCCGACCTTTATATAATAAACCCTTGAATATTCTCTATTTCGTTTTATTAGCCAAACCTACACCAAGTATTAATTGTAATTTATGTTGTTACTGTTTAATATTTTTATTACCTGCCCTGCAGTGCACAAAAAAGAGCTTAAGTAACTTAGCATTTTTAAAGTATTTGGAAAAATTTCATATTTTTATTTGATAAAACCTAATCAGTTTACATAGCAGTGGGGCCCCAATTTTTAATTTGCCCCAGGGCCCTTAGCTACCTAGCTACGCCACTGCCTTAAACATCATAGTCTTATTTGGAAGACATTTAAAAAATAAACCGATTTCATCAATATTGAAAACATCATTTTAACTGTATCCTTGAAGTAAATTTGGTAACGTTTAATTTAACGACTGTTCACATACTTCAAGAGGGACAGCTTTACCTTCTCCATGAAGAGTGCGAATGACAGTGTGTGTTGCAAAAGAAGGGGCTCGTAAGTTTTTTTCCCTTGCATTAAAAGATCCAAAAAAAAATCGAGTTAAAGGGAGTAAAATTCGAGTAATCGAGAATAATTAACATGAAATTGAAGATAAACGGGTCGGGACCTCATAAAAAAATCGAGTTATAGTAATATTCGAGTTATGGCGAATTGACTGTAATTTTATAGAAGAATATCATTAAAAATCTAATCACACAATTAAATTTTTCAGACAAGTTTCATAAATATTCACACTGAACTTTATAAATGATACATAATTGTATGGAACATGCTCGTTTTAATAATAAAGTTCGTGAATAATTTATATAGTTCAAAATAACGAATACAGTAGGGAACCGATTATCCGGAGCGATCGGGACCATCGCTATTCCAGATAACTGATTTTTCCGGTTTTCTGAATCGCTACAAAAAGCCGTTTTTTTATTGTTAAACCCAACTAAAAAAAAAATAAATAATAATAATTGGAAATAATAAGGAACAAGGCTAAATCTTTTTCTGTTAGTCTACTTCTGAAATAATTTTTTCCAAGGTTCATAATTGAAAACTCTTGTTCACGTATATANAAAAATAATAATAATAATTGGAAATAATCTTAAAAAGAAGAAAAAACGATGAAGTAATACATTAATAATTATTTCCAAAATGATGGTAAGGTCATCTTTAAAAAAAGAAAGAACATCTTTAAAAAAAGAAAGAAAAATCATAAAATCTTATGAGGAAAAAAACATTTAAAAAAAAAATGGCGGGAAAATGTATGGAATTTCGTTCTGGTTTTTTGGTTTTCTGATTTCCGAATAACGGGTTCTGTACTGTACTTAATATCCTACTTAAAACTGAAACTTAAGTAAAGCCAACAGACTGAAACTATAAACAATAAAATTTTATTCAATAAATTTTTTGCTATTTACATTTTTTGTTTAAAAACTTTGTTTGAAATTCTTTCCACTGTTCAATATTACGCTTGTATTGAAAAATTTTGAACTTGTTAAAAATGACATTTCCTGTTTTGTGAGATCTGAGCTTTTCTTCATTTTTAGCTAATTCACTTGCAATAAAACTCTTTTGTTTCAGAGAGAGAAGAACCCAGACTCTTGCCAAAGTTAGGTTTCCATTTTCATCACAGGATATGGTTGTGGCAACTGGCTGTTAACATAAATAAAAAACACATCAACACTAAAAGAAATATATGACTATTTTTGTTAGATCTAATGAAGTTAAATTTACCCAGGAACAATTGCTATTTAAATGCTGTTGTCTTCTAGCATTCAAATGTAATGAAAGTAAATATAGTACGAAATAACAATATTTTTATTATACAGTTAAATCTCGTTTTAGTAAAATCCTAAATAGCGATAATTTCGATGTGACAAAATTTTCCGAATCCCCAAACGACTCTCCATAGATACAATGAGTGAAAATTACTGATATTACGAAATTCATAATCCGATTTAACGAAGGTGAAAATCAGCAACAATTCTCATTTTCTCTCAGGATCAAAACAGTTTTTCATTCTTCAAAAGTACACAATGATCTCAGAATTCAAATATTTTTGCATCTTTAAAATAAAAAGTTGCAGATATGAAGGGGACATGACAAAAAAGATGAATCAGTAGGAAGGGACCACCTAGAAACCACAACCCATTCATGTTTTGAAGAAGTAAAAATGCATGTGGCTTTCCAAAAGAGTGATTTCCTTGTTGTTTAAAAATGTGCATAATTTGGAGAAGTTTGTAATTTTAACTTGTTCAAAATCATTTGTACAGAAAAAGTTACGGAGGACGTAATTACTGAAAAATAATTTATAGTAAATCCATTCTTCCCTTTAATTTAATTTTTTTAAATTTTTTTTTTGGAGCTTTTAAAACATTGATTTGATATTTTCTACTTGTAGAGTACAAATAGATCAAAACTGCAATTAAATGCAAAATTTATTTATTTTTTATGCGGAAAATTTAAATGTAACAAAATAATTTTGGTTTATGTTAAAATTTGTAATGTTGGTATAACGAATATTCGTTATTGAGTAGCAATTGCTTGGTTGGCTAGGAAATTGCTAAAACGGGATTCGGCTATATTGGGATAATAATTGAAAGTGTGTTCTCTACATTACATAGAAAACACCATGTCTTACAATAAATATTGAGTATACAATAAATGGGTATTAATTATTGACTGCAATATTATTGAGAATTAGTTTAACTACTTATTTTTTTACAATTAAGATCAAAATTAGCGAAGGCAATTTAAAAGAAATTTTTTTTCTCCTTACTTGGGCTATGAAAATATTGGCTAATACAAAAAACAATGTGTAATATACATTCGTAAAAATGGAAAATTTTGTTTTATGCTATGA
The DNA here is from genome assembly GCF_043381705.1 of Parasteatoda tepidariorum. NCBI lineage: Eukaryota > Metazoa > Arthropoda > Arachnida > Araneae > Theridiidae > Parasteatoda > Parasteatoda tepidariorum. The sequence continues at coordinate 11,224,642 of NC_092207.1, read as the reverse complement.
AGTATTAATATTTTTTGATAAGACACTGTAGTAGTGAAATTCTAAAAATCTTAACACTAATGCAAAGTCTACAAGAAATATGTTAATATTAACTTTCACAATTCGTAAAAATTTTAATCGATTTGTGCGGAATAATTATTTATAGGCCTCAATGTGAACTTTATTTAACATGACTTAAAAAAAAAGAATCTAAAAAACAATTTATAATTTTTTTCTCTCAATTCTTGAATCATTCTAAAAAGGAAAAACAATAAAATGAAAGAAAAATAATTTTCTTTTATTTAAAAAATAATTTGATAATTGGTGTGTTTTGGGAATACAAAAAACAAGACACTTTTAAGATTGAAAATTATTCTGCAGCAATAGAGGCTATTTGACATAGTGTTTACTATGTATATTTCTTTTAGAGATCCACAGTGATTCAGGACAGAGTGATGGAGGTTGGAACCCCATCTGTTAGACTAGTGACAGCTGATTGGTACAAAATGTACTTCCAGCTGGAATTGACCACAAACCTGGAATAAAATATCAGTGGTAAATGGAACAAAATTAGAATCCCCTGGCTGGTCGAGCTAACTATACAAAGTTTTCCATCAAAAAAATCTTCCATGTTGGTAGCATGTCCCAGTATTTGATCCAGAAGTTTCCTTGTCTTCTTGGTTGAGTTCAAATTGCTAGGCTACAGAGTAAAATATTGATAGTCGTATGTCCAAAAAGCTGTTCAATGCCGATTGTAAAATTAAAACATTTTTTTATAGAAAATATTTATGAATATTTTAGTATTAAGCAATAATATGAAATTTTAAAAAAAAACTTACAAATTTCGCTATGTTAAAGTAAGTATAAATGAAATATAGTTTAAATATAAAACAAAAATATTTTTTTTTATAATTAAAAATTGACCACAAAGAATTGATTTTAGTAAGGTATACCTGTAAGCACTGGGCTAATTTGTCTTTGCTCTTTTCTCCAATGGTATCACTTTTGAAGAATGAAGTTATCACAAAACAGCCTTGTACATGACATGCTAAAGAAGCAAGAACTTGTGGTTTCACATCTAACAAGCTGTTCACCAGCTGCAAATAAATAAATCGCAATATTCTTAAAACATTGGATAAAATAAAGTACAACTTTTGCTTTAAAATTTGAAAATCATAAATCTCTAACTTCGATTCGATGAAATTTTCTCTACAACAATTTTTTTCAACCTTATGTAAAGTCTACTGAATGTATGACTTATTATTGCAGTGTTTACAAGGTATTAAAATAATAATATTGAACGGTTGCTGCTATAACGCGTGCCTGCATGATATACTTTATGTATTCGTCAGTTTTTTAAGGTTATACATTTATTAATTTTAAGATTTTTCAAACAGAATAATTAACTTTTTGAATCATATTATTTTTATTGAAATTTAATTTATTCATTCTTTTCATGTGAAATGTTAATCATATCTTGGATTTGGTTAATTTTTTTGGAGATAGCATTTATGGAAACACATTCTAGGTTTAAATTATAGTTCCTCTTCATGCAGTTTTTTAAATAATTTTACAATATTTATGCTCTTTATGTGAGTTTGATAGGGGTACTTCAATTATAGGTAAAATATTATATAACATCTCTGCAAAAGATGAGTGCATATTGCATAATTAAATTATATGATATGTATCTAACAGGGTTCTCACTCAATTTAAAAAAAAAAATTCCCTGACTTTTCCAGGTATACTAGGTAAATGTCAATGAAAATTGAGACCATATTTTCATTAGAAAACTTTGATTCTCTCACTTATAATGTGAAATATTAGATTTTCTGTGTAAGAAAATATTATTAAATAAGGAAGGGAACATTTCAGATTGACTAAAATGAGAAATTTGTACAACAATTAATTGTAATAGTAGTTAAAATAATTTAACTCAAATCTCAATAACTGTTACTGACAATTTTAAGACTGGTTATTTTCCAGGTATGATATAGGAATGTTACAGGTTTTTGCAAAAAAATGCAACATTCCCTGACTTTTGGAGTTAAAATAAAATTCCTTGGCAACTTCAGGTTTTCCTTGACTCGTGGGAAGCCTGATTTAATGAATTTATCGTAAAAATGTATTTCATAACGTCATTTCAAGCAATATTGTATATAACTAATGAATTTATTTCTCAAAATTGGTTCTTAACACCATTACCGGTAAAAGTGTACCTTTTAATAGTGTTACAACTACAGCATGCAAATAATTGACACTGACATATTTTGAGCAAAACAAATAAGTTTAAGGCTTTCTTACTTTTATAGGCTTCTGAAAAGTTAGAAGATTTTGAATAAGCAAAGATCCATGCAAACGTATGGTGAGTTTTGAAGTCTTAATGTATTCTGATTCCTCATATTTGTTGAGACCGAGAAGTAAAGGCACCAATTTTAATTGCTTTTCAGGTGGCTCATTACATTGTAAGCAAAGCATTATATTCTAAATAGAAAAACAAGAAGAAAGTTTTTTTTTAACTAAACTTTGCATGAAATTGTAATTAGAAAACATGTTCATTTTTAATGCAGGACAAATTAAAATAGCAAACAAGAAATGCAGTAATNCTGACTTTTGGAGTTAAAATAAAATTCCTTGGCAACTTCAGGTTTTCCTTGACTCGTGGGAAGCCTGATTTAATGAATTTATCGTAAAAATGTATTTCATAACGTCATTTCAAGCAATATTGTATATAACTAATGAATTTATTTCTCAAAATTGGTTCTTAACACCATTACTAGTAAAACTGTACCTTTTAATAGTGCTACAACTACAGCATGCAAATAATTGACACTGACATATTTTGAGCAAAACAAATAAGCTTAGGGCTTTCTTACTTTTATAGGCTTCTGAAAAGTTAGAAGATTTTGAATAAGCAAAGATCCATGCAAACGTATGGTGAGTTTTGAAGTCTTAATGTATTCAGATTCCTCATATTTGTTGAGACCGAGAAGTAAAGGCACCAATTTTAATTGCTTTTCAGGTGGCTCATTACATTGTAAGCAAAGCATTATATTCTAAACAGAAAAACAAGAAGAAAGTTTTTTAACTCAACTTTGCATGAAACTGTAATTAGAAAACATGTTCAATTTTAATGCAGGACAAATTAAAATAGCAAACAAGAAATGCAACAATAGTTTTGAAAAAAAAAAGTTGAATTTAAAAATATTGAGAAAACATGGAAAATAATAAAGATCAATAATAAGGGAAAAAGAAAAGATGTAATTACTGCATCAGCTCACACAATCATGTCCGCAAAAGGAGTGCTTTCTAATATTGTATCAATATAGCCAAAGCAAAATACATCAATACATGAGTGTGAAGAGCAGTAAAAAAAAAATTGAAACAAAATAGAACACATTAAGTAAAAAATATATCATGCAAAAAATAGAAAATAAAATTAAAAGAAAAAATAGAACAAAACAAAATCTATAAAGCAAGTAGTGAATTCAAATCTCTCTCTCTCTCTCTATATATATATATAAATAAACTAAAACATGTTATAATTATTGAAACCTCAATTGGACTAATTTCTTATCAAAAGTCAATTTAAAGACATAAAACTGTAAGTTGGTTTAATATTTTTTAACCAGAACTTTAAGAGTTTCAAAGCAACTAAACATTTGTTTTTTAAAAAAATAATAATTAGTGAGCAATTTATTAGTGAAACATTTTAAAATTCTGTACAGATTGAACAGTTAATTGAATAAAATTATACTAAATTAATGATGCAAAGGGCTCAAATTTTTAAAGCAATTAATCTTCATCAGATAAGATTTGATTTCATCTTCTAAAATTATTTAATAAGTATATAGCCCTTGATTAACCTTAAACGAAATTCATGATAGGATAATTTTATTCACAATTTTTTTTTCTTTATTCAAGAACCCTAAAATTTCTGTAACAACAAATTTAGAAAAATTTATAAAATCCTTTAATCATAGTAGTATAATTTTTGTGAAAGTTTCTGTAGTTCAACCAATCAATTTTTTAGAATTGATGGGAATAAGGGACAGAAAACAAACAGAATTTTGTGAATTTCCATAAAAGTTGCCTGCATGATAAATAATATAAACATAATATATCAGTTTCTCAATCTTGTCACAAAAATCAGGTAAGGTATTATAAAACTTATAGGAAAATGTCTTTTTTAAATGGGATGAATTGAAAGAACATGCTTGGAGCAATTTTTTAGATGAATTATTTTCTTGAAATATAGGAAATTAGCTTGATATGTTGCCCAAAGTTTATAATTAAATAATATAAATATACAAAATAAAACTAATTAAATAATATTATGCTTTACAAGAAAAATTTAAAAAAAAAAGTTCAAATTTCAGAGCTAAAAATCATCAGTGTACTTTAATCTTAAAATTTCAAGGTTCTAAATCTTCTTATAACACTGATTCAATGAAACTATGGCAAAAATTAGTAAACTATATTTTGGCAAAAATTAGTAAAAATATTGATTAAACCTTTGTATGACTATTTCATAAACAACATAAAATTATAAAACAAAAAATATTACCCCCCCCCCCC
>NC_092207.1:11198520-11220074 GCF_043381705.1 Parasteatoda tepidariorum | reverse complement strand
AAATTTCCCCCCCCCCCCCAACAAAACTAGGGTGAGATTAATTTAAATAATAAAACTTTTTCTCGTTTTTGATATTTGTGATTAATAGCAAATGCAAACAATTATATAATAATCAATAAAAATGATAGAATCATGAAAATATTTCAAATTTTTAATTGAAAATCTGTGTTAGTGAAAATTATTTCTTATGTGAATACTGGGACATCCCGGAAAACATTATAAAATATAATATAATTATTTTAATACTACGAAATTATGGATCTAGCATTAAAATGAACATAGAATTTATTTATTATTATTTTTTGGCTTTCATTCTATACCCCTCATTTTCAAAGCAAACATGAAATTGCATGGTATTCTACACCTCAGCAAATTTAAATGATATGAATTTTATTTTTTAATTAATACCACAATACTTTAATAAAGCTTTAACTCCAAAATTTCCTGCTCTCAATTGCGGAGAAAAAAAATTTCCCTGTGTTTTTCTTGTACACATTAAACACAATATATTACGGGGAAAAACACAATTATTGCGCTCTTGTATGAGAAAAAAGAAGTCAATGTTTCCTGGCTCGTACCCCCCAAACATCACTGGTATCAGAGCACCCATCCAGGAGGTGCACTCAACAGTCAGAGCAACCGCAAGGATCAGACGGCGATTACCAGGCTTACCAGCAGTCACCTTAAATCTCATTCTTTCGAGGGTAGCGTTAAAATCTTTCCAAATTGTCCCAGGTGCAACAACATGCAGGCTTCTCCCCAACATATCCTGGACTGGAGAAGAGGACATTTCAGATAACCCACTTTTGGTGGCCGACTTCCTCCGGGTCATGAATTTCATGGACATTGCTTAGCCCTGCTAATTTTGGGGATTAGGAAGGAGAAGATGAGATGTGTTGGGCTAACTATACTAGTTATAATTACTGATAAAACTTTAGGAAAAAAGGAACAGCTGAAAATACTTTAAACAAATAATGCTATAGTAAAAAAAATAGTTTAGTATAGCTGAAATATCATCCTTAAATATTCGATAGGTAGCACTTGAGTGCTCACCACTTTTAAAAGTCGAAAATAAGAAATAAAATTCCCTGTATTTTCACAGCTTATAAGAAAAAACTTGAAATTCCCTGCATTATCACTGTTATTTTAGGTGATTTTTAAATTCCCAGCATTTTTCAGAATTTCCATGTGGAGTGGTAACCCTGCCAATGCATGGTTGCTGTGATAAGTAAAAAGGAAAAATTAAAAAATGTCTCAGATGTTCGGTATTTTTTATCTATTTCCATAAATAGTGCAATAAGATAATATTAAAAATTTGTACACTGCAGCAAAAGGCATAATACAGAAATAATCACAAAATATTAAATAACCTTATCAAATAAAAACTTATTAAATGTACAGATTTAATACAAGCAATTATAAATCAATATATCTAAAAAATGTAGTACTTTCATAAATAAAGCTTGGTGAGCTTTCAGTCGATTACAAGCTGAAGCAACTGACAGAAAAATTCCAAACATTTCAGCCTCCAAAATGTTATTAAAAAGACTTCCAGCCTTTTCACTCATGACTTGTAGCTGCAATAAAGAAACAACTTCTTTAAGGAACAGATATTTTAATTGAAACTATTTTAAATCTTGTTTAGGTTTATTCAAAAAAATAACAAAGAAATAAAATTAAGTAACATGAGACAAAAAATAATTGAATAATTTAAAAAGCATTTATGGATCTGAGTATAAGATTACAGATAAAAGGCAGATGGCAAAAACATTAAATTTTTCAGGAGATTCCAACTGAATAATATTTTTACATTTCAAACTGCACTGTAAGTGTGTATTTCAACAAGTTAAATTTGTTAGGCTTAGTATAAATTTAAAGCTGAAGATAATAGTAAAATAATAATAGTAAAATAATAATAAAAAAATAATAATTGGAGTAAAATGCAAAAATCTTATTTTAATAAAGAAAAATCTGATATACATTATGTTATCATTTTTAAGCAGAGGAAATAAAAATCATTTTAAAGTATGAGAACCATTTTGACAATCTAAATTAACTAGCACTTTGGTATAACTAGCCTATCAGTTAACTGGAAATATCAGGGTTCGAAAAACTGCCCGTCCTCGGCGGTCAAAAATTCTCTGCGGACAACAAATTTCTCGAATCCGACGTCCGCGCGGATGGCCATTTTCCCGTTAAAGTTCGTGATACATTTTCAATTTTTGTTATCTTACAAGAGTCTAGCGCCTCACTTCTAAAATGACCCTCTAATCCAGAAATACAGCAACNCGGCTGTTTTTCCGTTAATATTCATGATACATTTTCAATTTTTGTTATCTTACAAGAGTCTAGCGCCTCACTTCTAAAATGACCCTCTAATACAGAAATACAGCAACATACATGGTGGAATTGATGTTTTCTCTGTCTGGGAGTACTGCAGCGGTTGAAAAGGGCTTTTCAGCAATGAACTTACAAAAAAAAAAACAAAAAACATTACGTACTGGTCTTAAACAAGAAGCGTTAAACGCAATTATGAACATCTACGTAAATGGAAAACTCCTTTCAGATTTCTGTGCAGAAACCTCTGTAAATCATTGTCTTGATTGTGGAACTGGCAAACGTAATATTCGATTCATTTAAAAAACACAGTACCGGATAAATTGACACTCCAGATAACTTGACCTTTGTCATTTAAATTATTTCATAAAAGAAATGCTAGGTTACTATTAGTAACCTAGTATTTCTTTTATTACTGTATATTGTAATCCTAGAAACTACTAATCCATTGTGCAATTTATATAAATGCTTGTAATAAATAAGAGAAAATTATATTTTTATTTATTTAGAAGCTACGGGTTAGTTTCAAAGGAGGACGGGTACATTGTTGGACAAGCCGTCCTCAGGGACGGGTAAAATATTTCTGAGTTTTTTCGAGCCCTGGGAAATATTCAATTCTGCTTTTAAGTAATATTTAATAAACTATTCTTTTTTATTTTAGAGCAAGTTTCTTCAGTTTTGGCGCTAAGTTATTTTAGGTTCTCTTAGGCTTTTGATGATTTATTCATTCCTACGCTATACTTGAATCAATGAACAAATTATGCCATAGATTGTTTTATAATATATTTTTGTCTCTGATTGCAGATAGCCCATATCCATAGGATTATGAGAATTTTCCAATCATGCTAGATAAATTCTATTCCACTATAATTTAGAAAAATGGTAAGCAGAAAAATTAAATCTTAAGATGGAAATTTATTATATTTAAATCTGGCTTCATTCTTTTGTCATTAATTTTTCTACGCTGGTCATTGGACAAGATTCCTAAGCCAACAGAAAAGAGCGTTTTTCTACACTTTATGAAAACATTTCATAAACTTCTACTTTCATGAACTACAACTACACTCTATGAAAACGGATAGCCTATAGATTATCTATGGAATTAGGAGAGTTTTCCAATCATCCTAAACAAATTTTATTCCTCCATATTTTAGAAATACGGCAAGCAGAAAAATTAAAGCTTAAGATGGAAATTTATTATATTTAAATCTGGCTTCATTCTTTTGTCATTAATTTTTTTACGCTGGTCATTGGTTAACATTCCTACGCCAACAGAAAAGAGTGTTTTTCTACACTCTATGAAAACAGTTCCAAAATAACTTTTGCTTCTTAAAATGAAAAAATCCAAAAATTTACCCTTATTTGTTTTATAAATTTACTCTTAAGTCAATTAATAAGCGTCATACATATCATATTAATTCATTTATTTTATTTTTGGTTATTTTATTAATATATTTTTAAATAAAATAGAAAATTAAACAAAATGGATTAAAACCTTTTTTTTCAATCAAAGTAAAGAACAGCAAAAATTATTTATTTAAAGATTGAGAAGTTATCTTACTAAAGTTGTACTTTTGACAGAGTCAAAAAACCTTTGAACAATGAAATTACTAATTCGATGAGTAATTAAATGTTCAAAACTATCATCAACGTATTTTGTCCACAATGTAGACTGAAGATCTTCATCTGACGCTTCAAACATCTTTTCAATAACAAATGAGGTATTCTTTTGTAGAAAAGCAACAGGAACACTGAAAAAGAAACAATTAGTGTGAATTCGGTAATTAACTGCATTAACTAGTGTATCAACTTAGACACTGTAAAATCAGTATTAAAACACTTAAATTGGTAAAAAAATTTTTTTTAAACACAGGTAAAACAAATTTCAGCAGATTTGTTTCGATTCAGCGGATATGCTTGGAATTTTATATAAATAAAATGAAAATACGAGTCTAAAGAAATTATTTTGTTTAAAAACTTCTATATATTTTACAAATTGCCCATATAAAAAAAGTTATTATTTTTTTTTTTTAAATATTTGAAATAAATTGCAACAAAAATAAGTTAAAACGGTATTTCTTTTTTAAATAAAATAAATGTTCCTTTCTAAACCCTAACAAAAACAATATTGCTTATAATTGAGCAATTTTTTTCTTGATTTATAATTAGCCAATGATTTCGTACCTCATAATGTATGTTCCCATTTAGACTTTTTTTCCACTATCATCAACAAAAATTTGCATAACAAGCATTTTTATTTAGTTTTTATTCATTCACTATAATTAAAATTATTTTGTTTTGTATTCATATAAAAACATGTGCAATCATTCTTACTATATACAATACATATCATTCTAGTAACATGCCTAAATTATTAACTAACAAATTATGAACTGCTTAACTAACAGAAAGAATAGGCTTTATATTAAACACTAATCAAGCAAATGCTTTTTTCTTTTCTTTTTGTGAATTATTAAAAATGAATTATTTAGGATCTATTCAACTTTCAGCAATAAACTTTTTCAGATCTTTGCTATTTAATTGAAAAATATTGAAATAAGGTTTGTTAATAAAGTTCCATTTGTCATGTTAATATTCCTTATTTGGTAAATAACAAAAATTAAATATGTAAGTTATTCTTACCCATTATTATCCTTTTGATCAAAAAGATTAGAGGCCAAATTCTTGATCAATTTCCTACAATATTTAGGAATTCTTTTACTCAGAATAGAAATCAAAGCTTCCACCACAAGAGCACCATAACTTTCACAAACGTAATCTAAGAAAAATAACATGTAATCTAAGAAAAATGTTGTTTTGTAAATAATAACATTACATTTCCTGTTAAGACTTTTCACTAATCCTGTGGCAGAATTTCTTAGGGGGTTTCTGAGACAAACCTCTCCAGCATTAATATCTTTCTGCAAGATACTTTTAATAATAACAAATATGTATGTTACTAATTTCAAGTAATAAAAGAGTCAACTTCAAAAGAAAAGAAAAAAACCTTTTCAGAAAAATTTTTAAAATTGAATACGGTTTNTACCCCAGAAACAGAGTGATCGCGAATTACCCCGGGTCACCCTACGTAATATTTTTTATTCTATAATTATGAGCGATTTTCTCGCATTTTGTAGGGAGAAAACACAGTAATTATGCCTTTTTTCTTTCTTTGTAAGTCATCATGAAATTTAAAATAGTGAAATCCATAGCAAAGTAACTAATGACAAAAAAAAAGATTGACGGCGAAATCACGTTAAATCTAACTCTTTAAAAAGATGATTACAAATGCGTGTTTTCATTTCAAGATTCAGCTGTTGTAATAAACAATATCAGATTAAAAATATCGGATTTCAAAAACTATGCAGAAATAAATAGCAATAACTGCCAAAAAAAAAATAAAAATAGAACAAATATTTCTACAAAAAAGAAAACCAAACTTTTTATTTCATTATTCTCAAATGAAAATAGAAAAATTACAAGCCGTTTTTCCCCACTCCAATGCGCAAGAATAGCATATAATTTTGAATATAATCCTGAAGAAAAGATAAAAAGAACAGACAATAAAACCAAAATTTTTTACTTCCCAAAGGAAAAGTCTTACTGCAAGAACTCAGTAACATTCTGCCACAATATTGCCGTGTCACCACGATTCAGCTGCGGGATTCACTAATCAAAACTAAATAAATGACAACAAGATAAATAAATGACAAACAATCACAAAGTAATTTTTCATTTTCTTTTCAAGATTTTTTTAAAAAAAAGGGGCCAGTCAGTGTTTTCACTACAGTACGAGAACCTTGCATATTTTTTTCTTTTCTCGCATTAAAAAATGATTAACGCGAGAAGTTCGCACACTCTATTAATCAATTTTAAAATGCAGGAATCTCTCATATTTTGGAAAAAGCTTCGTTTTATGCCATTTTGAAAAAGACATGAAAATAGCTACGGCAAGTGTTGAGAAAAAAAATGAGTCCTGTATAATAAGTTGTTTAAAGTTAGCTCTATTTTTAGCTGTTAATGAATTACCAAACTCCCTCATCAACAATTTACAGCAATTTGTAAAATTTGAAGTCTGTGAAGACTATGCTGGAAGACCTAACAAGAAGTATGAACATGGAAATAACTTCAGCGAACTTCACTATTCTGTAACAGAAATAATTCAAAATCCTATGCTGGCAGATGTAGAGGATAGGAAAGCGTGTGTACAATGCTACAAATTTAATTAGTGATTCCGAATAGTTCAGCACCTGTTTCAAGGTCATTTAGCACCCAAAACCAAATTAAAATAAAATATCGCAACAGATTGACTGATGAGCATTTGAGCAACTTAATAAGAACAGCTGATGAAAAAGTAGACATGGAACATTTTCCATATTCAATGAAAATATTCAATGGTGTAGAAATTAGAAAATGTTAGAAATGTATTATAAATTTAAGAATTTTTTTTTTTTTAATTTTTAGAAATCTTACTTAACTTTTTGAAATCTCACCCTGTTTTTGAGAAAGGGTGAGAAATTCTCTCCCATTTTTCTTCTGTAATGAAAACACTTAGTCAGCACTTGATTTATTTCTAAAGTTTTCTTAATGATTTGGCAATTTATATATTATTTTGATGTGGCTATTCTAACTGTAACTTTATTTATTTTTCTTTTCGTGGGCATTTCTTATGTCTTATTTTGTTTCCTTTACGTCTTACTTTAAGAAACAAAAAAGACTTGCTTTGTGATTGTATGCCCTTTATTTATATTTGCATTTACATTAAAATTTTTCTAATTGCTTTTTTATTATGGGGCCTCGGGGCACTGTCAGTTTTTGGATTCCCCACTGACAACTGAAAGGCTCCTGTGTGTTAGCAGGCGGTGTGTCCCCTAATGAAGTGCTTTCCTACTAACACACATATCTTAAATTTTTTATAATTTTCGTTTTCTGCTAGAATTGTTTATCCGACTTCATAAATTAAAATAAAACAAATTTGGATCCAGCTGCTTTAAGCGCTTTTCCATTTTGATTTATTATTTTAAATGTTACTTACTTATTTTGTTTTTTTCTTCTGAATTTGTAAATTAGTTTCATTCTTTGATTAGATAAAACACATCTAAGTATCAATAAGGTTGAAAATAAAGAATTCATTAAAAAAAAATTTTACAAATCCGAAATATATATAAATAAAAAAAACATCAGACTTTAAGGCCCCTTACACATAAATTTATTTATTTTGCGAGACTTTTTAGACATTTTAGTTTCATTCCTGACATTCCCCTGATTTTTCCCTCTTTTGATGCTACCTGAATAATATTAAATAAATAGATTTAAAAAAAATTCTACATAAAAAAAAATACAAAAAACTGAATCTTAAACAATTTTGTAATTTTTGTTGCAATATTCAGGATAATTATATTTTGATTACAAAATTATAACAAGACATTTTAAGGTAAGAAAACATTTTACAGAAAAAAATCAGAATTTTTTTTTTTTTATAGCTTATATGCTTAATCTGATTTACTTTTCAGTAATAAGATTTTCTTTATTTTGTCTTGTGGAATTCTTAACAAATAATCTTAAACTAAATTTTGACAACTAATAATCTTAAACTAATCAGGAATCTTAAAAACATAATAAATAGTAAGTTTTCTAATTTTAAAGTTTCTATGTTTTAGCTTTGTTTATATAGTAAGTCATTATCAATTGAAATAAATATAACTGCAAAGTATATATGTTTTTAGACAAACAGGTATTTATTATGTATTTTTGAAAACAACAAAAATTTCTAATGCTCATTTAGTAGCAATAAAATGAGGAAAGAAAAGCAAATTAATTATTAATTTTGACTTTTAATAATAGCAAACATTATGCTAAAAATCAAGGTTAATGTTAAAAACACAATGTTCTATTCTAAAAGAATCTCTCATAACAGTATTTAGCTAGTAACAGTAATAATTGAAAGAAAATATGACATATTAGAAGCATACAAAGGATGATTAGCCAGTTTTAAGACTCAGTTGAAGAAAAAAATGCAACAATGACTACCTGCAATGTTTTCAATTTTGCGTACTAGTTTAGACAAAAGTTTCAGTTTTTCTTTAAACTCCTTTGGAATGTTTTCTAAAACAATTTCTTCTATAGAAGAAGTACCATTAGAAGAAGCTTCATCTAAATTGAGGAGAAAGAATTAAAAATAATGAGTAAATACTTTTCTGTGAACATCTAAATGCAAACAATCATTACAGTTTTAATTCAAGGTTTGCATTTTGCCAGAAAGAAACATGTTTCATTGAAACATATTGACACTGGCCGATATTGAAGTGATGTGGACATCGGAAAAGATTTGAAAAAAAAAAAAAAAAAAAAACCAGGAAGAAACACGACAAGCTGGAAAAAACAATTAAATTATTAAATTAAAAATGACCAATATGATTGTTAAAGAATAAGTATTATAAGATAAGCTTAAATTTAAACAAATTTAATATTGTGTAATTTATAATTGTGCTTTTCACATCTACTATAAAAAATAAAAACTTCGTACAAATGATTTACTTTAGTTTACATAATTTGAAAATTTATATATTATATTATTTAAGAGTTAATTTGAGTATGGTATTTACCAATCAGAAGAATCAAATACTTAACATTATTCGATTATAAAAATTAGAACGTTATTTGTTCTTGTGAATTTAATGTCTATTTTGTAGTAGTATATAATTTGTCTATTTAGTAGTTTTAATAAATTTTGTTTACATTTTAACAGTTCTTATCACAATTAGAGAAATAGGTCTTACTATTCAAACACTCCTTTCTGTAAAATAAAGAATTATGGCTATTTAAATTTTTTATATCCGTTATACTTATTTTCCATTCTAATTGCTTGTTAATTTTCAGCAATTTAATGATAAATAAATAACCTAGAAATTAACACTATTATTACAACTACATTACAATTATAGATTGTTAAAATATAATTTTAATATTTGATATTTCGATTTGAAATAGAGTTTCCTCCATTTCTTCTACTTGGGTTTGAAGAAACTTTCTGCAGTAGTTCTTTCCACAGTGGAAGAAACATTTCATCTGCGTTTTCAATACTAGTATTTATGTTTTCTTCATACTCAAAGTTATTCATGCCATTATTGATGCAGTAACTTTGTATTCTCTTCAGGGGTCTGCCTAGGTTTTTTTTTTGATGGGTACCGATTTTGTAAAAATTTAGACATAATTTGAGAAAATTAAAAATTATATTAAAAAATCAACACAAAAACATGGTAAAGTAAGAAAATATTTTCAAAAATTGTTACTACAAATAAAAATCATTTATGTCTGCTAAATTTTTATAGACTTTTTCTCATATATTCAAAAACAATTTTGCTACTGTAAAATTTTGAGTTTAAAAATTGCATTCAAATTGAAAAATCATTGTCCATCGTTAAATCTTAACTTGAATTTAATAAAAACATGCATTTAACAGTAGCACTTAAAGCTATTTTCATTATACCATTTTTGACTAGCTTATACAGAAAAAAATTTCATTTGGGAAAAAAAAAATTTCTAAAAAAGAAGAAAAAAAAAGGTTTGTTCGAATAAATTTACAATAATGTTTGAATTTTGACTTCCTGTTAAGTTTATAGAGGAAGCGTTGAAATGCGTAATTCAGCCGGAATTTATTCTTTTTTGCGGGAATAAAAAAACAAAATTTTAAAGGGTAGAGAGGAGAATCTTAGATTTTGCTTTTTCAAAAGTACTTTCTTAAGCAGAATTTGTGAATGTACCGCTAAACAGTAAATTTGCCTGGGACAGACCTCTGCTCTTTGACTTATGAACTTTGAATTTTGGGTGAATATTTAAAGAAAAAATATTAATATTCAAGAACTATTATTTTCTTTTAGAAAAAAAAATATTTATCTTACCTAAAGAAACACCTTTTTTAGTTTTATTCAGTTTCTTGCTCATATCTCCACCCAAAGCCCTGATAACACTGGTTGCTATGTGAGCAGCATACTGGTTCTCAAGACAGTCAGTGAAATTTTCTAGAATAAAATTTCCAAACTCTACAATCCAGGTAAGGAAAAATGACGTGTTATCATTTGTTTCTAAAACTGATGACGAACTCTGAAATAAAAGTTACAATTATATGGAAAACTTTTTTTTTTGCATAGAAATGAGAACTAAGAAAAGTAAAAACGAATTAAAACTGGTAGATAAATATATTTCTTATAAAAACTTGTTACAAATATATATATTAGAATCCTTAACTATCAAAAATAAAGTAAAACAAGAAAATACATGGAGAGCCACAAACTAATAATTAAATAGCGTAAAGTAAAAAAATATTTTCAAAAATTGTCACTACAAATAAAAATTATTTTTGAGTGATAAATTTATACATGTTTTCCCCCACATGTTTAAAAATAATTTTATGATTGTAAAATCTTGAGCTTAAAATAGTATCCAAATTTAATTGTTCCAAAATTAAAAAACATTGTCTTTAGTTAAATTTCAACTTGAATATAATAAAAATAAAAACATGCATTTAACACTACTAGCACTAAGAGTTATTTTCATTATGAGAACATTTTCGACTAGGTCAGAAAAAAAAAAATGTTTCACAGAGAAAAAAAATTTTTTTCATAAAAAATAAAGGTTTGTTAGAATAAATTTACAATAGTGTTTAAGATAATGATCGAATTTTGACTGCCTGGGAAGTTTACAGAGGGCTCATCGTTTCATGTAAAAAAACTGAGCAGAAAATAAAGCTCACTTTGATATGCGTAAACGACCAGTTAGGTTTACCATATTGCACTATTTGACTAAACATGTGCTACCTTTCATAAAAGTTAGCTGGCAAAGTATTTTGTGAAACTACCGCTTTTCCTAAAGTTTGAATTTGTGAAGGTACCGCTAAACGGTAGTAAATTTACCTTGCATAAACTATTATTATTGTTTGCCAAGATAATCTAAAGGGAAAATGTTTTGCTAGTCTAAAACAAAAATTTATATAAATTATTTTTGTCTTAACTAGGTTCATATGTATATATAGTTTTTACTTAATAAAATTGTAAAAATAATATTAACAAATCCTTTTTTTAATGTATTTAAAATCAAATCAGAGTAAATTAATAAAAAATTAAATAAAATAGGTATTTACTTTGATATTTTTAAGTGCAAATTGAATTAAGAGTTCTACTATGTGACTTGCACTTGGATTAGTGCATACAGTTACTTTATCATTTGAAAATGATGTCATGAATTGTCTCCACATGCCAACATCTGTACAAAATGAGAGCAATGATTCAATGCAACGGCTTGTGCTGTGATGACAGGACAATTCTATTTCTTTTCCTTTAGACTCTTCTAAGGCATTTAAAACAAATAGTGCTAAAATAGGATAAAAATTCAAATAAGTTTAATGTAAGCATATTATTAATATTTATTTTAATATAATCATTTAAATAATAAATTAAAATAATCAAAGGGATCAAAGGGTAAAATCAATTGGAATAACAACAGTAAATAGGAATTCAATTTACAATAGTTACGAAAGAAGATAATCAGAATTTGGTATTAATTATATTATTTCAGATATACTGAGTCTAATTTAGAGAAGAAAATGGTGTAAGCATTTAAAGAATTCAAAGTTATATCAAAATTTATATCAACTAGTGAGGTTAAAATCGATACAACTCTACTTATTCACAATGAATGAAATGTTCATTAAAATTAATGCATTTCAAAAATACTATCAAGGTTGGGGTTTTGGACGTCCTAAACTTGTTTTGGACAGGACACATGGGTTTTACTGTCTCAAAGTGTCCAAAACCTTGAACATTAGTAAAAGGTAAAAATTCTATATGTGTAACCATTGTACACTTAATAATTACATATATTAATAAATATTTAATACTTTTTATACAATTAGCCAGGGGTCTGTCCAGACATTTTCTGAAAGGTCCGTTTTTGTAAAATTGTGAAAAAAATTACTCGTAATTTGTGAATATAAAATAAATGTTAAGTCACATTTTATCAACCAGGGTCTGGCTTTTATGAATTTGTGCAAAAAGGATCCCTATTGCAAAAAAGTCTTTCAAGGAGTTTAGAAATTGTAAATAGATACAAGATTGTGCTCAACACTGTAAAATTATAATTAAAAAAAATTAAATATTAAAAAATAAACAGCAATTGCTGCTACTAAATTAGAGATGCAACATACAAATATTTGGTATTTAGCCTATACTGCTGAACGCAGAATATTTATTTTGAACGAATAATGGAAGAAGCGTCTGCCGAAGGCAAAACTTAGTTCGTTTACACCTGTCTTTCTTCCCTTCCCACCTGGGAAGGGTTTACTCGACTAACAAAACAATAATAAAGAGAAGCAAATTTGTGACGGGACCGATTAAAAGACAAATTATTTTGTGAAGGGTCTGTTTTAAAGGTAAAATATTTTGTGAAGGGTCCATTTCTGAAGTAAAATATTTTGTGGAGGGTCCGCTAACGAACCCAAATTTCTTCTAAACAGACCCCTGAATTAGCTTTAACTTAGTAAAGGAATATAAGTAACTTTTGAAGCTCCACAATTCAATGAACAACAAAAGCGAATACCTTATCCTTTAATTATAAATAAATAGTAAATATCTTATTCCATAATTACAAATAATGCAATATTTAAAATAATAGTAGACTTTTTAAATAAAACAGAAACTTGTCTTCATTTTTCCTTCTCAAAATTTACCCTTTTACTTTTCACAATATTTCTTTAAAATTGTGACATCATTTGAATAAAAGGGTTTTGGACAGGACGGTTTAAACCGTGGATTAATCCATTCTGTCCTTAAACCTTGCCAACTCTGAATACAATATTGATTCTTATGAAGTTCTAAAAACTGCATAACTCAGAAAAAAATCGTGTTATTGCTATTTAACTATAACATTAAAAGGAGATAAAACCATCATTTCTTGTAATACCTCTATCTTCATCAGGCACACCACTTTTCAAAGTGTCCAAAATTTTTTTAAAGTAAACAAATTCGTGGACATCAGATTCAGGAATGGAACTTTCAGGATCATTTTTATCAAAAGATGAATTATAGACTTCTTTAGGAGAAATGTTTATACTACTTTTATCATCAGATTCTTTCTTGATTAATTTATTAGCATTTCCTTCGTATATAATCCCTTGTTGAAATTTTCGTTTCTTTCGGTTTTTGCGAGAAATAGAATCCATTATTTTTATAGGTAAAAGGGTAATGGGAGAAAAATAGTTCTTTCTGGTGGGATTCAGTTATCTTCTTCTTAAAACTAAAGTTAGTGAAGCGCGTTAAAAAATAAATAAACAATTTTAGATTTCCAATTAAAAGTCAAACACGCATTGGAGAGAAGACTATTGACAATATTGCGTAGTATACTGATGTTATACTTATAAACTGTTGTTAGATTATAGCTTACAACTTAAAATTAGCAACAGTATCTTTTGAAACGATCTTAGTAGCCGTTGCGGTTCTCACGTTAGCTTTACAAATCTGCGGTGGCATCTGAAAATGGGAGATTGCCAAATCTATTCTCTCGCCAAAATTAGCCCGATTGGCGCCAGCTGAGTTTGGCACGGGTGATTAGAAACCTGCAATCTACGGTATCCGTTGTGAGCAAAGTAAGCACAGAGAAATAAAAAAATACACCATAAATAACTCTTGAGCTAATAATCAGATCTTTACGTTCAACGACTCAATTATAATGGTTCGAGTAGGTGACCTCCAATATGCTAATTAATAAGGTTCCGCAGTGGACTGATCGTTAAGACACGGTTCCCATCAGATCACCGAAGTCAAGCATCACTGGCTACGGTCAGTGTGCGGGTGGGTGACACTTGGATCAGTCTGCTTAGGGACCGAGGGTGTGCGGTATGCGAACTGACAAAACATACCGTAGATTGCAAAGGGTTGGCGTTAAAGGAGCGTTCTCGAAAATCGCCAAACAGCTGTGTGCTTATGTTTTTGTTTTGTTTTCGGTATCGCATAACATTCAACAAGTTAAATATGGGTGCGACATTTCAATTAAGCGGGTCTTCATTTTATTCTTCTGCATCAAATAAAATATAAAGCGCAGAGCCGTTTTTAAGGATGGGCCTAGTGGGCCCTGGCCCAGGGCCCCGAGTTGTGATGGGGCCCCCGAAAAGTCTAAAATCTCATTGCATTAATTGTTTTTTTTATTTTTTTAATTCTAACTCATTTATTATTTATAACTCAAGAGGGCCCCCAGATCCCACTTTTTTTTTTCTTTAATTTTATTCAGAGATTTATTCAGATTATTTTTTCTTTTTTACATAGTCGGATGCTTTTCAAAATCTAATGGAAGTGTTTACAAATATTAAATAATTGTTATTCCTCGCTTTTCTAACCAAAAGAGCAATAAAACGCTTTTTCCACTCATGAAAATGTCCCCACTTTCGTAGCTACCACCCACAGAGTTGTCCAATAGCCTCCTCACTTTACACTGTGGGAAATGTTTTTAGCTTCTTAATATTGCCTAGGGGCTCTTTTTTCCTAACTTCGGAAATATCAAATATCCACAGAACCACCCTTTTGTTTGATTTCTGGTCATAAATTTCTAAGAAGAAAACATTTCTAAGGCTGTAAATAGGGGGAGGGTCTTGTTAGAATCTGTCTTGAGATTTCCATAGCGTCTTTAAATTGGGACTCGTTCAATTCAAATTTTTCACACTTGCAAAATTTAGAAATTTGTTCTAATTTATTATAAAAGCTTTTTTTTTCCTTTAATCGTCCTAAATGTTTCAACTAGCCTAATTGTTTCATTTATTTAATTATTGTAGTTGATTTAATTTTATTATTTTTCAAATCAATCGTAAGAGGAAAATAGGAATAAATAGGAATTTCTATATCAAATTTTCGTAGGATATTAAGAAGACATAAATCTTTCACGTTGGAGGTAAGAAAATGTTTCTATTAAATCAATTTTGGCAAATTAATTTGATTTTAAGGAAAACGTGAAAGGTTTGAGCATTTTTTTATATATTCATTGAGATATTTTTGTTTATTTATTTAAATGGCGGGCCACTATTCAATTCCCTCTTTGACTGGCCTGTTTGCCAAAACTCTTGATTTGGTCTGTTCTGGACAAAATTGATACAACAAATGTTATTTTATTTTAATTTTACTTACTGCTAATAGGCAGAAACAACATACGATTTTGTTTAATAGCTATTAAAGCTCTAGAGCATTGAAATCAAATGATCATCAGCTAAAAAAATTTTAAACATGAGAAAAATTGTTTGAAACTCCTGTATGACCAAATTTTCCATGTTTCCTCTAAATATGAAATTTGTTTAATTTGTAATATTATATTTCGCACACGAAATTAATTTATTTAGTTAGCTTACGATTTTATTGTTTATTGATCATATTTGTTTCTATTTTTAACTCCTTTTTGTTGCTATTATGTGTTTAAAGTTAGTAAGGCTTCTCAATTTTTATTAATAAGGCTTTTTAATTTCCTAATCAAAGTCGAAACATTTCTTGAAATTATAAATCGAAACTATGCATGAAATTTTGACAGCTTTGTTTTAATTTTAAACGTGTGCATTTAATTTAATAAAATAAAAATAAATAAAAAAAATGGAAAAAATATAAATAAATGACTGAATAAAATAAAAAACTTCGCTGTCGTATCATCTTTTAAATAATTTGAGTATTAATAAATTATTTAAAAATAAGCAAATTTTTAGTTTAAAAGGTAAAAATAATTTTGATTTGTTCAAAAGGTGTTTGTTCATGCTCCATCATTCGATCATGAGACTGTTTAATATCTGTTCCTAAGGATCAGAATTCTTTTTATTTTACTTTATTGTAAGAATGATATATACTTAATACTTTCATGTGATATGCTGCAGTTTTAAATACCTAAAAGATGATTGAAATTGTCAATTCAAAAATCAATTAATACTTAAACAATTAATACGTAAAAAAATAATTGTCGCAAGCAAATTAATATTAAGTAAGAACGAAACAAAAATGATATCAATATATGCTGAATCACTAGTGAGACAGGTGGGATGAACGACATCGAAACCAATTTGATTGAATAGTAAAACTAGAAGGTGTTTCTAAAATCCGGAAATCAATCAAGCTTCAATTTTTTTTTCTTTTTTTTGTCACGAAATTTATCAGGGGCTATTCGTTAGATTTCAATATGTGTTATGTTTTTTCATAGATTAAATATTAAACATTAACAAATATTTGTCTTTTAAAACCTTTCACTCTATAATAATTATTAATTCTATATTAATTCTATAATAATCTTATAATAATTATTCTATAATTGTAATTCTAAAACTAATTGATATAAAGCGTTAGTGTGTATATATTAAATGTCTTCCATCGGCGGAACCCCGACATTACGATTAAAGTTTATTAAGGTAATTACGAATATTATAACCTAAAAACAGACTATTTTTAAAATATTTAATTCGAGGAATGTAGATTTTTCCTCGTTTTACCATTTTCAATCTTAAATAAGGTTTTATATCCGACAGTTAAGTTTGCAGTCCTTGAGTTATATCTAATCTAGTTTTGAATAATTTTTGGTGTATATATATACATAAGCTGAAAATGAATAAGATAAGCCGAATTATGGTTTACTTCTAAATGAACTGATCAATTTGGAAAGCATTTTTCAAGAATGTTAAGTATCCAAATGACTTAATTTATTGAATTTAAAAAAAAATTTTAAAAAATATCCGCAAGGCAGGTTTGTATATTTGGGGCTGATGATTATGAAATCTAACACAAAACTGTGAGATCGGGGGCTCTATTCCAGCTGATGGCAGTTTTTAATTATTATTTCTTAATACTGAAAAATGTTTTTCGTATTTTTTTAAGTATGCATGTTAATAACTAGTAATTTAACAATTATTTAAAGAACTGGAAGGCTCCGCTACCTGTTCATTTTGCTCACTAACCCTCGTGGTTGCTTCTGCATTCATTGCAGGTTTAGAGGAAAAACGGTTTATTTCCCTTTTTTTCTACAAAAATTACGATTGAATTACCATTTACATTTTGAAGGTGATTAAATTTAAGTAAATCAATAAAATTGGTACCAATCAATAAAATTGGAAAATTGGTACCTGCCGCAGAGTTATTACTCAATAAAGTTGGACTCAAGGGATAGAGCATTCTCCTCCGAATGAGGTGCACCGAGTTCGAATCCCAGTGATGGCTGAGTGATATGAATTCCACACCCGGCTTTTACCGACCACAGTGCTGACGTGAAATATCCTCAGTGGTAGGCGGATAATGGATTAGAGTTCCCTTGGTATCAGACTAACCGTGGAAGGATTTCGTGGTTTTCCTCTTCATGTAACTCATATGCGGGCTTGTTCCATCAAAACGTCCTCCACGAAGGCAAAAATTTCTTCCACTACTTGATCCTGGAGTTCTCTTGTATGCTGGATTGGGTTCAAAATTACAAGGCTACGGAGTTAAACATTAGTAGTAGTAAACTCGAAATCGGTTGGGCGGCTCAATGATTGTTATAAAATAAACTAATAATTTGGCCACGATAGCTTGGTTTATGGTAGGGCTATGAACTCGTGTTTGTGAGAATGGGAGTTCGAACTGAGCCGGGCAAAAAATACCCAAGTATAAAATGGTGACTGGTGCATTTTGAATCTGTCGGGGTCATAAACTCCTCCAAGTTCTCTTAACAATTCAATACCTCTGGGTACTGATCCGGGAGTTTCCTTGTCTTCCGGATTGGTTTTAAAATTCCAAGGCTACGTAGTTAAACATTGGCTCAAAATTGAGCTAATGTTTAACTTTTTTTTATAACTTTCAATGGCGATTATAAAAAAAAAGGAAAAAAAAAAACTAATAATCTAACTGTATTTCCTTGTATTTTTTCTAACTCCTTGCATATTTTCTACACACCTTCATAATTTGATGCTTCTAAGTCTAACAGATTTTGATCTGCAAAGCAAAATGTATGTCTTACAGGAAATTGATTTTGATGACGTGATAGAAGATTCGCTTCTCAAAAAGCGCGAAAAGTATTGTTACCATAAATTTTCGATAAAAATAATGTATATAAACTTTTATAATTAATTTATATGTTTTTTACTCTTAAAATGAAATAATTTTCAAAAATTATGCAAAATAAATCTTTTTTTCTCTAAATTTACTCATAAAGGGCCCCTAGATAATGACAGGCCCAGGGCCCCTATAAACATAAAAACGGCTCTGGTCTATTTGAAAGAATTCCTTTTGAACAAAGCAACATGAATAGAGTACAAATACTAATAAATTGGTTTTATAATAAAGAAGCATTCTCATTGTGGAAATACAGACCCAGAAGAAAATAACACGAACTACTTATAATCCATTATTACCTGAATTTGGGAAAATGCTTTTATCACCGATTCAGCAGTTCTTAAACCACTTTGGTATGCCCCATGCGCTGACGAAAAAGCATGCACATCTAAAGCTTCTCCAGCAAACATAATAATTGGCCACTGAAATAGATTTATGCAAACTTTAAAAAATTGTATTTCCCCATGAATTAATTTAAGAAATCCTCCACTGAAACAGTTATAAATTAAACAATTACAATGAAGTCTTATTATTATATGATTAATTTACAAATATATATATATACAGTGTAAATTCGCGTATCCGGAATCGGTGGGACTTCCAGAAGTCCGTACAATAGATTTTTCCGTATAATTGACCACACATATGAATATAGGTTTTTGACATTTTTGACATGACGGTTTAAACCATGGTTTAAATCGTCAAAAACTGTCACATGTCAAAAACCTGCCAACCCTGTAGCTAACACAAAGAGATTTAATTTAAGCAATCGAACATACAAATGTACTTTTTAAATCAAATATACCTAATTTATGCAAAGAGCAATAATTCAATTTGTAAAATCTGAATCAAACATACCAACAAATTTGAATTTTTGTCTCCTAAAATATAGGGAATAAGCAGGAAAATATGTACCATATACTTAAATCAAGAAGGCAGTCAGAAATTCAAACCCTGTAATGCTATTTCTAATATTTTTTTATACTGGTATTTGGAACAAATTACTTAAATCAAAAATTTCTTTTAACTCATTTACTTCATTCATGCAGAAAATAAATTTTTTAGACTATGTACAAAATTTATTTTACCCTAAAATTTAAAATATAATATTTTTGATTATTAAACTAAAAATCTTGCAATACTTTTCTTATAAAATGAACTTTGGGTTCCAAAGTTAATTAAGTATTATCACAGAATTTTTATTATCACAATTAGTTTTAGAGACATTTTGAAATATCCAAAAAGTAAAAATAACTTTAAAGACATTAATCAAATGTAGAATACTCTTGTTCAATCCTATTAATAATACTTTATTTAAACAATTTAATAAATGTTAAATATTTCTTGCACAATCACATCTTAGTAATTTAATATAGTAATATATGGCAATTGTAATGCAGTGGAGTCTTTTTAATTCAACCTTGACTAAATTGAAAGGAGAAAAAAAAATATTAGGGTTATTTTCCCACTTTTTAGCTCATTTTCACAACTAATTCCATAGAATTCCATTCATACATTTCCTTTTTTATAATTTTATCTTATTGTTATGTGGAAAATAATTCCTTGCTGGTTGTTCCTTGCTTGATGTCGGATAATAAAAATGATGTGGAATGAGAACTCGATGATAAACTACAACATTTGTTTTGTTCCGAAAGTGAAAAATCTGATTTTAATAGATATGATTGAATATAAGATTGGAAATATTTGAAAAATTAATAAAAAGTTGGTGATTTATTTTCATTTAGTGATCAGTTTATTTTTTTATCACGTACACATTCTCAAAATATGATTCTGAGTGGATAGTGGGTATATTTGTTTCTTTTGTAAGTATGATTCTCAATTCTTTCATTTTATAATAAGTGTGTAAATATATATATATATATATATAAACATATTATTACTGGTAATTTAAATATTATAGAAAACTTTTATAAAAGGCACAAAATTTAGACCCATTTACCATATATCAATCAATAAAATTCTAAAATACTTTCTTAATGATCTCAATAGTTTTTGTTTAAAGATATCAAATAGATTCTCTTTACCTTTAGGTATGCTAACAGAATGGAAATGGGGTGTATATTATTACTTTAAAAACTTTGTTTTCAATAATAAGGATTATTTAAATAACAATCCAACAAATTTTTCTAATATTTGTTCAATCAATTAAGTAACTTCAAAAAAAAATTTTAATTACTCCCATAAACAAAGCTAACAATAATTATGCAATCTTCTGTAAAAAATTCTATGTTGAACTTTTAAATACGGGATTAAAAAATAGCAAAATTTTAAACTTAGTAATTGCAATAATAATACTGTCATTAAAAAATTTTTAGCTTTATATAAGAGATTAAAAATTAAAATTAGCAATATACAATTTCCTTACTTAATAATCAGCCCTAAATTTCATAAAATTCCTGCAAAATTTAGAACTATCACATGTGGATCTAATACTTATCTAACTAAACCTGGCACCAACTACTTAAATAAAATTATTAACAATATTTCTAAAGAAGGTTTCTCTTGGATTATCACTACTAATCAATCGATTTTAGATTTCATTAAACATAATAATAAAATTAATTCTATTGCGACTTTTGATTTCCAGGATCTTTTCAATAGCATTCCCCTTTCTAAACTTAAAGATGTCCTTTTGAATTATTACTATGATTTTAAAAATATCCTTTGTTGTGATTTTGATTATTGGGAAGTTCTGATAAATTTTTGTCTTTTTACTAATTATCTTTACAATGGAAAGGATATTTTTCTTCAAATTGATGGAATACCACAAGGATCTAATTATTCATCTCTCTTAGCTAACTTATTTTTGCATTATTATTAAAAAAATTATACTCTTAGTATTAAATTTGTTTTTAGATATATTGATGACTTAATTATCTTTAATTTTCAAGATTATACTATTTTATTAAATGATATTTACGGTAAGGAATTAATCTTGCTTCGTAATAATGATGATAATATTAATTTCAATTCTTTGGATTTGGGTGCATTAGTCCACACCACACATCAAAATGGGTCCGGGAATTTGTAAACACCCTGGGGCATATGAGGATCTGAAAACCCCCATGAATACCGTAAGACAAAGGGATTCCCCAAAGGTTAATGTGT
>NC_092207.1:11192520-11198020 GCF_043381705.1 Parasteatoda tepidariorum | reverse complement strand
TTATTTGAAATTTTCCCAATTTAAAAAAAATTATTTCCTTCTTGAAGGACCCCCTAAAATACAGAAAAGCACAATAAAAAAATAATAAAATGCAAAATAAGCGAACGGAAAAAAAAGGAAGAAAATTTTTGAAAAGTTGCCGCTGCAGGGATTTGATCCTGCGACCTCTCACCCAGCCGTGAGTTACTAATCCAGTGTCTTGACCACCAGACCACTTGAACACGGGAAGCCTGCCACAATTTCACTTCAAAAGCTCTCTGACGGTCAGGCATGCAATTGACCTTTGAGGATACCCCCAGCTCCCCCTCTTTCACCTATAAATATTTCCTCGTGCAGTATTGTTTGGACCATGGACCCCTACTTAGGGTCCTAGTTTGAAAATTATAACTTAATATTGACAGGAGTTAGACGCCTTCGAAATTCGAACCGCATTCCACTTTTTATTTTATTTTTTATTTTTTTATTATTATTCCATTATGTGTTGTTTAACAAAGAAAGATGCACGATTTTACTCGTAGAACACGTTACACATGACAAACTTTCAAATATATTGTGAAAATAATTACAAACAATGGAAAAAAAAGAACAATTTTCCCATATTTTTCCAGTTTTTCCCCATTATTTGAAATTTTCCCATTTGAAAAAAATTATTTACTTCATGTAGGACCCCCTAAAATACAGAAAACAAGATAAAAAAATTAATATAATGCAAAATGAGCGATAGAAAAAAAAAAGAAGAAAATTTTTGAAAAGTTGCCTCACCAGGGATTTGAACCTGCGACCTCTCACCCCAGCCGTGAGATACTAATCCAGTGTCTTGCCCACCAGACCACTTGAACACGGGAAGCCTGCCACAATTTCACTTCAAAAGCTCTCTGACGGTCAGCAATGCAATTGACATTTGGGGATACCCCCAGCTCCCCCTAATTCACCTATAAATATTTCCTCCGACAGTATTGTTTGGACCATGGACTCCTACTTAGGGTCCTAGTTTGAAAATTATAACTTAATATTAAAAGGAGTTAGACGACTTCGAAATTCGAACAGTACCACACCTTTTTATTTTATTTTTTATTTTTTTTATTATTATTCCATTATGTGTTGTTTAACAAAGAAAGATGCACGATTTTACTCATAGAACACGTTACACATGACAAACTTTCAAATATATTTTAAAAATAAATAAAAACAATGGGAAAAAAAAACAATTTTCCTGGAATTTTCCAGTTTTTTCCCATTATTTGAAATTATCCCAATTTAAAAAAATTATTTCCTTCATGTAGGACCCCCTAAAATACAGAAAAACACAATAAAAAAATAATATAATGCAAAAAAAGCAAAAGAAAAGAAAAGAAGAAAATTTTTGAAAAGTTCCCTCAGCAGGGATTTGAACTTGCGATCTCTCACCCCAGCCGAGAGTTACTAAAACAGTGTCTTGCCCACCAGACCACTTGAACACGGGAAGCCTGCCACAATTTCACTTCAAAAGCTCTCTGACGGTCAGCCATGCAATTGACCTTTGGGGATACCCCCAGCTCCCCCTAATTCACCTATAAATATTTCCTCGTACAGTATTGTTTGGACCATAGACCCCTACTTAGGGTCCTAGTTTGAAAATTATAACTTAATATTAAAAGGAGTTAGGCGCCTTCGAAATTCGATCCGCATTCCATTTTTTATTTTATTTTTTATTATTATTCCATTATGTGTTGTTTAACAAAGAAAGATGCGCGATTTTACTCATAGAACACGTTACACATGACAAACTTTCAAATATATTGTAAAAATAAATAAAAACAATGAAAAAAAAACAATTTTCCTGGATTTTTCCAGTTTTTACCCATTATTTGAAATTTTCCCGATTTAAAAAAATTATTTCCTTCATGAAGAATCCCCTAAAATACAGAAAAACACAATAAAAAAATAATAAAATGCAAAATAAGCGAAAGAAAGAAAAAGAAGAAAATTTTTGAAAAGTTGCCGCTGCAGGGATTTGAGCCTGCGACCTTTCACCCAGCCGTGAGTTACTGACCCAGTGTCTTGACCACCAGACCACTTGAACACCTGCTACAATTTCACTTCAAAAGCTCTCTGACGGTCAGCCATGCAATTGACATTTGGGGATACCCCCAGCTCCCCCTAATTCACCTACAAATATTTCCTCCTGCAGTATTGTTTGGACCATGGACCCCTACTTAGGGTCCTAGTTTGAAAATTATAACTTAATATTAAAAGGAGTTAGACGACTTCGAAATTCGAACAATACCACACCTTTTTATTTTATTTTTTATTTTTTTTATTATTATTCCATTATGTGTTGTTTAACAAAGAAAGATGCACGATTTAACTCATACAACACGTTACACATGACAAACTTTCAAATATATTGTATAAATTAAGAAAAACAATGGAAAAAAATTAATTTTCCTGCATTTTTCCAGTTTTAACCCATAATTTGAAATTTTCCCAATTTAAAAAAATTATTTCCTTCATGAAGGACCCCCTAAAATACAGATAAACACAATAAAAAAATAATAAAATGCAAAATAAGCGAAAGAAAAAAAAGAAGAAAATTTTTGAAGAGTTGCCGCTGCAAGGATTTGAACCTGCGACCTCACACCCAGCCGTGAGTTACTAATCCAGTGTCTTGACCACCAGACCACTTGAACACGGGAAGCCTGCCACAATTTCACTTCAAAAGCTCTCTGACGGTCAGCCATGCAATTGACATTTGGGGATACCCCCAGCTCCCCCTAATTCACCTATAAATATTTCCTCCTACAGTATTGTTTGGACCATGGACCCCTACTTAGGGTCCTAGTTTGAAAATTATAACTTAATATTAAAAGGAGTTAGACGCCTTCGAAATTCGAACCGCACTCCACTTTTTATTTTATTTTTTATTTTTTTATTATTATTCCATTATGTGTTGTTTAACAAAGAAAGATGCACGATTTTACTCATAGAACAAGTTACACATGACAAACTTTCAAATATATTCTAAAAATAATTAAAAACAATGGAAAAAAAACAATTTTCCCGGATTTTTCCAGTTTTCTCCCATTATTTGAAATTTTCCCAATTTAAAAAAAAATTTTCCTTCATGTAGAATCTCCTAAAATACTGAAAAACACAATTAAAAAATAATATAATGCAAAATAAGCGAATGAGAAAAAAAGAAAATTTTAGAAAAGTTGCCTCAGCAGGGATTTGAACCTACAACCTCTCACCCTGCCGTGAGTTACTAATCCAGTGTCTTGACCACCGGACCTCTTGAACACGGGAAGCCTGCCACAATTTCACTTCAAAAGCCCTCTGACTGTCAGCCATGGAATTGACCTTTGGGGACCCCCCCCCCTGCTCCCCCTAATTCACCTATAAAGATTTCCTCGTCCAGTATTGTTTTGACCATGAACCCCTACTTAGGGTCAGAGTTTGAAAATTATAACTTAATATTAAAAGGAGTTAGACGCCTTCGAAATTTGAACTGCACCCCACTTTTTTATTTTATTTTTTATTTTTTTATTATTATTCCTTTATGTGTTGTTTAACAAAGAAAGATGCACGATTGTTCTCATAGAACACCTTACTCGCGAAAAACTTTCAAATATATTGGAAACATATTTTAAAACAATGGAAAAAACGCAACTTTCCTGGATTTTTCCAGTTTTCACCCATTATTTGAAATTTTCCCAATTTAAAAATATTATTTCCTTCATGTAGGACCCCCTAAAATACAGAAAAACACAATAAAATAATTTAATGCAAAATAATCGAAAAAAAAGAACATTTTTGAAAAGTTGCCGCAGCAGGGATTTGAACCTGCGACCTCTCATTCCGACCATGAGCTACTGGTCCGGTGTCATGACCACCAGACCACTTGCACACGGGAAGCCTGCCACAATTTCACTTCAAAAGCCATCTCACTGTCAGCTATGCAATTGACCTTTGGGGACCCCCCTGCTCTCCCTAATTCACCTATAAATATTTCCTCCCTCAGTATTGTTTGGACCATGGACCCCTACTTAGTTTCCGAGTTTGAAAGTTATAACTTAATGTTAAAAGGAGTTAGACGGCTTCAAATTTCGAACCGCTCCCCACCTTTTTATTTCATTTTTTATTCTTTTATTATTATTCCATTATGTGTTGTTTAACAATGAAAGATGCACGATTTTACTCATAGAACACATTACGGAAGATAAACTTTTCAAATATATTGTAAAAATAATTTAAAACAATGGAAAGAACCCAATTTTCCTGGATTTTTCCAGTTTTCACATATTTTTTGAAATTTTCCCAGTTTAAAAAATTATTTCCTCCATGTAGGACCCCCTAAAATACAGAAAAACACAATAAAAAATTAATGTAATGCAAAATAAGCGATCGAAAAAAAAGGAAATTTTTTGAAAAGCTGCCGCAGCAGGGATTTGAACCTGCGATCTCTCTCCCCAGGGCTATAAAAATGCATTATCATGTAATTAAAACATTTAAATTTAAATGAAATAAAATAATTATTTGAAATATAATGTATAAATAATTAAAATCTATTCTGAATTAAAATATATATTATTAATAATGAAGGTATCGATCTGAAATTAAAATCTAAACTGAAAATTAATAATTAACTACTTAAATACGATATCAAATGAATTTAGCTGTAAATTGAAATAAATTTGGCTCAGAACTAGACCTATTTTTTAATCAGTCTATTATAAATATTAATTTTTGTAGTGTTCAACAGATTATTTTTTTATAATAATTTTCTTAACAAAAGGATGAAAAATATGTCCGATTGAAAAAGAACTATCAAATTAAAGCTATGTGCCTATGTAGATATAGTCGTAGACATAGCATCATTTTCGATAAGTTCCTCCTCTGATGTTTTGCTTACGAGGTGATGTGTGAACAAGCTTAATATTCTAAAAAGTTTTATTGTTGTGATTTGTGTTTAAATGTACTCTTAATAATTTTACCATTCATAACAGTTTTCTGCAACTTATAAATTCTAACAGGCCGTGAGCTTTAAACAAATTTGAGAACAATAATATCGCAACATAAATAAAGGTTAGGGTTTGCCATGATTTGATTGTTATCCCTTATTTGCTATCTATATTATGTAAAACGCTAATACGTATGTATCAATAAAATCGATGATATTCCTTTTCTGGCGTTGGCGTATTAGGCGTTGGCGTTTCCATTTTTAATTGGGTATAATATGAAAAAAAACACAACTACTTCGATTTAGTAGGAACAACATATGACGCAATGCTAAACGAATGGAATTTAGTTGTTGTTTATTTAGTTATTGTTATTAGTAGTTGTTGTTATTTGTTTTAGTTGTTGTTGTTTATTTAGTTGTATTTAGTTTCAATAACTTTTCTTTATAATGCAATAAAATCTGGCGAGCAGCTATTTAAACGATCGAACACTTCGTTTGTTTATTTGTGGCTTGAAGTTAGGCTCGCAGAAAATGCCGTTCATGGGTTAAATTTAGTAGGAA
>NC_092207.1:11140317-11191960 GCF_043381705.1 Parasteatoda tepidariorum | reverse complement strand
AGCTTCCTTACTTCAAAGTTTTTAATCTTTTTGAAAATTAAGACAGAAACCAACGGATTTCCTTCTCGTATGACTCTCCATACGCTATTGGCGAATTATTGCCATAGGTAAAGAGTTCTGCTCTACGCCACCTGTGGGACACATGCGCATTGGACTGATAGTAAAGACACGGTTCCCAATCGAACACTGAAGTCAAGCAAAACTGGCTGTGGTCAGTTAGCAGGTGGGCACCACTTTGATTAGTCTGAGTAGGGATCGAAGGTGAGCGGTATCGGTCCTCGTAAAACTGTTCTACAGTAAAGTATTCGACTTCACGCTGAGGTCGTCGGTCTACCAAATCAGGTTAGCCATCCCCTCTGCAGAGGATTAAAATTGCGATGGCATGTTTTCGTATCATCCACGTGGATGTCTCCCAGACCAGAAGCCCCCATCAGGGGGGAAGGTGGGCGCAGGATGCGCCCACTTAAATCTTGGGGGGGGGGAATTTTTACACTAAATAAAATGAATAATTTGGGGGGGGGGGAATTTAGACGATAGAATTTTTTTAAAGTACATAAATGAAAGAAGCATTGTCAAATTATGAGCAAGCAAAGTAGCATTATTTCGAACAAGCTAACATGGAAGGGGGAAGTTAGCAATTTTTTTTGGGGGGGGGGATGAATGCGCCCAAGAGCTTGGGGGGGCACTGGATTTTATTATCCTTGGTTTTGTTATTGCTTGATAGGCGTAGTAGCTGGAGAGGACGGGTTTTTTTTTCTTCCAGTTTTGCGCACGGGGTTTTAAATTATTATTAGCGTGTTGATAGTCACAGGAGAAGGAAGTACGCTAGTTTCTGTTTTAATTTTCAAACAGGTTAAAAAATTTTAGGTTGGGAAATATGGAAGTGAAAACTGCATTAAACATAGTTCTAAAAAATCATCGTGGAAATTTAAACAAATATTTTTACACATTTCAATATTATACATTTACATTTATACATTTATTATATTATGCATTTTAATATTTATTCATATACAGTTAAATATTTTTTTATAGTATGGAATGGGAAAATATCATAGTATATTCCAATACAACTGAGAAGAGGAGAATGAAGGAAGGAGAGTCGAAACATGGAACCGGCCTTCTCAACAGATTGCGTATTCGAGTGTTGCAATAGAAAAGTGTCGCATTTGCTGAAAAGTTTAAAAGGTATTAATATTTTACTGTTTTGTTTAAGAAAACTAATTTACTATTAATAACTATAAAAATAATCATGTAATCATTCAATAATTTTAATATTTTAATTTTTAATTATTTTTCATATATATTTGATCATTTGAAAACTCGTGCTGTAGGTTTGATCTACAAACAGAGTTATATCTTGTCAAAATTTTCAGACGCATTTAATATTTCAAATTGAATTTTTTTTAACATTTCGAATGCATTTCTTTTACGTTTCATTATAATAGAATGAGGAAATTCCGAGTTTAATAAAAAAAATTATTTATTATTTTAAGTGTTTATGGATAAGTTTTGTTTTTGAATTATTTTATTTTCCGTATAAGCAGACATTTCTTAGTTTACGTTTAAGTAATTATTAAAAAGAAAACTAATCCAATAAAACTTTACTGTATATTGAAAATATTTTGATCGTTTGTTTATTAATAACATTCACTTAAAATATAAATAGAGGTGCTTGTAAATAAATGGAGGTTAAGGCATTGCTCTCTATAAAGTTATATCAATATTTTTCCTGGCAAGTTTGAAAAATATTTTTAATTTCATTCATAAATACTATGCATATTTTATTTGTATCTTTAGTTATATTTATTAAGCAAAATTATTTTGCTACCTTTTTACCGGGTCTTAAAACAATACATGTAAAGGATTTATTTCCTATTAATATTTTGCTCTGTATTTAAAAGAATTGCCTCGTAATAATCCTTTAAATCATTCAATACATAAGTCTTGTAGGCCATTCAAGATATGCATGTAAAATAATGTTCGGTTTCTTGATCAAAAGTCAAATATAAATAATGTTATACCAGAATTTATATGTTGCAATAATTCAGACTAAATAGTGTTCGACTTCAAGAATTCGACTTCTGCTGAATCAGAGAACGATCAATCTCAAATCCAGTACCCCAGAGGTATTGATTTGTTATGGGAACATGGAGGACTTTGCGACTCGACAGATTTAACGTGCATCGGTCACCATTTACTACACGAGGAGTTTTCGGCCAGCGGGAACATGGGCCCAGCGCCCTACCGACCAGGATATCCCGGCTCAGAAACTGTGGTAACCGTGTAAATGAAAACAATAACTGGAGAAGGAAATTTAACTTCGAACTGTGCAAGATTTATAAGCAGCCTGATGTTATCAAATACATAAAAGTAAATAGAATGAATTCGAATGAGTGATGACAATACGATAAAAAAAAAGATGCTGCTTTTTAAACACACTAGAACGAGAAATCGGGGAAGGCTGCGGTTGAGATGGGCTGACTCGGCGGAGTCTGATTTTCTTACAATTAATGAAAAAAATTGGAGATCAAAGATAAATCGGAAGGTATTAGGAAGGCATTGAGAGCTTTCAGAGGAAGGCATTGGCCCACATTGGGCTGTCCAACTATGTTGATGATGATGATGAATTATAAAAAAATTAAGAAAACTGAGAGTTATTCTTTTGTAAGAGATAAAATAAAATAATAAAAAAAGTTATTGAAATATGTTGGAAATTTTTTTTTAAAAAATAAGCATTTTTTTCTTACCTGCTTTGTTTTTTAAATAATGTATTTAAATAATTCTTATGCAACATACATTTGCCAAATTATTTTAGTCAAAATTTTTAACCGACAGTTTGAACGTAACAAAAAAAAATTCATAATTTTTGACAAAAAAGGTGATGAAAAAAAGGGAAAAGAAAAGAAAGAAGGGAGAGTTTTAAAAGAATTCATTGAGCCTATCTTTCGATTTTCGGGAACGTGAGAATGTTTTTCTTTCGAACGAAAAGTTTCGAAGAAACTTCCCATCCCTGGAAAAGCGAAGTCTCTTCAGAGACGGGGAGGGGTAACAGGTGCGTCGGGGAAAAAGATGGGCAAGAGCGTTTCCATGGTGACCACACTCAACACAACATCCCTCCCACGTGACTTCATCCCTCACCATGTTTGAGATGCACAGAAAGGATGCTTCATTTTTTTTTTAAATGCCGATCAGCTGCGGAAAGAGTTTTGCGAGGAATGTCCACCCTAAAAAGAATAAAAAGAGGCGTTTTCATTGGTCGATAGTGAGGCGGCGGCCTGTCTGAATAGCAATGCTGGCATAACGATGCGCCAACTGTGGAAGAGGATCTTCAGCATCATTCCTCTCACAGAATGGCTGCTGCACGTGGACGTGAAGCAATGATGTCACAACAACATCGGATATCATTTCCATCAGAGGAATTTTCTCTCAGCCATAATAAATTTTGTTTGGAAATATTCTAGAAAGATTCGCAGTAAGTTTCATTTGTTATCATTTAGAACAGAGATGAGAGAATTTAGTTGGAATATTGTTTACAGTATGAAAATATACTGGGACATTCTGGAACATTTTTAGATGGGTTTCTGGATTTCTTACTTTTACTCGCTGATCAGTCCGTGGCATATCATTGGTGCCATTTTTAATTAAATAGAAAATAAAAATAAAAAATAACACTGATGCAATATTTTGTCAGTGGACGAGAGTTAGTTCGACCTCATTTTAAAAGAATTTAAAAAAATTTAATTGTGCATTTAGTAACACTAGAAAGGCAACATAGTAGCATTGTTTTTTCTTTTGCTGGCAAGAATTATTTTACGATTTAAAAAAATATTAATTAGAAGAATGATATTCATTTGAAGTGAAGAAAAATGGTGGTATTTCATTTCGAGCTGCTGGAAGAACGAAAAGAATTTAAAAAGTTAAAAACAGTGTTTTTATTTTCGAAAAAATCCTTTTGCTGTCAGAATATTTAGACTTTGTACAAATAGCAACGAGCTTAAAAAAGAAAATATTTAAAGCAAAAATAGATGGTAGTTTGCTTTCGCTGCCTTCCGCCGACTTTGATATTTGAGTATATTTTGTAAATTCTGATGTTTCTGAAGAAAATATATTTATCAATCACAATTATTCTGAAAACACGATTAGACCCTAGATTCAGCATTTCTCGAAGAACGAAAACGCTTTTTTTGTACAGACAGAAATCGGTTATTTTGCATATTGAAAAAAATGATGCAATATTTTGAAGTATTTACAAATGCCTAAAGTAAAATAGTTTCTCGTCCGGAAACTTAAAAAATTGAATGTATGAACATTTTGGAAAACATCTACTGATGCAACCTTCAAGCTGAAAAGTATTGTTCTAAGAATACATATTTTTAATTCGCTACATAGATTACATTAGTGATTAGCAAATTGAATATAGAGATACAATTAGTCAAAGAATTTTCTACAAAACTAGGCTTAGATTCATAACGTTCGTTCTTAGTATTTCAAATTCTATGAGAAATATATTACTCACCTTTGAAGTGAATCTATTCATTACAAATAGTTACCAAAGAATCAAATTATATATTGATGATAAGTATTAAAATTGATTCAGCAAATTACTGGTAATAACCACCTTTTGTTGGTGGTTTTGCTGACGAAACTGTTTAGAAATATAGCCAGTTGAAAAAAGGAG
Source organism: Parasteatoda tepidariorum (assembly GCF_043381705.1). Taxonomy (NCBI): domain Eukaryota; kingdom Metazoa; phylum Arthropoda; class Arachnida; order Araneae; family Theridiidae; genus Parasteatoda; species Parasteatoda tepidariorum. The sequence goes on along the minus strand of NC_092207.1, from coordinate 11,187,279 downwards.
CCCAAATCAAAATATTAATGTTTGTTCAAACAAAGATAGCAGCCGAAAGTGGTTTCTTTTCAACTAATAACTTGGTGTCAGAAATATTATATTTTAACAAAAAGGTAATTTATGTGTATAGATATATGCATAAAAGAAAGCTAATAGAAAATTACTGCTAAATAGAGAATAATTTGGAAAAATTGGGTGAAATAAAGAGTAGAGTAGGAGTATAATTTAGACAAATTGAGAGAAATAAAGAGTTCAGTAGGAGGATAATTTAGATCAATTGAGAGAAATAAAGAGTCCAATAGGAGGATAATTTAGACAAATTGAGAGAAATAAAGAATCCAATAGGAGGATAATTTAGATCAATTGAGAGAAATAAAGAGTCCAATAGGAGGATAATTTAGAAAGGGGGCAAAAAAAGGGAAGAAAATTCGTGTCTAAAGAAAACCTGTTGAGACAGGAAAAGAAAGTGGTTCAAGATGGTAAAGAAACCATTTTGACCTAAAAAAGCCGTTCGTTGCATCCTGAGTGCATTGCTATAGTCTTCACTGATGGACTTATAAAAAATAGAGTGGTCATCCGGAGTGGTCAATCTCAGAAAGAACTCTTTATGAGCAGGAGGAGAAGAGAGGGAGGTTGCTGTCGCGCGTTGCGCTTGCACGAAGACAACACTCGATTTCTGTTGTTGGGGATTGTGATGTTGGGATACATGGCGGGGGGTGCGGCCCTCTTCCAGTGGTTGGAAGAGGAGCAAGAAGTGAAAGATCGACGCAAGTACTGGGAGGTGTACAGGAAATTCATGGCCAAGTACAACGATACTGTGGACATGGAGGACATAGAAATGCTTCTGTGGGAATACGGAAATGCTTCTGCTGCCGGCATCATACACAAGAGAGCACGATGGGACTATTCGGGAGCTTTCTACTTTGTTGGCACAGTCGTTTCTACAATCGGTGAGTTTAACTAATTTCTTAAACAAAACGTGAACAGAAATGTCGGTGTCTAAACACCAAATGACAGTAGAAAATTAAAGAGACTAACCCGTACAACAGTGGTATAACCAATAGGGACAGAAAAGCAAGTTTTGGAGGCAAAAGAAGAGGTTTATCATGTTGTTCAAGTTTATTCTTTTGTCTTTTCTAGGTATATCACTTTGCCCGTGTTTGTCTTTTTTACTTTTCCACTGTCATTTGGTATTCACCGTGGAAGGTAAATTGGACCGAAACTATAGTATGCCCACTTCTGTACTTTTATTTTTTCACTTTCTTCTTGTTTCAGTGTTTAAAAAAATTTTCATGATTTTTCAGATATCTCCTATACACAAAAAATAACGGGGGAAATACTTTAAAATAACACTTAATAATCACGTTTTTACTGACTTTGTTCACGTTTTTTTTTTATTTGGTATAATATAAACGCAAAATGTAAATGCCTTGATTTTGCATAATTTTTATATCAAAGCTTCCGCTAATGCATGAAAAATGTAACAAATTTTTTTTTCAGACAAGGGAAAATATTTCTCTTTTCCTCACTTTAATTTGACGATGGCTAAAGAGAACTCAGTCTCATAAGAAATCTAACTGTCCGGTCAAAAGAATTTTAGGATAGTTATAAATAAATTTTATTCGACTCTGTATATTTTTATAACTCCTTCAAAATCAATCGACAGCTACAGAAAAAATTATATTAATGGTGGTTAAGTCCTTGTAAAGGATTTCCCCATTTTCTCCAGGTTTTATAAAGAATTTCTGATGTAAGCAATTTGCAAAATCAATTTAAAGAAGGATAATCAGTTGTAAAAAAGAACACACAATTCCAAATTTTTCAAAAGATGGCCTCAATGATTTTCCCAGAATTTCACAGCATGCATATTTAAAGAAACATGATCCCAAAAAAGACAACAGATAAGTTCAATTGAATAGAAAAGTGAAACAGGTTAACTTTTAATGTCTTTTTCTGTAAACAACGTTTTTCAATCTCGCTTTGCCCAGTTTAGAGCCATTTTTGAGTCAGATCGAGTTTTAGTTGGAGACAACTCTCTCATGTTCCAATTTAGAAAACAATCTGACTCAATATTTATGTATCTACACTTACGTAAGTACATTATTATTACGTTACGCAAATTCAGTTTTCGGGCCAATCCAAAGTAACAAACAACTCAAATGCGGTTTTTAACTAGAGTATGAACGTGCTTAAAAAATTTATCCCACCATCCTCCATGTACGCGTAAAATGCATATTTTGCTTTTTGGCAACTTAGTGACGAAAAATATTTTAAAATTCTTTTTGCAAGTACATGGCATTTGTTCTGCCTTTTCGCATCATATGGTCTTGTATGTTATTATTTTTGTTTTGTACCGTTAATACCGTTTTAGAAAGCGCTATTTATGTTATTGATATAATCTTGCGAGTTGATGAAAAGACTATATTTTTTCCTTATAATATTCCCTTATTTTATTTAATTTCGAATTTCCTTAAATTTAATAATTTATAAAATATATTTCCCACTTTTTTTAATATTTTTCTTGTTTTCTTTGCAATTATATATTATATTATAAATCTCATATGCTTGCAGTTAATGCGCAGTTCATGAGACTTAGTAAATTACAAATTCCTTACCTTTCCTTGAATATATATGTATACAAAATCATGCAAGAAATAATCAGACTCAAATAAATTGCATTTACAGACATGAGGGTGTATGGCTGCATTCCCCCGTTAATCGTCGGTTGTGGTTTTAAATCTGTTCGAAAGGTGACACTAAAAAATGGGCTTTTTCAGTTTTCAACCTATTTTTTAAATGTTTAAACGAGGAAATACGTACCTACTTTTCCTTGCATAATCATTATTGAGAGAAGTCCCTGAATTCGGGGTCTAGGTGGTATATTCCATGTGTAACTTTTTAGGCGATGTCTTCGTGGTCAGAACTCAAAAAAATAAAGTGAGTTTTAAAATTCTTAATTAATGCAACTTAATATTAATAACACTATTATAAACTTAAATCACCCGTGGCATCTTTGTTAGAACAACTGTGGATTTTTTAAAGTCTTTTAAAAAGAGACTAATTAATAAAATATCTTGAGTGAATTACAGTCGGACCTCTATTTAACGAATTCGTTAAATCCTGATAATGAGTTCGTTATATGGAAAATTCGTTAAATAGAAAATCACTTTTGAAATACTTAACACAAAACAGGTTTTAAATTCCTAAACGCTAGACATAATTAAAATAGCAATTGATACACCTTTATCTTGTAAACTAGTATCTACTATTTATTTTATACATCTTAACCGTAAAAGAAATCTGCATGGAAAGAAAGAATAGAGCAAAACATTATCCAGTGTTACACTATCATGCTATGTGTATTTTTAACGATAAAAAAAGCTACATTTATGTATAAAATTATAGCTGCATTTATTTTAAAAATAATTTTAAACACATTACCGCATGGGTTCTTAAGTTTAATTGCTAATAAAATCCGTTAACTTTGTCTGAGTTTTTCGTTTGAAATGCAAACAAAAAGCGAAAAGTGGCTTCGAAAATTAATTCAAAGTCATTTCTCCCATAAAATGAGTTAACAAGTTTGAAATGTTTCAAGATATTTTGGGAAATAGGGAAAGTGGNTAAAATCTGTTAACTTTGTCTGAGTTTTTCGTTTGAAATGCAAACAAAAAGCGAAAAGTGGCTTCGAAAATTAATTCAAAGTCATTTCTCCCATAAAATGCGTTAACAAGTTTGAAATGTTTCAAAATACTTTGGGAAACAGGAAAAGTGGATCTCAAAGAAAAGTTCGTTAAATAGAAAATTCACTTCGCTATTCAGAAGTTATTTTAAGAAGAAATTTCCAAAATGCTCTCGGTTCCTCGAAAAAATTCGCAAAATAGAGAAATTCGCGAAATGGAAGTTCGTTAAATAGAAGTCCGGCTGTACAATATAAAATTAATTCAATACAAATAGATGATATCACTTTACAAATTTATTTGTATTCATGAGTTTATTCTTTAAAAAATAGACAAAACTCATCAGAGAAGTTTAAAAAACGCAATCAAATACTATATCAATTTTTCTAAATAGATATATCCCTTTTCGCAAGCACAATATTTCAAGCTGTGTCCATTATTTTAAACATGCATTTTTAGCTGTGTCTATATTTGTAAGCACGCATTTTAAGCCATACTCGTTTTCGCGAACATGCATTTCGAGCTATGTTTGCTTTTGTAAACACATATTTTGAGCTGTGTTCATTTTTTGTAAGTAAGCATTTCGAGCCATGTCCATTATTTTAACATGCCTTTTGAAATCCGTTCTATTTCCGCAAGCAAGCATCTCGACCTGTGTCCATTATTTTAAGCCTGCATTTTGATCTGTGTCTATTTTCTTAAACCCGCATTTTGAGCAATGTTCAATTTCGTAAACACGTATTTCGAGCTGTGTCCACCATTTAAAACATACATTTTGAACATGAATTTTGAGCTGTGTTCATTTTGGTAAATAAGCATTTCAAGTTAGGTTTTTTTTTGTGAGCATGGATTTCGATCTATGTTCATTTTTGTAAGCCTGTTTCGAGCTATTTCCATTTTCGTAAACGTGAATTTTAAGCTGTGTCTATTTTTGCAAGTATGCATTTGAGCTGTGTCCATTTCGTAAACACACATTTTGGGATTTGTCCGTCATCGTAAGCACTCATTTCGAGCTGCATCCAGATTTACAAACTCACTGTGACGTAGCTGTGTTTGCTTTCGTAAACACTTTTTAACTGTATCCATTATTTTAGACACGCATTTTGAGCTGTATTCATTTCCGTAAAGACGGATTTCGAGTTATGTCAGTTTTTGTAAACATGAATTTCAAGTTGTGTCAATTATTTGTCAATTTGCACGCATTTCTTTATATATCCAGATTTACAGACTCACCGCGACGCACAGTGGGACAAAATCAGAAAAATGCAGCCAAAATTAGAAAATTAAATTCAATGTTCTAAAAATTGATCACCTATAGGCTTTTTGGGTCGCTGATTTCAAATATGAAGTCAAAATTTCAAAAAAACAAAATGGCGGATGATTATTGAAAAAATTGTAAATAAATACATAAAAATTATTTACTAGTAGTTAAGATCTTTGATTACAAATTTGTGGTTAATAATTTTAATAAATAAAGTAATGGATGTAAAATCGCAAATATTTACCAAAACAAATTTAAACTAAATAAATTGAATCAAAATATTTAAGATTGTTAATTACAAATTCGATTATCGAATTTAAAAAAAACAATGAATCTATTTTGCTGGATATAAAAAATTTTAAAAATGTTATAACACAAAATTTGTTTTTAAAATTTTTTCATTAATTTTATCATTATTATAAAAATGACACGAACTATAAAAATCGATATATCAGCCAAATTCGCAAATATTCGCCGCTAATTTTTTTTTAGTTATTGAGTATATATACCAAACAAATGTAAACATTTTTTTTTCTTACCTCGGCAACGTAAGGCTTTTTTTATAGAGCACCCTAAAGTTACAATTTCATTGTACAGTGCAGAAATAGGGAAATGGCTCTGGTTTTAGTAGTATTTATATAAAATAATGAATTCGTATATATCTTGGAAATACATTTATGTATAAATCACGCATAGTTTTAATATTTTTATTTACTATAAGTATTTATCACATTAATAAAATTTAACTGAAAAATTTAATTTTTTTATTTTGACTTTGTTTCCATTTAATTGCTATTTCCATTAATAAACCAAAAAAACAAAATACACCGTCATATTCCTTGGACATTTTACTACAAAAAACCATATTGAGTTTTTTTTTCTTTTAACTTTATTTTTTTAATTTTTGACCACGAAAAATGATTTTTGTTCCACAGTGCGACGTAATAGTTTTCGCTAAAGTGACGCATATTATCAATTTCGACATAAAATAACTAAAAAAACAATAACCATATCAATAACATTCTTATATTTGAATTATCTCCAATCGTTTTTCTAGAAATGTGAAATGCATCACAATGTTGCATCAGATAATTTTTTAGTTATTGACAATGAAAAGCAAACTCAGCAAAATAATTTTCTTAAACAGTGATGAAGGTTTTTATCTTAATATAAAGTTATAACAAAAGGTATGGTACTTCCAAAAGTTAAGCATTCAACTTTGTACTGTCTACTCATTCTTTCAGTCACAGAAAATTTTTAAGGTTTTAAAAATTAGGATAAGTTTATCTAGTATATAATTAAAGTGTAAAAGCTATTTTTTTTAACCTCATGCAACTTTCACCAAAAAAAAACTAACCAAACTGTTAACCACCTTTAGAATACTTCATTTTCATGAAAGATTGGTATCTCTCAATTTCTGGTATTGGGAAATAAAAGCTCCGTGCGAGTGATTGACAAATGAGCTTTTCAATGACAAGGAGGGGATTAGATATGTTGAAGACGATATAAGAATTCTGAAATAAATACCTAAAACGATACTTATGCATTTCTTTTTCAGCAAAAAAGTCAAATAAATGTATAATACATTCGTGTTTTCGAAATAAAACCAGCGAAAATGAATTTTGATAAATATGCCGAATGGCTAAGTATATTTGGTCGAATTGTGAAAATATTTCAGATGCCACAAAGCCCCTACCATTGGTTACAATTGGTTGAAAAAAATTGGTTGGTACATACAATTGGTTGGTAGGTCCTTTTATCATTAGACACATATCAATCTTATTTTCTGGAGATTTTGAAAAATGTAATGAAAAAATTGTTCTCAACTTTATTTTCGGTAGTTTATTTAAATATAATAAAAAAATCACAAATATTTTGCTGAAAAAACATTGTTTTTGTGATCGGTGTTTTCAATGAAGTTATAAAAATATAAAATATCTATGAACTCATATAGGATATAATTATCATAAATCCATAGATTAATTAAGACTAAATAAAAAAAAATGAACAAAATATTTTTCGTTTTTACCAGTGTTTCATTTTTTGTTTATATTTCTTGATAACTTTATCAGATTTCAAAACAATCTCAGCCAGTTTAGGAGAAAATATTTTAGGAATTAAAATAAAACGAATTATTTCTTTTAACTGCTTTTAAAATTTTTTAAATGAAGTTAATGGAAAAAAAAGAGGAATTTTTCACCTTCGTATTTTAACATTTGAAACATGGCAAATCTTTTTCTCAAAATATTAAGAACGAAGTTCATGTGAAAATTGTAGTAAAAGAATTTAGTTTAAAAGAGTGTAATTAGTTTTGCTGTAAGTATTTCTGAAACTTACTTATAATTTTGCAAGTAGAAAAAAATAAAAATACTATTCGCCCTAATAAATTCATGTTACTACGATTCTGCATATACTTCTTCAGCGGGTTTGTATTTTTCTAATTGATTCGAGTGGTGCTCTTAATTAAATTAAAGGCTAAACGATGAAACGAACACATTTACCTCGTCTTCTTTTGCTACGAACAATCACCCATTTTTTTAAAACTATGCATCAAGAGTAGGCAACTTTTTTACAACTATAGGCTGGACTGGAAATTTTTAAAAGATGCAAAAAAGAAAAAGTTAAATAGTTTTCGATGTTATCCCACATCTGATATTTGCTTTTTAAACATAGAGGATTAAGAAATAAATAAAGTGATATTCGTTTCGTTTCTTAATTATCTGTATTGATGCCAAAAATAAATTCGATTTCTCAGGAACTATTCGATCGATTTCTTTCAAATTTTGTATTTCCTTCATTAAAATGATGTAAAAATTTGTAGACTTTATGATCCGAAATGGTTTCCACTGTTATTATACAATATAACAAAAAAAAATTAAAAATATTTTTTGCTTGACTTAACTTTGTATAAAAGAATTTTATAATTGCGAGTAAATTTTTTTTTAATTCACTTAAAAAATTCCCAAGATATGGTGAAATACGCCAAAAGTAAAAAGGCCATAAACTGCTCTCCTGACCAAAATATGGGGATCGCATTTCCCAGATTGCGGCTAACTGATATTTTGACAGTCAAAAATGTAAGGTTATGTTTATCCAGAGAAAGTACGTTTTCGTGTCTGATTCTGTAACTTAAAATATCCTCTGCACTTCCCTATCGCCCTTCCGAATCATTAAGATTGAGTTGTTTTACGTGGAAATCTGATCATTAAATTAAAAGTTATTCGGAATGAGTTTTTTTTTCCTTGTGCATTGAGCATTTGTAGATCTGTATTGAAACGAAATTATGCTTAAATTGAAGAGCATCGTTGAAAACCTTTGCTAGGGTGAAAATGTACCATTACTGTTGCCCCTTTAAGAAAATAGGCCCCCTTAAAATTCTGGTCACAACGATTCAGCTGCCCTACTTCTAACTCAGTGACCCCAGCCGTTTTATTTACTTTTTTAGATTTCTGATCAAATAAGTTGAAAAAATGTAATATGTTTTATAAAATACTAGCTGAATCCAACAATCATGAAGAACCCTTTGATATTGACTTTTGAAAGAATAGCGACTTTGAAAGAAGATTTTTAACTTTGAAAAAATAGTGACTTTGAAAGAAGATTTTTAACTTTGAAAGAATAGTGACTTTGAAAGAAGATTTTTAACTTTGAAAAAATAGTGGCTCCAAACAGGAAAAACACGCGCAAAGGATGTCCTTCGTCTTCTTAATCTAAGTATCAATTAAGTTTTTTTAAGTTTCATGGTAGCTGCAGGGGATAGAACTTTCGTATCCCGATGATATTATCCAGGTTCGAAACCTAGCGGTGGCTGCTTGATACGAATTCTGCTTCCGGCTCGGACCGACTGCAGTGCTGACTTAAAATATTCTTAGTGACCGATGGGTCATGGATTAGAATCCACTAGCCGCGGGTGAATTGTAGTTTTTCTTTCCGTGTAACGCTATTTGCGGGTTAATTAAATCAAAAAGTTCTCCATGAGGGCTAATTTCTTCCAATTCCGTGATGGCTCAAGGGATAGAGCGTTCGCCTTCCAATGAGGTAAACCGGGTTCGAATCCCACCACCTCGTAAACACGAATCCGCATCCGGCTTGCACCGACCACAGTGCTGACGTGAAATATCCTCAACTTTGGGAGGTTCTCGTGGTCTTCCTCTCCATGTAACACAAAGGCTGGTTAGTTCAATCAAAAAGTCCACCACGAAAGCAAAATTTCTCTCAATACTTGATCCAGGAGTTCCCTTGNAAGATGTAAAATTTTTTTTTTTTTTAAAGTTGTTATATGGATTTGAATGATTATTTTGAATTTTTAGAATTTTGTGCATTTGCAATGTACCTAAGTTAGTAGCGAGCTTGGTTTGCGAGCGTTACCGAGCAGGGGGCGCAGCCCACTAGTGTTTTATAAAATACTAGCTGAATCCAACAATCATGAAGAACCCTTTGACATTGACAATAACTTTTGAAAGAATAGTGACTTTGAAAGAAGATTTTTAACTTTGAAAAAATAGTGGCTCCAAACAAGAAAAACACGAGCGAAGGATGTTCTTCTTCTTCTTAATCTAAGTATTAATTAAGTTTTTTTAAGTTTCACGGTGACTGCAGGGGATAGAACTTTCGTATCCCGATGAATCCAGGTTCGAAACCCAGTGGTGGCTGCTTGATACGAATTCTGCTTCCGGTTCACACCGACCACAGTGCTGACTTAAAATATCCTTAGTGACCGACGGGTCATGGGTTAGAATCCACTAGCCGCGGGTGAATTGTGGTTTTTCTTTCCGTGTAACGCTATTTGCGGGTTAATTGAATCAAAAAGTTCTCCACGAGGGCTAATTTCTTCCAATTCCGGGATGGCTCAGGGGATAGAGCGTTCATCTTCCAATGAGGTAAACCGGTTCGAATCCCACCAATAACTGGTCGACGCGAATCCGCATCCGGCTTGCACCAACCACAGTGCTGACGTGAAATATCCTCAACTTTGGGAGGTTCTCGTGGTCTTCCTCTCCATGTAACACAAAGGCTGGTTAGTTCAATCAAAAAGTCCACCACGAAAGCAAAATTTCTCTCAATACTTGATCCAGGAGTTCCCTTGTCTTCTGGATTGGGTTCAAAATTACAAGGCTACGCAGTTGATCATTAGAAGTCGTAAACCCAAAAGTTGAGACGGCTGTTCAACGGTGGTTACAAAATAAAATAAAATACTTTATCCAACAGTTCCCTTGCCTTCTGGGTTGGGTTTGAAATTACAAGGCTATGGAGTTGAACACTGATCGCCGTAAACTCCGAATATATATATATATATATATTCGACCGTTATCTAAAGGAAAGAATACTTTTTTTCCCTTTAATATTTCAGAGATTTTTTTACAGTTTTAAAACTGGAAAATAGTTCTGGGCGATAATTTTCATTACTTATAATAATTTAAACTTCAACAAAATCAGACAAATAGTTTCTGATTTGTTGAAATTTTAAAAAAAAAAAAATTGTACATTTAAAATTTGAACTCCTCTGAGGAGCTATTCGATCGATTTCTTTCTCATTTTGTATTGTGCTATAAAAAATTACATTCCTATTAATGATTTAAAAATTTGTATTCTTTATAATTCACATCTTTTTCGACTATTATTATATAAAATTATAAAAAATATTGATTAATTATTAAAAAAAAATTTTTTTTGCATGGATTTATCTTTGTACGAAAGAATTTTATAATTTTGATTCACTTTTAAACTTCCGAAGATGCGATTAGAAATGCAAAAAAGTGTGATGAAGAGTTAAAATTTTGAGATCCTAACTAATTTATGGAACCTTTAAAATACCCTCTCATATTTTGAGATTAAAGATTCGAAAAAAACTTATGTTTATTCCAGAGAAAGTACGTTTTTGTGTCCCCTAATGAAAATTAATTGTATATTTGACATAATTGGTTTTAGCAAAAGTAAAATAGAAAGAACCATTTAGTGTCCTTTTCTATTTTTACCCACTTGCAATGCTTCGACTCGAAAAAGTTCTTCCAATTTTATTAGATTTGGAATAGGTGTTGCCACACACTTATGAAAATATTACAAAAATTCTTCAGACAGACTTAAAAAAACTTCTTTTTTTTTTTTACTTTGGGACCTTTCAAATATTACATTAGTGCGTTTTTGGTAATTTGCGATCTCTTTCAATTTTTGGCGAAAATAAGGAAATGGTTTTCTATACCCCTATGATTATTCCTGATTTTTGGAATAATTATTTTTATTTCCCCTTCTGATGAATACTTTCTTTTTTAATTATTTACAATACGAACTTTGAAAGAAATATTAGGGAAAATTTTATAAATAACTTTTTTATTGTTATTTTAAGGAATTAGCTGAAAAAATTAGTTATGGGCAGCTCTCCCAAAAGCTAATTCTATTGAAGTTATTGGCCGGAATAGCCAGGTTGGCAGGGCCAGGAGTTCGTATCCAGCCTCCCACCTAATCAAGATAATAGATAAGTATAAGACAAAAAACAAGACCATATGAAAATGGATTTAATTGATCACCTATTCAGATTTTTGGTGTTTTGGAACATTTCTCAGCTGCGACAAAAATGGGTATCGAGTATAATTGTTTTTAAAAATGGTTTTCAAAATATGATAAGTTTTTCAACATAAAATAGATACAAATTGGGTACTTCAAAAAGAAGAAGATCACGGATACCTGCACATGCCACCAATGGCGTAAGCAGATCGTTTATAAGCAAAAAAGCGTGTTAAAGTTGAGTTAAGTTTTCACCCTTAAGTTGTTGTTGTTGTAGTTCATTTAAGTCGCACTAGAGCTGCACAATGGGCTATAGGCGACGGTCTGGGAAACATCCCTGAGGATGATCCGAAGACATGCCATCACAATTTTGATCCTTTGCAGTGGAGGTGGCACCCCCGCTAAGGTGGCCCTACGACCTGCACGCGAAGTCGAGCACTTTACGGTAGAACAGCTTAACAAGGAACACTACTGCACACCCTCGGTCCCTATGCAGACTGATCCAAGTGGTCACCCACCCACACACTGACCGTAGCCAGTGATGCTTGACTTCGGTGATCTGCTGGGAACCGTGTCTTAACGATCAGTCCACTGCGGGACAAGTTAGAATGTTAATTAACATGAAATTAATTATAGTATAGTACATCGAATTTGCTGAAGTATAATTCTTTCTCGTCTACCTCTTCTACTCAATTCAGATTTGTCATCTAAAACTTTAAGGTTAATTCCATGTTTACTTGAACTATTTTTTCTCTAAACTTTCAAGATACCAATAAAGATTCGTGTAGCTTGTTCCCATAAAACTATAATTTGAACGAGTTCAGCAGTGAACTGATCGTTAAAACAAGGTTACCAGTAGAAACCGAATTCAAGCATCACTAGCTGCGATCAGTGTGAGGGTGGGTGACCACTTGGATCAGTCTACGAAGGGACTGAGAGTGTGCGGTATTGTTCCTCGTTAAACTGTTCTACCGTAAAGTGCTCGACTTCGAGTGCAGGTCGTCGGGCTACCAAATCAGGTTTGCCATCCCCTCTGCAGAGGATCAAAATTGTGATGGCATGTCTTCGGATCATCCTCAGGGATGTTTCCCAGACCATCGCCTATACCCATTGTGCAGCTCTAGTGCGACGTAAATGAACTAAAACAACAATCAATTAAGATTTATGATTTATATATTTTATTGTAACCGTGATATATTTTTGCTTTGTGTACCTGAAAACTTCGATGCATAATTAGTTGGTTTATGTTCTATATGGCTTCGTGCCTGTCCTTGTGTTAAGTAAGAAATATATAGTAAAAAAAATCTTTATGAAAGAATCATTGTGAAATAATATAGAATATGACTATAGAATATGAGAATTAACTGGCTTGGCTTACTCGAAATAGAATGGAAAAAAAATTGTTGCTAACGTAAACAAATGCCACGTTTCAACAACCAATCAGGATCGAGATACCTACACTACGTTACTTGTAAGTATCCAAATAGACCGATAGCGCGTTTGATAAAAAAAATGAAGCAAATTGGCAATTGGATAGAAATCAAACTGTGCACGCATTTGCTGTTATTAATAATCTTTGTATTAGCAATTAAAATGCCAGCTAATGAGTTTATTTTGCAGACCTCACCAAATCGAAATGAACTTTAACTGTTATAAATTTCCTTAAATTGAAAGAGTACCCAGTTCCCTTAAAATACATTTTAAAGCAAAAAATAAACTTCAAAGAAATTAATTAGCTTAGTGACGCTGTTGACGACGTAGCAAACGAGTATTTACGTTAAAACGTCAAAATTAACCTTTGCATTCACAGCATACATTTGATAGCCAATCAGCTTTATTTAACTTTTTTCAGTTTGGATGAAATATTTTTTTTGTTAAATTTTTTTCTTTTCTTAATATTGTGATCCAAATTTTGAGACAACTGATTTAATTCTTTAGTCAACAGTATACAATCAATACAGATTATGCCAGTATAACCAGTTGCCGCAGACGCTCGACCTCTCATTAATAAAATTTTTAGATTTTTTTTTTCAAGTAAAGTTTATGGTATTTTCCTTAAAAGTAGAGCCCCAGGCCGACTCATTATCTATTTTTGCAGCAAAGAGCTAACATAAGCACAATACTAACATAACGTTAACTTGTGAACTTTTTTGCTCCAATATTGCTTGATAGGTCAGCTCTAAGGCTCCTATACTATCAGAGCTGACCTATCAAGCAATATTGGAGCAAAAAAGTTCACAAGTTAACGTTATGTTAGTATTTTGCTTATGTTAGCTCTTTACTCCAAAAATAGATGATGAGTCGGTCTGTCTAATTCAGGGGCTCTAGTCAGCTCTACTTAAAAGAAAAATGAAGCAATGTGACGTCAAGAACGTGTTCTATATTTTCGAATTATTTTATTATTATTTATGAACTCTAAATTTGTATTTACTTCAACTTTCAATCTTACGTTTCGAATTCCACTTTTTTGTTCGTTTTTATTTTGTTTTTGCGTTGTACGCATTGTAAATATTTGATGCCAAATTTAAAAAAAACTCATCAACCAAGTTGTGATCAACCGCGATCACAACTTGGCGAAAATCAAGGGGTACCCTCAAATATAGTCTACACCTGATGAAGATTAGCTGATGCTGACGTCGTGGGTCACGTGTGTGGGTATTGGTTGTCTTCTTCTTCTTGGAGTGCAAGTACCCAATTTCGGAGTTTCATTCCACAAAGGAGAAGATGCACACATTCAATAAATACTATTCACATTTAGGGTAAACTATATTTGAGGGTGCCCCTTGATTTTCGCCAAGTTGTGATTGCGGTTGATCACCAATCTGGGAGATGCTGAAACCCAATCGTGATTCTGATTGGTTTAGATTTTAACATGTTTTTAAATGTTCAACGGTATATGTAATTTCAGAGGTCCGTTAGTTCTACGTTGGATACCGGCTGGTAAGGTTACTTTTGCTTCTGGTCAATAAGATCGAAGGTATGTGGGCAGTCATAAAAAGGAACTTTAGAAAAAAAAGTCATCGCCAGTCCGGTATCATAAACGCCATTTTCGATTCGTATTTCGCCGAATTTATGGGGCGATGGAGGTACACAGATTCTCTTCATGATAAATTTAGACAGTATCTAACTACTATTAGAGAATTCGGTGCATCTAAATCTGAGGATATTCAAGCTTAACGAAGAAGTGAGTTTTTTTTCCTTTTCTTTCTGTGCTTGCTCCATTAATTTTTGTTTCGTTTCAAAATGCATTTTATTGGGTTTATTAATTTTTGCTCATATCGGGTTCATTGCAGTTTTATAAAGGTTTTGGCCGATGTTTTGTTGAAATTTTCCAATGTTTTATTGAAATATTATATTTTGGCAGCCATTCCTGTTACCACGGTGTTCCGCGCAAACAGGAATGGCGCCAAGCATAAGTCGCCAATTTCGCCAAGGGGCACCCTCAAGTATATTTTTACCATTTATCAGTAATATAGAATATTACAGTTTAGCTAAGTTTCTCTTCATAATTTGGAATTTTAGTTAACTTTAAGTTTATTAAATACAGAACTGTTTCGCTGTTCCAGTATCAGATGGATATATCTGAGTAACACTAGATCAGTTACGCCTCTTTGCAAAAGGGGAAAAAATCATGTACAGTAGGTGTCAAAAATTAAAATTCTCCTCAAATAAAACTTAAAGGACTTCGAATCAAATAATTAAGAAAACTCTACTATTACGTTTAATAAAAAGGAGAGATTTATTAACTCAACAACAAAATCACAGCATCGCCATTCCAAAAAAAAAAAAAGAATTATAAATAAATAAATAAATCTTACACTTACTCAAAAACTATTAACATTCCAAAGCTATCACCATGGCAGCCACAAAACTCTACTCGTTGCCATCTACTAATTGACATATAATAAGTAAATTACTTTGCAAAAGAAGAAAAAAGAAGAAAAAAACGGAGTGCATAAACACAAATCTAATAACGTACGCAGAGATTGATTGATTTGTTCATTTACGTCGCACTAGAGCTGCACAATAGGCAATTGGCGACGGTCTAGGAAACATCCCTGAGGATGATCCGAAGACATGCCATCACAATTTTGATCCTCTGCAGAGGAGATGGCACCCCCGCTTCGGTAGCCCGACGACCTGCACGCGAAGTCGAGCACTTTACGGTAGAACAGTTTAACGAGGACCAATACCGCACACCCTCGGTCCCTACGCAGATTGATCTAAGTGGTCACCCACCCGCACACTGACCGCAACCAGTGATGCTTGACTTCGGTGATCTGCTGGGAACCGTGGTTTAACGATCATTCCACTGCGGGACAACGTACACAGAGAAAACTTCAAGAAATTTCTTTCTTTCTTTTTTCTTTTTTTTAGAAAAAAAAACGTTGCGAGAACGTAAAATTTAAATTATTAGGGAGATTTCGCACTTTTGCGTTAGCTTCCGCACGTAACCCGTACGTAAGATTGAAAGAACTGCGCCTGCCCCCGTTTATTTTCGATGCTACATATCTTTACGTTATGTCTGCGTGATTTGCGCTACTAAGGCAAAGCTGCAAGCACGTTGCATATAGATGTTAAATGCTATTTTCGGTTTATACCTACCTTCGAACTAAAAACAAGGACATGGAATGCAAATTTGAAAAAAATGTTTCGATGAAATTTAGAATTGAATCGTGTGGTATTACAACAATTGGTTGATTTAATAAAATAAAAGTAAGAAAAATATTGTTTTTCGTTTAACATTATGGTTGTCTAATTGCGCTAGTTCCATAAGAAACTAGAACCTAGTTTTATATACCTGCAGCTTATGCACAGTAAATAAAAATTATTAATTTCCTTCGTTTTTCTTTTCATCATTTTTGTCTTTATTGTGATATACAGGGTCATTCTAAAAAGATGGGCAAAATTTTAGGAAGTGATAGTACACACCCAAGTAAACAATTTTTATCAAAGAATGCACGGTCGAAAAAAAACGCAAAGGTGCTGGCGCGTTTGGAAAGTTGTTTGATGCAAACGCCTTATGTATGAGAGTCCCATTGAATCTGCAGAAGAACTTGTCGCCAAGCTTTCGGCCGCTGCAGGGAAAGTTCGTGATATGCGTGGTGTGTTTCAGAATGTTCGCCTATCTTTTCTTCGCCGTTGTACTGCATGCATAGTCGTTACTGGCCACTGTTTTGAACACTTATTGTAATCACATGCCATTAAATTTGCTTTTATAACTTAACTTCATCGTTCTTTGTGTGTTTTTGCCTCATATAAGAACATAAACTTTGACGCTCCCTCGCAGTTTTGCGTTTTGTTTTCGACTATGCATTCTTTGATGAAAATTGTTTGCTTGGGTGTGTACTATTACTTCCTAAAATTTTGCCCATCTTTTTAGAATCACCCTGTATATATATATATATAGTTCAAAAAGTAGAGAAAACATGGAAAAAAGTACAGAACAATGAAAAAAAAGGGAGGAAGGAGGAAAAAAATAATAAAAATAGCAAGAAACTGGGGGGAGAAAACCGAAAGAAAGGAAAAAAATTTATAAAAATCGGGAAAAAATTTTTTTATTACATCCGGATTTTTATTCCTTTTTTTCGGATTTTTTTCCCCAGTTTCTTGTAATTTTTCTTTTCCCCCTTTTTTTCATTGTTCTGGAATTTTTTCCATGTTTCCATGTTTTTCCATTTTGAACTTATTTTATGAGTTCTACTTACTTGCAGCTTATGCGCAATAAATAAAACTTATTCTTTTTCTTAATTTTCTTTGTGTTTTTTTTTTCATTTTCGTATTTATTTATTACGATATATATAGATATATAGACATATATATATTACACCCGTATTACGAAATCTTCCCAATAACGAATATTTTCAAAACTGATTCCAATTTATTTCGTTTTAGTGAGATTCCAGTGTAGTAGAATCAATTTATGTAACCTATTGGGAATATATCGATTCAAAACTGTTTTTTTTTTCTTCCTTCGTTTCATTCGAAAGGAATGTTTGTAGAGATAGGGAAACCATAAATAGGGACGAATGTTTAGATCGGGGTCATGATGATGCCTTTCCCGAATTTTATGCTCACTTCAAAATTGGAAACTGCGGGAGATGTACCCCTCCCCCCCGACCTGGTTGTTGGGGGGACAGAAGCAGACTCAATCGATGTTTCTGGCGGCACAAATGTATTGTCCTTGAGCCTTTTATTCAGTTACAGAACATATTTGTGAAGACGGCAGGTATTGAGCGTGTGTTTTCTTCTAATTACCCTCTCTTCATTGGGTTGCCCACCCCTTCCGTTCCGTCCTGGAAAATTGTCCCGGATGAGACAAACTTTTCGGAACTATTTTCTTTTCACTTCCAATACGAAACAATTTTATGACATTCCATCAGAAACTAAGTCGTATGTTTTGGAATTGCTTTTAAATTTAGAAGGGAAAAAAAATCAGACGATAATATAAAGAAAAATTAACGGTCGCGACCTGTTACAGTTTTAAAAAAAAATGGCGATAAAAAATTTGTTTATGAGACTCCAAATTTTCCGGCCGAATATGCATCCTGCAACTCCCTGCTTTATTTATTACACGACAAAATAGTAGCCATAGCAACGTCCACTATTTTTAATGCTAGTTCAAAATTTC
This sequence comes from Parasteatoda tepidariorum, assembly GCF_043381705.1. Taxonomy (NCBI): domain Eukaryota; kingdom Metazoa; phylum Arthropoda; class Arachnida; order Araneae; family Theridiidae; genus Parasteatoda; species Parasteatoda tepidariorum. The sequence continues at coordinate 11,169,218 of NC_092207.1, read as the reverse complement.
AAGCGGACTGAATTTGTTTATTAAAGGTTTCATTCGAGCTGAAGTTAATTTCAAAAGAGTTTTTTTTTTCAATATATGGCCGATAATACTTAAAAGTAATCTAATTAATATAATTTTATCGTTATGATTATGTATTCTGTTGGGAATGAAATTTTTATTTGTTAATTATACGCTACGTTATTGGTTCAAGAACTCAAATCCTAAACTATATGAGTTAAAAATGTTAGATACAGTACTTGAATTTTAAATTTGGGGAAATCGTGAAAATTACTCTTCAATTCAGAAATGAACTCTGTAAAGTTTTCGAGAAATGCTTTAAATGAAGTGCAAGCATTAGTAATATAAATAGTTTAATCATTTTAGCCACTATTAAAATTGTTGTGACAAAAAATTCGCCCTATTCTTAAATAACTAACATATTTTTGAATAATGAGAATGCCGTTTTACAATTTCAGAAAGAAAAATATTCTCTCAGCTTTACGTTAGTTTAAAGCTAAGCATATGATATATGGTTAGTAACAGTTGCTCTGTAGAAATAAAATTTGGTTGCGGCTATTTTCATTTATGAATTTAAGATGAAATTTCGATATGTTTGAAATTTTTTGCAATTTTAACTGCTTTTTTGCCGATTTTTTCACATTTTTTTCTTATTTTCTTTACGTTAAATTTTGTAATGTTGCACAGAAAATATTAAACTTAAAAACTTGAAATAACGAATATGTGTAGAAAAATGGGCAAAAGATTTAAAAATTAATATTCATGATTAGTTTGAAAATTATTAACCATTTAACATGAAGTAAAGAATACATTGCGGACGGCTCTACTGTTCACAGAAATGCCATTACAGACTTAAATTTGACGTGCTGAAAAAGCCATTTCCAGTTATGAATTTAACGAAAGTTTTTTTGGAAATCCTATTAGTTCGAAGCTTACAACAATTTTAAGTGCTATTTTCCCGAATTTTTTAATTTTTTTTGTTTATTTATTTATTTTTTGCTTTAATTAATGAATCTATTGTTTAAAAAGCATTTATCACCTTTATAATTTTATAAACTTGGTATAAAAGCAATAAAAAAATAAGAGGATTTAATTGATTGAAAAAGTCTTAAGAGAGATGTTCTATGATAATTAAAATTACTTCTAATTTATTACTTCATATTGTGTGTCTGCATTTCTAAGTTTAAATACTTTCTTTTAAAATACAATTATTTTTCAAATTCTGTTCATTTCAATATAAATACCAAAAGTTTCTCACATAAACAAATTTTTTCAAACGAAATTACCTTTTCTATCGACTTTCCAAAAAAATAATTGTTAATATTTATTGTTATTGTTTACAATTAAAATTACTTATTATTACTTCATATTGCATCTGTATTTCTCAGTTTAAATATTTTCTTTTCAAATACAAATCATTATTTTGCAAATTCTTTTAATTTCGTTACAATTAACAAAATGTTCTCACATAAACACATTTTTTTTAAACAAAATGATCTTTTTATAGACTTCCCAAAAAATATATTGTTAATATTTATTGTTATAGATTGTTTGCAATTAAAATTACTTTTAGATTAACAATTAAACTTACTTTTGATTTAACAATTAAAATTAATTATCATTTATTACTTTATATTGTCTGTATTTCTAAGTTTAAATATTTCCTTTTCAAATACAATTGATTATTTTGCATTTCGTTACAATATTAACAAAATGTTCTCACATAAACACATTTTTTTAAACAAAATGATCTTTTCTCTCGACTTTCCAAAAAAATAATTGTTAACATTTATTGTTATATATTGTTAACAATTAAAATTACTTATTATTTATTACTTCATATTGTATTTGTATTTCTAAGTTAAAATATTTTCTTTTCAAAAACAATTCATTATTTTTCAAATTCTTTTCATTTCGTTACAATTAACAAAATGTTTTCAAATAAACACATTTTTTTAAGCAATCTTTCTCTCGACTTTCCAGAAGAATATATTGTTAACAATGAAATCTACTAATTCATATTGTGTCTGTAGTTCTAAGTTTAAATATTTTCTTTTAAAAAATAATTGATTATTTTAAAGATTCTGTTCATTTTGTTGCAATTTACAAAATGTTCACACATAAGCAGATTTTTTTTAACAAAGTGATCTTTTCTAACAACTTTCCAAAAAATATATTGCTAACATTTATTATTCTATATTGTTAAAAATTAAAATGACTTTTCATTGAACGATTCAAATTACTCATTTAATACTTCATATTGTCCCTGTATTTCTAAACTTAATTATTTTCTGTTCAAATACAATTGATTATTTTTCAAATTATTTCATTTCGTAGAAATTAACAAAATATTCTCACATAAACACATTTTTTTTTCTTAAATTATCTTTTCTCTCGACTTTCCAAAAGAATATACTTTTGATATATATTGTTATATAGTGTTAACAATTAAATTTACTACTTCATAATGTGTATGTATTTCTAAGTTAAAATACTTTTTTTCAAAAAGAATTTATTATTTCTCAAATTCTGTTCATTTCGTTATAATTAACAAAATGTTCTAACGACTTTCCGAAAAACATATTATTAGCATTTATTGTTATATGCTGTTTTCAATTAAAATTACTTTTTATTTAACCATTAAAATAACTTCTCATTTATTACTTTCCATTGTGATTGCATTTCTAAGTTTAAATATTTTCTTTCAAGTGCAATAGATTATTTTTCAAATTTTATTCATTTCGTTACAGTTATCAAAATGTTCCAGCATAAAAACCTTTTTTCAAACAAAATATCTTTCCTCTCGACTTTCCAAAAAAAAATATTGTTAACATTTATTGTTATATATTGTTTACAATTAAAATTACTTCTCATTTATTACTTCATACTGTCTCGGTATTTCTAAGTTTAAATACTTTCCTTTAAAAAAGAATAGATTATTTTTCAAATTCTGTTCATTTCGTTATAATTAACAAAATGTTCTCCCATAAAACTTTTTTTTACACAAAATGATCTTTTCTACCGACTTTAAAGAAAATGTTAGCATATGTTAACAATTAAAATTACTTCTCATATATTACATCATATTGTGACTGTATTTCTATTTTTAAATATTTTCTTTTCAAATACAATTGATTATTTTTCAAATTCCGTTCATTTCATTACAATTAACAAATCGTTCTCACATAAACACACTTTTCAAACGAAATGATCTTTTCTATCGACTTTAAAATAAAAAAAATGACGAAGCAATAAGCTCCTAGTAAGTATAAAAACGCATAATTAAAGCTGATTCTCAAAATTTTCTTTTGAGGAATACCTTCTGAGCAAGAAAGCTGATGATTTATCTAAAATTTAACTATTTATTTGTCATTTAATAACATAAATAACAAGTTGAAAGTAGAGGTATGAAAGTTTTTATATGCTAATTTCGGGTTTTTGATGTTACAATCTGTTAGTGGCCAAGAAATAAAAAAAAATGATGTGAGGGTTAAAAACAACACATCAAAAACACATCAAAATCCTATGAGTTTGAAATTTAATGCAATACTTATCAATTAAACGATTTGAAATAAAAAGTGTTTCACGCTTTAAAAAACATTTAATTTGCAGATAAGCGATTTTCGCGTTAGATATTTTCGATAAACGGATCGTTTCGTTTTTAGTAGACTCATAAAAATTTTCATCAGATACGAGACTTTTTATTCTTTATTACTTTAGGGCTCTCTGTCATTTCAGAAAACTAATTACATTTTTCAGTTTATTTCGTGGAAAAAATCCGAAGATGTTTTATCTGAATTCCTCAGAAACAATGCATAATGGAGGGGACACTGTAATAAATTTTAAGAACACCAGTGGGCCACGCATCTCCTTAATAATATAATTTAGTCAAAGAAATTTTTAAGTAAAAGGGAGATAATTTTTAGAGCAGGTTACTAGACTATTTGATTTCTTAAATGTTCGTATTTTGTTTGAACTTGAAATGATATTAAAGTAGAATCAATATGGTTTATGCTTTTTTGCGATAACAGATCAAATATGATGATACTCAGCATAGTGCAGGGCCAAAAACCTTACAAAAACTATCATTTAAATCATTTAATCTAAAAGATAGAATTTCTAGATAGATAGATAGATCATTATAATCATTTCAAACTAAATGTGAACTATAACAATAGCATATTTGTATTTTCTCATTGAATTGTCAAATGAGTGTTCCCAGCGATGGCGCAAGGGACGGAGCGTTCGCCTTCCAATGAGGTGAACCGGGTTCGAATCCCAGTGATGGCTGGTCGATAAAAATCTGCATCAGATTTATACCGTCAACAGTGCAGCCGTGAAATATCCTAAGTGGTAGTAGTCGGGTCATGGGTTATAGTTCCCTTGCAGTCGTGCTAACCATGGAAAGTTTCGTGGTTTTCCTCACAGTGTAACGCAAATTTGTGTTAGGTCCATTAAAAAGTCCTCCGCGAAGGCAAAGTTTACCAATCCTGGAGTTCCCTTGTCTTCTGGATTGCGTTCGAAATTAGAAGGCTACGGGGTTGAACATTAGTAGTCGTAAACCTAAGAAAATTGGGTCGGCTGTTCGACGATGGTCATAGAATAAAAATTAAGAACGAGTGTTCTGTGACTGCATGATTAATCTATGAAATGTTTATTCTAATTTTTTTTCTCAATAAAACAGACGCATAACCTTATAATACTAGTTATCACTTCGTCATTTTACAGGGGGGGGGCTGTCCGCACTTTTGTATTTTCTTTCCAGTTTCAGATCACACACAATTCAAAATAGCGCTAAAATAACGATCAAAACAAATGAAAGTATGGAAANAATCTATGAAATGTTTTTTTTTTTTTTCTCAATAAAACAGACGCATAACCCTATAATAATAGTTATCACTTCGTCATTTTACGGGGGGGGGGGGCTGTCCGCACTTTTATATTTTCTTTCCAGTTTCAGATCACGCACAATTCAAAATAGCGCTAAAATAGCGAACAAAACAAATGAAAGTATGGAAAGATTCGGTTTTACGTGGAAGAACAGAAAACCATAGTCATTAAGAAAATTAAAGCGGCTATCTAATGGCTATTCAATAAGCAAACTATTTATCAATTTTGAAATGATTTATTTGGGGGGGGATAAAAATCTTTTTTTTAACTATTAAAACGTACTATTTTTAAAATCTTTATAAAGCCATTCTGCAATTTGTTTTATTACAAATTACATATTGTTACCGTAAGTAGTTCGATTACAAACACATGTTTACACTAAGATTTGAAAAACATTATTTAAAAACTATTTATTCCTTTATTTCCAGAATTTCTGTTAAAATCTTATTTCTGCAATATATATTTCAGTACAAAATTTTATTTCTAGATCATGATATCTTAGAATTCTTCATCTTCCTTAAACTATAACAATGAAATCAATTCCAGAGGAGAGAAATTAATTTTTGACCAGAATTCTCGGTACTCAAGATTCATTCTCGGAATTCGTTCGTTCTCAGCTTTTTTTTCTTCTTTCCTCTCTTATCGAATCAATCGATATGGAAAATGTGAAGGGGGTGGGGGCGGTCTCACCTGCAAGATGGTATGTCATCGGATACCTAAACAGAACGATTATCTGCCCCCGCAGTCCATAATTAGGGATGGCCGCCGATGACGTCAACCCTGCCTGTCATCCATCAAATATTCTTCCTCCTCTTCTTCTCCCTCCTTCAGATAATCGGAAAATAGATCTTTAATTCAGGAATCTCTTTTGCATCAATCCCAAACAATAAATAAGTCACCTCCTCACTTCCTGTGAAAACTATTTAAATATGGAATTGCTTTTAAATGTATATAGTATTCAGAATATGTATTCGAATATGCTTCAGAATATGTATTCGGATGCTGTTTTTTAATGAGCAATAATTCCTTCACTCATTAAAAAGAAAGATGTTTACGTCTTTTAACGTCTTGTAAAAACTGTGGTACAATTTGGTTGCAAGTAAATACTCAAATAAAGATCAGGTTTCGCACTATATATAAATATATATATATATATATATATATATATATATNCAAATGCTCCAAATTCTAAGAATTCAATCATTCTATATATATATAAGAAAAATAACATACAGAAAAGACGAAAAAAACGAAGAAAATTCAGAAGAACAATAAGTTTTATTTACTGGGAATAGACATTTATCATGTGTACCTCCATCGCCACATAAATTCGGCGAAATGCGAATCGAAAAAGGCGTCTGTGGTACCGGACTGACGGTGACAATTTTTTCTAAAGTTCCTTTTAATGACTGCCCACATACCTTCGATCTTATTGACCAGAAGGCCTTACCAGCCGGTATCCAACGTAGAACTAACGGACCTCTGAAATTACATATACCATTGAACATTTAAAACTAACGCTAAAATCTAAGCCAATCAGAATCACGATTGGGTTTCAACATCGCCCAGCTTGGCGATCGACCGCGATCACAACTTAGTGAGAATGAAGGGGCACCCTCAAATATAGTGTACCCAAAAAATTAAATTGCTTAATTTAATTTGACGAATTTCAGTTACGCATGTTTTTATTATGCAATTTGCTTTTTGTCTGATAGAGACTAAAATATTTTGTCAGTCAACAGTATTGAAGTTAATTGGGCAATTACTTGCAATGGTATTTGCTTTTGAAATATTACTTAGCATCAACTTATTAATATTACATGTTTTAATTTGCTTGCCATATTTAAAAGCTTTTTCATCAGGTTTTAATTGTTTTCAGTTTAAAATTTAAATTACTGGGGGGGGGGAGTGATGAAGCACCATATAGGGAGCGTCCGGCATCCTATAAGATCAACAATGATTCGATGCGTGCTTTGGATACGAATATTAATCTCTGGTAAATGCCCTATAGTAATGTGTTAAATAATATTGCTTCCTCGCTTTATATAAGTTTATATTATTGTTTGTATTGAAATTGCTTTATATAAGTGTATAATGCTGATAATAAGCACCTCTGAGATTTTACAGTCGTATCACATTCTCTCTATTTGATGTTGGTGCAGAAAAATTGCCAAAATGTAATTGCGTAGCAATTATCGGGGGTTGGCGAGCAGGGAGCGGAGCCCTCTAGTTTATATATATAAATGAAGGTTGATACCAACAATATTTCTGTTGGAAATTCAGGACTAGGTCACCTTTAATCAGAAATGGAGGCCAATAAAATAAAATATAAAAAACAATAATTTCCTGTTTTTGTCTATCTTAAAGTGAAATAATATGTCAAAGGGAAACGGAAGTTTTATATTTATTTATTGGGCTTGAATTGTTTCCAGAAAAGAAGGGGTTAAAGTCATCATTGAAAGTGGTTTTCATAACAAATGCTTAATGGGAGGAAGCTTTCTAAAATATTTTTCGGCCCGATGCCAAGAGATAGATGTAAATCTGATGATTCGTCTTCAAATATATATTTGTTTGTTGTATTAACTATTGATTCATTAATTAGTGGGGGTATGTTTATAATAATTCTTTGGCAACGAGCTGCGAAATTTCACGCTTGAAATGTTTTTTGAATAGAGAGTGAAAAACAAATTAATTAAAAGAATCATTAAGTAGAGATATAATATTTCGGTGGGAAGTGGGATAGGAATTTTAAAAAAAAATTCTACTGTAAGAAATTAACTCGAATTTTTGTGCATATAAATAGACGAAATTGTAAATACTATGTTTATAAGTACAAATGAACTTGATAGAAAAAAAGAATTCTCAATTGAAGAAATGCATAAAGCCCAAGTGCTTCTTAGTGTTGGCCTCCCTTCTTGACCCCTAGTTACCAACATTTAGGTAAGCAAAGTCATTGATAGTTATCGGCTGATGCACCTCAAAAATAATTGGTAGGAAAAAATAGCTTCTCATTGATACTTGAAAGTTAAGTAACGAGAGAGAAAAGTAAGTATGTGAGAAGTATGAAGGGTTAAGGTAGTAATATTTAAAGAAATAAATTACACTAGTGGGCTGCGCCCCCTGCTCGCTAACGCTCGCCAACCCCCGAAAATTGCTACGCAATCTTATATACTTCGCAAACCAAGCTCGCTTCGTTCGCTACTAACTTAGGTACATTGCAAATGCTCCAAATTCTAAGAATTCAGTCATTCAAATCAATATAACAACTTTTTTTTAAAAAAAAAATTACATCTTTTTAGCAAATACTAAGTCATTAAAATAAATTTGAATTCAAATAAATGACATGTAATTCGTTAAACCTATTAGAAATGTGCTATAGTATAAAATCTTAAGATAAAATTTCTAAAACTGATATCTCTTTAAAAAGGTTAAAATTTTGGCTATAATTAAGTCTATTAAAAATTGAAATAAGTGAATTGCAATGGAAAAACCTGCATAAACAAATAAATTCTAGTAAAACAAATAAATTCGTGATATAAATCAAAAATCATCAAATAAATTCGTAATATATAAATTCGTGAAAAATAGCGCTTTCGACAAAATACTAAAATAGAGATCTATCAACAAAGACTACTCATTTCTGCCATATTTAACCACTGTTTGGGATCGGGAACTGAAATTGCAGTCAATGTAAATATTTGAGGATCCTTGGACAAATGGTTTTGTAGTTAAAAGAGATTTGACGTAGTCATCAAACAAAAATACTGAATAAACTTAAAAGAGAAGTTAAATAATTAAAAAAAAAAGAATAAAAAAATCTATGGTTGGACACAAACACAAATTTTTAATTAAAAACAAATATTTAACACTTTTTTAATAAACAACAAACAGTTTATAAATACAATAAAAACTTTATTAATTATTTTTAAAAAGATTACAAAATAATTTAAAATCTATCCTTAATAGTCTAATATATATAATTCCTTAACGTGGCTCACAAATTTTGCCAATATTTCTTTTCCGGTGGTGGCAACGTTTGCTTTGTTTTGTTTACGTTACTCTTTCTCTTATACGGCGAATCGACCAATGATTGCCGCTAAAAATGTCACATGCCAAATCTGGCTGAGGTGGCTCAACATATAGCGCTTTTAAAAACGGAAACTGAAATAACCAGAGAGCATTAGCTGCGGCAGTCTCATACTATTAAGCTAGGCAGAAGTGAGTAGTCTTTGTCGATAGATCTCTATTTTAGTATTTTGTCGAAAGCGCTTTTTTTCACGAATTTATATATTACGAATTTATTTGACGATTTTTGATTTATATCACTATAACACATTTCTAATAGGTTTAACGAATTACATGTCATTTACTTGAATTCAAATTTATTTTAATGACTTAGTATTTACTAAAAAGATGTAATTTTTTTTTAAAAAAAGTTTTTTTACGGATTTGAATGATTGTTTTGAATTCTTAGAATTTTGTGCATTTGCAATGTACCTAAGTTAGTAGCGAGCGAACCATATACGCAATCTCATACTATATAGCAATCTTTTACAAATTATATGGTATATGAAACCATATAATATGTAAAGGATTGCTATATAGTTATATGGTATATAAAAATTATATGGTATATGAGCGAACCATATACCATATAAGATTGCTTAGCAATTTTCGGGGGTTGGTGAGCGTTAGCGAGAAGGAGGCGCAGCCCACTAGTATAAATAAAATTCAAATTAAAGTTCAGGTCTTTGAATATATGTTTTTATTTTTATTTAGCTTTGAATTGTGATTCGGATGTTTAATATGTTAACTAAAGTTACGCCCCATCAATTTCATAGTTGAGACAACATTCTAAGAATCGTCTTTTTTAACTATAAAACTAAACTGTCCTCTTTTAAAATGAAAAAAAAAATGCTTTAGAAACATTTATACAACTAACCCTTAACTCCAAATACTAAAGAATGCGTATATGTACTAATACGAGAGTACCGTATTGATATCGCATTTGTGTGATCTTGAGCCGCTGGAGTCGGAAAGGCTCGCTTCTTACATAATATCATGGACCAAGAAGAAAGCCATCACGATCTTGAAGGGGTTAAATATCTTCAACAAAAACTTTTAAAAATGTTCGGGTTTCACTTATTTAACTAATCTATTTATTTATTTTTATTTCAAGAAATTTTTGTCGAATATCCAGTCACTTAACATTCTCCAAAATATCTTTAAACTTTCTAACCAAGCCTTTTAATGACAAATTCTGTTTAATGTACAATCAACAAAATATTTAACAAAAACGACTTGACTGTAATGTTCTACATCTAGTTAAAAGTAAGAGATAATTTAATTCGGAAGAGAAAATGATGAAACGAAAGAAGAAAAATCAAGCAAATACCATTCATTTTCCATAGCAACAGGCTTAATTAATTGTGAGTTAATTATCAAAGTTGAATTTGTCGGTACGAATAAAATGACTGGTTTTCAAGAAAAGTTTAAAAGTCTTACCAAGTTTACACTAATAAAATGAACAGAAAAGTATTTACTTTTAAAGAATCCTGTTGCAGATGTAAAGCATTCATTCCTGCAACAGACCGTTGTGTTTGTCATAAGGATTAACGCTGCACTATTCCATAATCAACGGTATCAACGTAGCTAGCATTATGCACTGACCGCCTTTACTTCCCAGATAATCCATTGATGAGAGGCTGATTTTTGAATCCTAGTCCTGCGCAATGACAGATTCTTAACGAATAAGCCATCGTGACTCATGTTAAAAATTACTGTAAAAAATTGCGCAGCTAAATATTATAATAATATTATAAATATTATTTTATATAAATATGATAATGATATAGATATGATATAAATATTATAAATATTATTTTATATAAATGTATATAATTTTATATAAATATTATGAAAATAAAATTATATACATAAAAAACCTTTTTCAAGCGAATCAATGAGAATATATTTTTATCGCACTTAAGACGACAAAAAAATGTATATCGACATTCGTGAAGTTTATCGAGAATTAGATGCAACGCACAACTTTTGTTGTGCGTGTGGACACGTATTATTTTCATTTTTTTTTCTTAGATCACTTGAAATACAAGGTTTTTAAAAACATTCTTTCTTTTAAATTTTTTTATTTCATTGGTGAAATGAGTGTTGCTTTGGGTTTGATTGCGTGAGCACCTTTTTTCAACTGTGTTCTAAGAGTAATCGAAAATAGTGCACATGCGTCGTCATTGCATGCGTTGCTATGGCAGCCGCTGCTGTTTGATACTTTTTTTTAGAATTCTTTTTTTCATTTAATTTTGTTATGCATTAAATTGGGGATTTTTTTTTTTTTTTTTTTTTTTTTTTTTTTNTTTTTTTGGTTTTTTTTTTTTTTTTTTTTTTTTTTTTTTTGAAATAAGGGACCAGAGAGATCTCACAAATACTTCTTGATTTGTGAATAAAAGAGAATTTCATCCTTTGAACGATATTTTTGTTTTCATTGTTTGAATTAGAAATCAAAAATTCTAACCTACAGTTCAATCTGGATCGTTTTCAATACCAGTTCAGGCAAATATCACAAATAAAGAGGGTCCCTAACTGATTGACACGATCCCAAAGGTTAGAGTTGAAGCAAGAAAAAAAATTAGGCAACAACTATTTTGTCAATGGGTAACCTGTGATCGCCCTTCGGCGATCAAAATTTTTTGTTATTATATTATTTTAGCTTGTTTCATATAATTTTTTTAAAAAAAATCTTCAGTCATTATGGGTTAATGAACCTAATAAGTTATTTATTTCTTCTTTTCCGTTTTGCATCTGTTGATTTCAAAAATTAGTCGAAATTTCGGTAGACTATGAAATAGCTAAACTTTTGTAGTGATTAAATCTTACTTTGTCATTAGGGTTTAAATTTAAGTTAAGTAACTTTGAAAAATGATTGAAGTATTGATTAACGATAAATTCTGGTTGCAGCAATCAGGAAATGATTGAAATTCTCACAAGGCATTTAGAGCTGAAACTTGAGTTTTGTAGCAAGTCTTAATTGATTCGCAATGAAGTTCTATTTAACAATAAAATGGGCATATTTATAGTGACTTCGATTGAAATCAATCACTGTGTGACAGGGTGCTCTTAAAATTTATTCTTTTGAAGAATAAAATGTAGAATGACAGTACTGACGCGCAATATTTATCGTCTGTAATTGCAGCTTTTAATTTAGATTTAAACTAAATGTTTTTGAACATTCCTGAGAGCGGAATTTACGATCTGCAGCATATATGTCCAAATTTTGTCTGCAGTCAGATTCTTATTGTAAAAATTCAGATATTGCATAGTTTGAAAGCAGAAGGTCATTAAAGCTTGTTTCAATGAATTATGATACGGAAATAATAAGTCTGTAATGAATTAAACTATTTAATTTTCATTAGAATGGAATTTTGAAAATGAATATTTTTCCTAATTTGCTTTTTAACAATAAAAATGAAACCTCTAAAACTGCTGGAATGTTCCAAAACGTTTTTTCAAACGCTTAAAACTACAGCCCCTGGCCAAATTATTAGACGTACTATGAGATTCTATGTAAAATCTTAATTATACTATACAGCTTTATTGTTCTTACGCGTCTGAAACCAGTTTGCATTTGCTTACATCCGCATTACGTTAACATTGTAATCCAAAAAGTTAAAAATAAATAGGAAGTATATAAAAAAAATTCCTGAATAAAAACCCATTACATGTATGTTTAAATATGAAAGTATTGCATACCAACTCATGCAAAGCATGCAATGATTAAAACACTACTACTAAACTCAGCGGCGCGACAGCCCTTGAGGGCCAAGGCCTACTGTGCCCGCCCATCTCAGTTTTCTTGACCTTGGGCTCTGGGGTGCAGGAGCAGATGTTCCGGTCAGGTGTCCAGCCGAACGCGGAAGCCCCAGTGTTAGTTCCCAAGCATGCTTGGTACTCATTTATCGACCCACTGAAGGGATGAAAGGCTGAGTCAGCCTTGCCCGGCCCGAGGATCGAACCAGGGACCTGTGGCACGACAGCGCGNACCGGTTTCAGTGGCGTAAAAACAATAAAGTTGTATAGTATCACTTGATAATTAAGATTTCACATAGAATCTTATAGTACGTCTAATAATTTGGCCAGGTACTGTACACATTTTTTCCAGTCTTTTACATATCACACATATACAGTCTTGTACATATTTTTTTCAGTCCAGTCTTCCTTTCTATCTGTCGCATGCATGGAAACTTGATATAATTGTCTTTTTTTGAAGGCAAAATATAAGTAATTAATTGTGGCCGTTTAATTAGTACCTAAAGGTGTGGGTTTTCCTTGATTTGTTTAATTTTACTTCAAAAGGGGGTGGAGAGGCATGAGCAATGCTTACGTAAAACATTAAAATATTTTTATATTCATTTTTTTTTTAAATGCGAAAAGATAGTTGTGTCTTTAGTGACCAGCATTAATTCATTGAGAAAAAAAAAAGATGCATTGATTTCAAAATAATTTTTTACAACAGCATTTATCTTAGGTAATAAAAATATTTGTAACATATATGCTGCAAGAAATACAATATTATACACACTGACTTTGCTAAAAATATTCTAGATTGTTCAATTTTAATTTTTTCGGCTTAATAATTCTCTAAATTATATTTCATTCATTATTATTACTTTTTTTTTAGTTTTCTTCCATTTTATTTCAGTTTTTGTATATCATATATCATTCCTTATTATTACTTACATATTATTATCATTACATATACCATATTTTATTCACTACTATTTATTTTCTCAGTTTTCTTCCATTTTATTTCAGTTTCTATCGCTGAATTTAGCTTTAATATACTTAAAAAAAAAACGGTTACAACAGATACTACAGGCGTTTCATCGCAAAAACTGGGGCTTTTTAGTGTATGAGACTAGTAAAAGGTTCGAACAAATATATTTTTAAACAAAACGAAAAACATTATATATCCTAATTATTCTTTTGATCTAAAGATCGGATTTTTACGGTGCCATCTCAGTGATTCAGGAAGAAAACTTTAAATTTAGCTAAATAAACGTTGCAGGCGATGTACAAATTATAAAATCATAAGGAAAGATTCCTTCTCTTCAGAAATAAATCTTTTTCACGATCTCTTGAGCACGTTGGATTCATATTTTTGAATCAAATTACAAGGAGAAGACACAATTTGTAGAATCTGATCCAAACTTGAAAGCGTTATAGCCTCTAAGTGTTAATTTTAATTTTTTTTCTTTTGCAAATATGTACGACCAGATCTCAAGAACAATTTTGGGGAATCAGAAAATGTTAGTACACAATCAAAAATATCATTTGTCTAAAAATAATTTTAACTCGTGTTTATAATTATAATTGAGGCATTGTTGACTTGTAAGGTGAACAAAATTTTATTTCGCCATATTGCAATTGAAAATATAGAATTTTAGAATTAGTTGAAAAATTAGAAAGAAACGGAAGAATAGCAGGTTATAAAAACTGTAGCCAACTTTTTAGAGGTGGATGAAGAACTATTTACTGCTTCATATCCTGCGGATTTTAATTCTTTATAAGGCTGTAGGACAACTTGATTCTTTATTAAATGTCGATGGAACGCTATTGTCCTACATCTAGTTTGTGCGACCATTAGCTGATAATTTCAAGAAATAAAAACAGGCCGGGATAGCCTGGTTGGTAGGGCACTGGGCCCATGTGCTAAGAGGTAGTGGGTTCGATTCCCGCCAACAGGAGACTCCTCGTGTAGTAAATGGTGACTGATGCACGCTAAATCTGTCACGTCACAAAGTCCTCCATGTTCCCATAACAAATCATACCTCTGAGGGAAACCGATCCAGGAGTTTCTTTGTCTTCTTGAATTGGTTCAAAATTACAAGGTTGCGGAGTTGAATATTAGTAGTCGTAAACCAAAAAAATTGGTTTGGCTGTTCAACGACGGTTATTAAAAAAAAAATAACGACAACAAAAGAGCCGTTATAGCTCAGGGGATAGAGCGTGCGCCTTCCAATGAGGTGAACCGGGTACAAATCCCAGCCATGGCTGGTCGATGCAAATCCGCACCTGGCTTGCACAGACCACAGTGCTGACGTGAAACATCCTCTGTAGTAGACGGATCACGGGTTAGAGTCTCTTTGCCATCAGGCTAACCTTGAAAGTTTCTCTTGGTCTTCCTCTCCATGTAACGGAAATGCGGTTTAGTTTCATCAAAAAGTCCTCCAGAAAGGCAAAATTTCTTCCATTACTTGATCCAGGAGTTCTCTTGTCTTCTGAATTGGGTTCAAAATTACTTGGTGTTGAGCATTGGAAGTCGTAAAACCCAGAAAATTGGGTCGGCTGTTCAACGAATGTTATAAAAAAATAAAAATAACTGCAAAAAAGGAAAGAAAAGAAAGAAAAAAAATGAAGGCCATTGTTTACATAAATGTTAAAGTTAGCAGTAAAAGTTAGCAAGAGAAGAGAGGTTATTTTCTCTTGTGCATTCGTTAATTTTTTTTTTTTTTTGCAGTTGCTAACACAGAGCTTATAAATTCGGTTATTATAATCGCAGTTTAGGGCCAGTTCTTTAAAATAAATAAAATTCTTAACAAATTGAAATTATTTAAAAAGTCATATTATTTCAAGGTAATAATAATTGAATATTTATTTATTTATAAATCAATTTAAATTCCCAAAATCTTTTAACATAACATTCTTAGAAAAAATGATAGCCTTATAAAAGGTTAAACACACAACGATAACGAAAGTGCCAAAACTACATCAGGCTAAAATGATCGTTAAAAAGAGGTTTTCAAATGGAAGAGTCTCAGTATCTCGAAACGTGAAAGCCACGAAATGCCAAACAATGTAAAATCTCAAATGCAATCAACTTAATTATACAAGTGATTTTAATACATATATAATTTGTATCACTTCATCACACCATTTGTATCATCTTTAATCACACTTTTGGAATCATCCCATTTGTAACATTAATTTAAATACCCGCTAAAATCCGTTTAACGAACAACGAATTTTTTCCCAACTGAAACTAATCGATTTCGTTAAAAAAAGGAAGAAAAAATCTCCACTGCATTTACAATTCAGGAAGAGGATGGGAGAAAAAAAAGGATAAACCATATTTCACAGATAATAATTCCAGTATTTTGAAATGAGAATAATACCAGTCAAAATAATGAAGGGAAGTAAAAGAAAACGAAAGGAAGGATGGATGAAAGGAAGAGCGTCCTTGAAAAGGGAATTCCATTCTCCGGATGAAAATTCCAGGACGCTCTCTTTCCCGATCTCCTAACACTAGACCACTAATTAAAGCTTCTATAGGAGTGGATTCCAGATTAAAATGATGAGACTCGTTAATCATTCTCTCATACCTCATATCGCCTCACCTGATCATGATACTTTCATCAGGGTTCCTTTTTTTTTCCCTTCTTTTCTTCACCCCCATTTCGTCATCATCAAATATAATTAAATAAAGTACAATAAATAAACACCTGTTGACATCCAGGAATGAAATGGAGGGGCTATGGTCCGTCAAAATTTGACTCAGCCACCATTAAATAATGGTCTTCCCATGAAGAAGGAATCGGTTTGTGACGTCGTGATTGTGACATCACAGGTTTAGTACAGAAAGGAATGTAAGTACTATATTTTAGCTTACAAATCTCTTCTTTTTTCTCTAAGAAATAATTTTAAAAAGAATGATCCCCCCTCCAAATGAATCGTCTGTTTAGTTTTATAAACAAAGGTTTCAAATTTAAACCCAATAAATGATTTAAAAAAGTATTTTACCGCCATTTTTTAGAACAGTTTGTTAAAGAAAGGAAAATAAATAAAAATAATTTAAAAAAAGGGAAAAATGTGATCACTTTATTACAATCACTGGTTACCCATTGGTCAAATGCTTTTTTTTCTTTTTTTTATTGACTCAAGTAAAAGCCACAACATTTCAAATCATGGGTTGCAAAAACTACCTCCATTGATGTTTGTCTTCGGATTGATTTTCAAATCCTGCCTATATACGTGTCAAGACGTCCCAAAATACTGTTCCTTTTTCAGTATTCATATTTATATTAAACTCACCGTCAAGACAGTAATTATAAGTAAGTAATAAAAAGAATATAAAAATACTTTAATTTATTATTATGTAAATACATTAAAAATGCCTGCTGCTGAAAAAAAAAAGCAGCAGCGGTCGCCATAGCAACGCATGCAATGACGGCACATGCGCACTGTTTACTATTACTCTTGAACACAGTTGAAAAGCGTCGCTCTCCATCAAACCCAAAACAACACCCATTTTGCCAATGGGCAACAAAAACGTTTTTTTTTTTTTTTTTTTTTTTTTTTTTTTTTTTTTTTTTTTTTTTTTTTTAAATACTTTTTGCAAATGAAGAGAGTTCGATTATTTTTCTGGGATTTGAGGTCTCTCCATTTTTCAGACTACGGCTAGCCTGCACACTTTAAATGTATATGTGCTACGTTGTTAAAATGTGCATTTATTAAGAGAAAACACCTTTCTATATCTCATCGGGTAATTTAAATGACCGCTTCTAATTAATTAGCATATTTGTGAAAAGCTTATTTTTTAAATAAAAAAGTCACTTTCTGAATTATTTCTAACTGGCGTATTCTTTCAACACTCATAATACTGCTTCTTAACCATAATAAAAATTCGTATTGAAAACTCTCTTCCGGAGGTACATTTTAATTTTCTTTTAATATAACGAAACATAAGAGTAAATAAAAAGAAACACTTTTAAATAATTATAAACGTTCAATTTTATTTCCTAATTTCGAATTTTTTTCGTTCATAATTATGTAATTTTAAAAGATGTAAAAACGTGTATAACTCACAATTCAAGAAATTTTCGATCATTAATAAGTTAATCATCGAACAATAATAAAAACTTTTTTTGGATAAACGCGTGAGTTTAGTTAGCAAATAAAGATATCGGCTGCTTATGAATAAGCAAACATGTCTCCCTAGGTATGATCTTATAAGGAAATATTTCTAAAATCATGCTGATCAAGATCTCTCAAACTACTGAATATTGAAATGCTGCAAACATTTTGTAAAAATTTTAAGTGACATTCTCATATTATTAAACGTAGTATTATTAAAGTAGAGGTATTATTAAACGCTGTCATTGGTTTTAGAGTTATTTTTTGTTAAAGTTGAAGATTTTTCTTATAACCACGTACTTCAGTTTAATGAAAACTTTTAATAGCAAAAGTATGTGAGTTTATTTATTTATTTTGCGTACATACTGTTTTAACGTCTGTAGAATAGCTCTTCAATTTCGAATCAGTTTTTGAGTGCTTAGTTTGCTTCTTTCTTCTTTTAAATAGAAATTATCAAAAAATAGTGTTTTTATTATTTTTCACTATTTTAATTGTTTTAACAAATATTTTAGTCGTATGCGTTTTACATTATAAATATTTGCAACATAAACAAAACAAAATACTGAATACTCACACTATTTACTTTAATATCTATCATGGCTAATGGAAACTTAACCCCAATAGTACTATTACTAATTTTCTTGCCATCAGTGTCTTTTTAAGATTCAGTAAACTACATTATTATTTTCAATTGAACAACCTTTTCTTCATTTCAGTTTTTGTAACTAATGAACACATTTGAGAATTAATGTAGTCAATAGTCATACATCTTGAGACTGATTAAATTAATAATAAATTTATTAAATAGATGGAAAAAAATCGAAATCCAACTTGCTAAATGGGAAAATGAAATCTGTTGCCGAAATCAATACACACGATCTCCTTCATGTACTGTTTTATTATTAGATATGTTATTGTTGTTGACGTATGTAAGTGTCATATGATGCATATGCGTTAGTTCCAAATGTGTTAGTTAGAGCCGCGATGGCTCAGGGGATAGAACGTTTGCCTTCCAAGGAGGTGAACCGGGTTCAAACCCTGGCTGATTGATACGAATTCCGCATCCGGCTTGCACTGACCACAGTACTGGCATGAAATATCCTCATTGGTAGGCGGATCGTGGGTAAGAGCTCCTTTGCTATCAGGTTAACAGTGGGAGGTTCTCGTTTTCTTCCTTTCTATGTAACGCAAATGCGAGTTAGTTTCATCAAAAGTCCTCCATGAAGGCAAAATTTCTCCCAGTACTTGGGATCCAGGATTTCCCTTATCTTCTGGATTGGTTTCAAAGTTACAAGGCGGCGGAGTTGAACATTAGTAGTCGTAAACTCAAAAATTGGGTCGTCTGTTCAACGACGGTTATAAAATAAAATAAAATATGTGTTAGCTGCATATGCGTTATACTGTTTTATTATTCTGTATTTTAATCTTCAAAACAGCACAAGAAAAATAAATGTCCTCTTTTCCTTTTAATAACGGGATTTCTTTCATTATTAATAGCAATTCTTCTATATTCTGGAACTGAAATACATCTCATTTTACAAAACTAACCAAAATGGGTTTTTTTTATGATTTTTTTTCTCCTTAAAGTATATAGCGAGCCCAAATTCTGCGAGCGATAGCTATAGTGTCGAATAGCGGCCATTGCCCACTCTCCACCCCATTCCCCCATCGGTCAGATTCCAATTTTCTCACAGATAAAGAAGAGACCGACCGCAAATGACTTGTCAGAAGAGGAAAAAACATTTTTTTATTTTATCAAAAAATACCCTAAAAGAGATATCTTTCCGTGATTGATGGTTGCAATAGATCTTTTGCCAAAATAAAATTTCAAATTGTTTCAGCAAAATAATTTTCCTCCAAGAAAGCCTCAAACGTCATTCGAAGACAAAGAACAGAAAATATGCATGAAGAAGCATTGCAAAGTATTTTTCTTTGGCGTTGCCGATGCGAAAGGCGGTCAAAAAGGGGTCATTTGTTTGAGAGCAGGTGAATTATTTGGTTATTTTTAAGTTTCCACTTACATTAAAGTGCTCAACATAGAATTATTCGTTAAATTATTTATAAGCCATTATTTTTTTAGAAGAAGCATTAGAAATAGCTTTTTTTGGTGTTTTAAAAAAAGTAATAAATTTTTTTAAAAAATCTGATGTTTGAAGAATTAGTTCGTGCCCCCGACGCCTATGGGTTCGATGTTCTAACCCAGAGGTCGGAACTACATTATTTTTGTAGTTTATTACAACTACAACTACTTTGTTACAAATGTAGTCAACTACAACTACTTTGTTACAAATGTAGTGACTACAAACTAATATGTAATTCAGTTACTACCTTTATGAGACGAACTTACATTAAATGTAAGGAAATAATTAAGAAATATTTATTCATATTAACAAGAGTCAGTTTGTCATTCCAAAACATTTTTCTTCGAATTTGTTCATGTAACCTTCAACTTTTCATGCCTTCCTGGACAGCGAATATTTCATTTAGGGAAATCGAAATTGTAAAATACTTTCAATTTTTTAATTGTTTAACGCTCTTTTATTTCCTCTAAGAAACTATAAGTACATCGAAAAAACGTTCCCTTCCTTTGAAATAACATTAATGTTTCACGAGTGTGCACTCGCATGCGAAAATGTGACCGAAATGTTTTATTATCCATTTTTCGTAATGGCTAGTTTAAACATTACTCGTATATGATTCTATATTTTGTAATTTCTGTCAACGTTCAGCTGCCGCAACAGGGTCATTTTAATTGCATCCATTGACGAACCCGAGATACCCATCAAATTTGAAAACTAGTTGCTTTAGAACCATGTTTCTTTACTAAACTAACGTTAAAAATATTTGCCAGAAGTTGCCACAAGCAACTGTTTTTTATTTATTTATTTATTTATTTTTTGTATCGCACTACTCGCTGAACTACAAATTACGAAAAAAAGTGGCCGACTGCAGAGTAGTTTCACTACTTGGACTTCTGACCACTGTTCTAACCTTATATATGCAAATTAGAGCAGACGATCAAACATAGGGGAACAGCGGGCAAGATGGACCGCTTAAGGAGACTTGGTTCAAAAAATAGTAAACTAGAGCAATTTTATATCTTTTATATTGTAAACATATAGTGGGAACAATGCTCTTACATATCTCATACAGAAAATAAACAAATAATAAAGTTCAATAATAATAACTTGACATAAACAAAAATAGAAGATTGTCCCATCTTGCCCGGGCAAGATGGGACACATAATTATATTTCAAAAATCACTGAAATTAATGTCAGAATAAGAGAATAATAGACGAAAAAAAAACATTCCTAAACACCACAGTTACTGTCCGGCCAAAACCGGAATAAGCACTGCAAGCTTCATGAGCCCATTCTAAGCAATCTGAATATTGTCTGACAATTAATTATTTATAAATTATTTTTATAAATTTTTTTTAAATAATTTGTTAAGTAATATTTGCTTATTTCTTTTTGATAATATTACCTTATTTTTTATGCTTTTTGCCAAATCCGGAGAGTTTAATCTTTATATTATACTTTTAGTCTACTTTGGTCGTCCCATCTTTACCCGGATAGTACATTTTTTAAAAAAGATATCCGCAAATTTGTTTAAATAAATAAATTTTAATTTACACTACTCATTATGTTTGTACAGTAATAACACTACATGGCCACAAATTTGAGAAATTTGTTGCAATGTACTAACAAACAATGTCAGCATACAAATCAGGATAAATATTTTACCACGATATAAGAAAAACAAAACACTTCGGCAACACCTTGTGAACTGACGAAAAAACTTGTGCATATTGAGAACAACAATATTTTCTTTCCGAAAACGCACTTTAGATGTCGCTATCGTGATGCTCATGGAAAAAAAAGCGACGTCCCGTCTTGCCCGGTGGTCCCATCTTGCCCGATAGTCCCATCTTGCCCGATAGTCCCATCTTGCCCGATGGTCCCATCTTGCCCTACCTCTTTTTTATCGAATTTTTGGTTCTTAAAATAGGCTGCAATCTAGAAAACATAATCCCAATATAATTTACTCGGGCGAGTGGTCAAAAGTTTGTACCTTTGTTGATAATTTTTTCCCCGTGATTCGCTATATCTTTTGCCACATCGAGGACCTTTTAAAGAGGATCGAAATATTTTTACACACAAGTATAAAATTCGCTTATCCAAAAATAACTCCATGAAAAAAAGTCTTTTTAAATTAGCTACTTTTCATAATTATATTTAATAATGGTAATTGAAAATAAAAATTGTGAGCTATACAGCTTTAAACATCATTTTAAGAATGTAATTTTAGATGGCAAAATTTTATAGTTGTATGAATAGATCGTATAATTGTTGAAAAATTAAATTTTAACTATGCATCTTTTTAAGAGCTTGATTTTTTTTTACCGATTTCCTTCAAATTTTGAATTTTACCACTTACAATTACATCGCTTAAAATCATATAATCATTTGTGTACCTTGCAATTCAAAATTTCTCAACTACTATTAAACAAAATAACTATTAAATATTGCTAAAAATTATTATTTGCGTAGAATATTCTTTAGTTGAGCGAATTCTTTTTTAAAAATGTAAAAAGCTTTAAATTCGCTTAAAAAGTACACAAGTAGGGCTTCATACACAAAAAGTAAAATTAATTAAGGGGCCCATACTTTCGAATGCACCCCTGTCTAAACTTTTAGGCCATATTTTCCAGATAACAACTAAACCATCATGTTTTAAGGGTCAGGAATCTGTCGAAACAAAGGTGTTTTCCGACAGAGAAGGAACTTTTTGTATGTGATTTCGTAATTTAAAAAATATCGTAAACATTACTCAATATCTCTTACATTTAGCCTTCCTATCATTAAGATTAGCGTACACTGTTAAAATGTTCAATCTAAAATTATGGTAAAATAACTGGCAGCTGTCCGTCCATTCCATCTAAACCGTGAAGTTTACGGTAAAGAACATTTTTTTCCTCTATGGTTTTGAAACCATTTACAGTAAATTTGATAATAAAACCATGAATACAAAACTATACGGTTTTTTAACTATTTACAACTAGCATTTTTCAATTTTTCAAAAACATAAAAAAAAAAAAAATTATTATTTAACTAGATATAAGAGCTCAGCTTCTAGTAAGGTAATGGGCACTGGAGAGTGCCGGACACTGGAAATTCTTCATGTGTTGAAGAGAATGGAGGAAATATTGTGGTTTCAATACTAGGACTCGAACTCCAGTTCTGCGGGTCATGAGATTGACAGATAAGCCCGCTTGGCTATGATATGTACGCATGCGCAACGAGCTAAGTAGCTTCATTACTTCATTAGGTGGTTCTAGTTCGTGCGATAAATTTCAGGTTGTTTAACCGTATTAGGTGAAAACAGTTAATAAAAAGTTTTTCTCAAACTTAACAGTTTGATTACCATTTTATTTATAATCGTTTGACTTTTTTCATTAAATAAGGTAAAATAACCATTCAATAATTTGTTATTTAACCATTTTTTCCGAGAAATTTCTAACACCGTAGAGCAGAACATTCTGCCTATTCACCGTTAGCGTGTGGAGAGTCATAGGAGAAACAATTTCTGTCTTGATATTCAAATAGATTTATAAGTTAGGAAACTATGTAGAACTGAAAACTACATTGAACAAAGTTCAAAGGAAAGTGCCGTGGAAATTTTTAAAAAAAATATCTGTGATAATTAAATACGAAAAATATTAAGAATCGGGAAAATATCATAGCACATTCCTATGCAATTGAGAAGAGGAGGAGAGGGAAGGGGGAGGGTCAAAACATGGAACTCATCTTCTCCCCAGATGACGTATAGACAGGGTTTGTGATGACGTAGATCATGACGTCGACCATCATCCCCTTCCTCTCCGCGTTCCAAACAGCTTCTTGAAATGAATCCTTAATATGGCGTTTCCCATTAAACGTTCAGTTTCTCATTAAATTCTTTAACTAAATAGTTCATTTAATTATATTAAGGAGCTAGTTCAAATAGAAATAATCAATTTGATACAATAGATTCAATGATTTTTAAATTAAGGGCGGTTAAATTCAGAAAAAAAAGGACAGGTTACTAGTTTCGATTACGAAAGATTGTGTCGACTTCTTACAGAATTACGATTTCTGCAAAACTTTTCATACGATTCAATAATATTTGATTAAAAGATATTGGTGAAACATTAGCATACCTTCTTAATACTCTTTGTCATAAACTAAGAAGTGTATTTTATTTATTTTGGAATTGATTCAACGTTTGAAAAATGTTTTACATATCTAAAATAAAAAGAAATTTTTAACGCTAAAATTAAAATGAGACGCTTTAGTACTGTATCTAATACTGTAACGTGTAGTTTCAATGCATTTGAAATGAAACTTGCATTGCCTGAAGTATTTCCTTAATGCATATGCGTGAGCAGCAATGGATCTGGGGATAGAGCGTTCGCCTTCCAATGAGGTGAACCGGGTTCGAATCCAAGCGATGGCTGGTCGATACGAATTCCGTATCCGGCTTGCACCAACAACAGTGCTGGCGTGAAATATCCTCAGTGGTAGACGGATCATGAATTAGAGTCCCCTTACCGTCAGACTAACCATGGGAGGTTCTCGTGGCCTTCGTCTCCTTTTAACGCAAATGCGGGTTAGTTCCATTAAAAAGGCCTCCACAGAGGCAAATTTCTTCCAATTTGATCCAGGAGTTCCCTTGTCTTCTGCGTTGGGTTCAAAATTACAAGGATACGTAGTTGAACTTTAGTAGTCGTAAACCCGAAAATTGGGTCAGCTGTTCAACGACAATTATAAACTAAAATGTATGTGTGTGTCGAGTTTATTTTAAACGAGCACAACTGTTTTTAAAAAATTAATTTAATTTTTCAGAAAAAACTTTATTATTTCCCAAGGTAAAAATAAGCCATTGTAATTACTTTTATTTTAATATTTTTGTTTTTTTATTATCATAATTATTATATATTGAAAAATATGATATTAATCTTCCTTTTTTTCTCATGGAAAAAACGTTAAAAAATTTTCACAATAAGAATGTATGAGATTATCCTTACGTATGAAGTATTCAGGATCCTGAAGACAATTAGAAGAAAAAGTTACCTATATAAGGACACCGTTTTAAGGACACCGTTGCAAAATTTAATTAAGGATTTTATTAAATATGGTGTAAAAGTACATAAGTATAGGGAAAAAATATATATTGACCTTTTTTTTAATATTTATATCAATTAAATGTTAGAGCTGACGACATAAATCTCACTATTAAAATCATCCAACTTTTTTATATCAAACACAAATTTCACTTTAACCAGCTTGTTATAGTTATTACTGATAATCGATTGCATTAACGATACATTACTAATAGATACATTTTAACCGGGTACATTAGGCGGAAAACCAGCAGTATAGAGAATACTGGGGCAATAGAACTAAACTTTAAAGTAATCAGGCTTGTGTTTACCAGGCAAAAACTTATTCCGAGCAGAGAGACCTAGCCTTAAAAAACATCAGTGTAGTGCATACCGGACAATTGTATATCGAGCAAAGGCGCTTAACTTTAAAACACATCGCTGTAGTTTATACCTAGAAATTGAATACCGGGCAGTGGCATTTAAACTCAATAAAATATCAGAGTAGTGTATACTGAGCTTATGTTTATCAGGAAGTGGCACTGAAACTTAAAAACATTAGTGTATGGTATACCGAGAAATTGCACTAACATCCTTTCATTTATCCGATTTTTAAAAATAATTACATTATTTAATTAGATTCCAGTCCCGCAGTGGACTGATCTGATCGTTAAGACACGGTTCGGTTCCCAGTAGATCACTGAAGTCAAGTATCACTGGCTGCGGTCAGTGTGCGGGTGGGTGACCACTTTGATAAGCCTGCAAGGGAATCGAGGGTGTGAGGTATTGGCTGTTCTACAGTGAAATGCTCGAGTTCACGCAGGTCGTCGGGTTACCGAAGCAGGGGAGCCATCCCCTCTACAGAGGATCAAAATTGTGATGGCATGTCTTCGGATCATCCTCAGGGATGTTTCCCAGACCGCCGCCAATAGCCCATCTAATGCGACGTAAACCACCACCATCAACAACAACAAGATTCTAATAATAGCCGTATTCCACACACTAATAATTTCCTAAATATTTTATAAAGAAAAAAAAGCAACGTTTTAAAATAACTATACACCAACTGCTGAAAAAAATAAATATTATTCAAATATCAAATAAAATTGTGCAAAAAAGTTATAAAATTCAATGAATAAGAAGCATCGTAAAATTTTAATTGTATTTCTAGCGTAGAAAAAGAAACACGATTATTTCCTAATTCTAAAATCGAAAATAAATTTTGTCTTCATTTGTTGGGTTCGGGCGGAGATAATGACATAGTGTGTATAGGTAATAAAGAGTACAACTCTAAGTAGAACTATTTATCGTTATTGGCGGAGAAATATTCTCCGCCAATTTGGCGATGGTAAACAAACTGACATCTTCACTAGCGACTTATGATCATACAGGCGTAATCTCAATTTAATACTCTCAACTTGTATTAGTATTCTCAGAACACTCATTAGTACACATACTCTCAGAATTCGCTAACCTCTAAGAGATATAATTGGATACATGATTTGGGTATTAAATGAAAAACCAATTACGTTCTTATGTATGTTAAAAAGTTCTGAACAAGTCAATCATTAAAAATCCAAATTTGACAAAAAGAAAAAAAATCTTTTTTGGAAATCGTTTGAGAATTCTTGAGAAGAAGTTTCTGTAGTATTCATTTTAACCCGTTCAGTACCGTGATAAAAAAACCGTAATGACCCGATTCTCCCTTCACAGCCCACTGTATCATAGATAAGACGAGCCATTCCGACTTCAGCGGCTCATAATCACACTGACATGATCTCTTAAAAATCTTATTTCAATTTTTAAGCAACAATAGATGTCCGTTGAAATCTTTTATAATTTCGTTTTTTTTTTTTTTTTAAATGCGAGTTCTTGAGCAGCGATGGCTCAGGATTCGCCTTACAATGAGGCGAACTGGGTTCGAATCCCGGTCGATACGAATTCCGCATCCGGCTTGCACCGACCACAGAGACGACGTGAAATATCCTCTGTGGTAGACGGATCATGGGTTAGAGTCCCCTTGCCGTCAGGCCAACCGTGAGAGGTTCTCGTGGTCTTCCTCTCCATGCAACGCAAATGCCGGTTAGATCCATCAAAAAGTCTTCCACGCAGGCAAATTTCTCCCGTTACTTGATCCAGGAGTTCCCTTGTCTTCTGGATTGGGTTCAAAATGACAAGGCTACGGAGTTTAACGTTAGTAGTCGTGAACCTATTAAATTGTGTCAGCTGTTCAACGACGGTTATATAAAATAAAATCCGTGCTCTTTTTCTTTTTTAATTGCATAAAGAGTATTTTAACACGTAAATAACTACACGCGTCTTTCGAGACACGTGCAGAGAATTGGCTCTTTTCGAGAGGATTGGGCACGTGGATAATTGGGCTCTGGGTTTTTGTTTACATTCTGACGGAGCCGGAAAAGGACGAAATGTTTTATTGGTTTAGGTGGGTGTGTAGACTTTTCATTGACTGCTCGGGGGTTTGCTTTAATAGCATTTTGTATGATTTGGATCAATTATTTTTCTCCATATCCAGGAGCTAAATTACACCCCCGCTACCCTCACGGGGGGGGGTTGAACCAGTGCCGGATTACCCATTAGGCCAGACTAGGCCATGGCCTGGGGGCCCCAATGATTAGGGGCCCCCTTAAAATGGATTTTTCGAAAATAAATTTCAAAAAATTACGAAAAATAATGATTTTAAAAAAATTTAATTTCAAATATATATCAATAAAATACGATAATTTTTTTCATATAATTTTAATCCTACTTATTTATTACTTATTAAAATTTTATTTATTATTATTTATTTTTATTTTAAGTATGCTTTCTTGAATGAAAAGATATATAAATACTTTTATATTTGAATAAATGAAAAATATACGAGAAAAAATATTTAATCTAAGGGCCCCCAAAATTTTGAATGGCCTCGGGCCCCGCGTACGCTTATTTCGGCTCTGAGTGAAGCGAGATTTAAGGGTGCACTATCCACAAATAATACACTACTTATAGGGCTGCACAACGTACGGCCCGCGACATCACCTGAACCTGAAATAAAAATGTAGAGAAAACATGAATAAATTACAGAAAAATGAAAAAAGGGAAAACGAAAAAAATAATAATAAAAATAATAATAAAAAAATAATCCAGAACAAAAAATTCCGAAGAAAGTAAAGGAATAAAAAATAAAAATCCGGAAAATAAAAGATATAATCTTTTCATCAGCTCACACGATTATATCCGCAAAAAGAAGTGCTTTCTAATAATGTATCAATATAGCCAGAGCAAAATATACCAATACAATAGTGTGAGGAGAACTCAAAAAAATATTTTGCAAAAAATTTACAACAAATAAAATAGAACACATTAAGTAAAAATATCAGGTAAAAACAGAAAATAAAATACTATAAAGAAATAACGGAATGAAACATAAAACGAAATCTGTAAAGCGAGTAGCGAATTCAAGTGATCCTACATGAACGGGAAATTTTTCAAGAATGGTTTAAAATATTTTCGTAACAAGATTGCCAGATTACAAAATATGAAAACAGAAGCGCAAATTGAGGTAAAAGCGTAAATAGAGGGGTTCTGTTTTTACCTGATATTTTTACTTATTGTGTTCTATTTTATTTGCCCTAAATTTTTTGTAGAATTTTTTTTGAGTACTCCTCACACTATTGTACTGACATATTTTGCTTTGACTATATTGATACAATATTAGAAGGCACTCCTTTTTGCGGATATATTCGTGTGAGCTGATGAAAAGATTTTATCCTTTATTTTCCAGATCTTTATAAAAAAAGCTTTCCTTTTTTCAGAATTTTTTTACGGATTTTTTTTAATATTTTTTTTTTTATTATTATTATTTTTCTTTTTCCTTTACTTGCAGTTTATGCGCAGTAAATAAAACTTAAATTTCTTCGTTTTTTCCCCTCTCTCTTCTT